>NC_079374.1:13403544-13713961 GCF_021018895.1 Seriola aureovittata
ATGCATCTTGACTCGGACTCTGCATGTTTGTCCATCCTGGAAGTGGGATCTCTCCTCTTTCTCCTCCCTTGCTCTTTCCATATCAGAATTGCGGGTCCAAGGACAGAGGGTGTAGTGCACTGTACAGATAGTGAAAACCTTTGAAGAAAATTTTGTGACTAGTAATTTCGAGCTATATAAATAAAACTGCCATGACACGATTTAACTGGACAAATACTAGATATAACAAAAAGGAAAGAGAATAAAAATGACTCTCAGAAAATGAACAATAATAAATGTGAATGTGTGAATAGCTTATTTTGTGATTGTAATGCTCAAATTGTGTAATGGTGTGTATTTAACACTAAGATGTAGAATGATGTTGCTACAGATGATGCTTGTTTGGAGAGAAACACTTGATAAAAGTTGTCAATAATGTCAATCAGTCTTTGACTATGAGCTGAGATGAGGTCATGATATATGTTGAATTGCATATATGTTTAATTAAATGTAACTATGTACCACCACACTCGACAAATAGTAGAAATACCTTTCAGTAAAATGGAATACAATTCAACAACAGCTCAAACCTTAGCCTCCAAAATGACCATGCTGAATTGACACCTCTCTGAAACAGTTGTGACACAAAAATGTAACATTTTAACCTTCATGAAGGTAGGATTTATTGCAGGACTAAGGTATAGCAAGGTGTACCTAATAAACTGGTAAGTTTATATAGGTCATCTAAATGAAAGCAAAAGTGGATATAACTTTGTCAAAGCATCAGTGGTGACTGCAGTGGCTGAGCCATAATTTTAAAACCGGAGCTCAGGCCACATTAAACCAGAAAATCAGGGTTTTTGCCTGAAACCATGAACCATGCGAGAAAGGCACTAAGAATGTCAGAAAAAATCTACAAGGGCTAAAGCAAGCAAGTCTCTTGGTACTTCTCCAAACAACCTGTTATTTTGTTATTTCATCATGGCATGTGATTGTGTTAAAAAAAAAAAAAAACAAGGGCGCCCAACACTTTGTGTGTTCCTGAACTTTACTGCACTGTTGAATTGCCCCTGTTGGAAAAAAAAAAATAAATTGCTTTATAATTATGCTCTATACAGATGACCATTGTTGTTCTGTCACTACACTATGATGTTTTTGGACAAACTCACTGATTGTTTAACTATTAGCAATTCTATTGTCGTTTTCCTGAAATATCAAACTTCCACTGATAACACTAAATGACTCGAGTTCATCATTACATCTGGTATAAAAGTCAGGGCCACAAGACATAATATTTTTTCATATCATCACTGTGTCATAAAGACCAGAACAGGACGTGATGAATTTCACAAGGCCAAATTCCCAGACTCTTGAGCTAATTTACTTTGAGCTACAGTTATTATGTATGGCTGACACTAGATGTCAGCACAGTGTGGTGGTGTTTCCTCAAAAGGAACTGAGCTGCCAATAGGTTGAAAGTCAGACCACCACTTGTCCTGGCCAATCAGATCAACAGAGAACAGAAGTTTCACTGTCTCCTCCAACTGTTGTTACAATGACATGTTTACATGGTTTTTTTTAATGTGTATCATATTTCGAAATGCAGTTAAGAAAACTAAAAAACTTCCAAGGACCAGATCTAAATGACTGCCGTACTAACATATGTCTATTGAAATAGGGAGGACGCCCACCAGTTGAAATAACCCACATAGCTCATGTAGGCTACAGATACTGAGTGATAAAGCTGATGAATTAAACTGTACGTAACGGCTGCGTGTAATAGTCACAGTTGCCGTAACGACCGTACGTAACAGGAACAGTTATAGTAACGACTACAGTAGCAGGCTATTAGATTCAACGACTTTATCTGAAGAATCAGAAGGGTAAGAAGATTAGCCATAACGATAAGACTTGTGCTAAGCTTCTATATCCTCCACTGACACTGAAAAATACCAAATGTCAAATAAGATGATCTTTTTTAAGCCGCAGAAAAAGCTACAGCCGACTAACTTTGAGAAAGTCGACCACACCAACATTAAACTGTGTAAACCTAGCCGCACCCACTCCGTAGCAAATGAATGGCTACTCTGTAACGTTAGCTAGCAGGCTAACTAAAAACTGCTTCAGCTATGTTTCCCTACGTTATCTATGTTTACAGGAGAGAGGGAAGCTAGTCTGTCATTGTATGTCACCCGACTGTTCTTGTTTAGTGGGAAGTCCACTGCTGTTTGACTTAATAACAAGCTAAAGCCACAGAGGATGGACTCTTGTCCGCCGCTCCATCACAGCCTTGTACCTCCTCCTCGGCACCGTCTTCTCCTCACTGGAAGCATCTGGCTGACTCCCCTGGGCTTTGCACTCCGCGGCTAGGATGGCCGAGTCACCGTCCACCGGTCTCTGTAAATGCCCGGCAATTATCCTCAGTCTTTGCTGTGCGATCCGCTGCCTGTCGGAGCTGCCGCCGCTGCTGTTGGACGCCATGCTGCTTCCGTGTTTGTGAAAGGAGGGAGCGGATCCATGAGCGCCTGTCAGAGGTCAGCGCAGCGAAAGTGCACTGCGTTCACAGCCCGTCGGAAATATCACACTCTGTCCACATGAATGACCCAAAAAGTGGTAAATGCCTGGCGACTGGACCCCCCCTCTTTGCCACGTTTGTGAGTTAGAGATACATTGTAAGATAATTATCAGTTTGGTAAATATAACAGACGGTTAATTTGCAGTATGTTAAAAGGCTATTGGGCACTCAAATGATACGATTAGGTGATCAACATAAAATTAAATGTCAACCCCGTTGTAGCTTCTCAAATGTGAGCATTTGATAACTGTATTTTTCTTACATGATTGTAAACAGTATATGTTTGGGTTTAAGACTATAGTTCAGACAAAATTAACCCTGGCAATACGGCACCTCGTGACTTGAGAAAAGTATCAGCACATTAATCAATAATATTAAAAAAAAAAAAAAAAAAAAAAAAAAAAAAAATCCGTAGTGACATCCCTGACATAATTATGTTTAAGGTGTGGGTTTGGTGTGTTTGGTTTTAGGTCAGAACAAATGTGAGGGAATTGCACTTCTGCCTGTAATCATGATATGGTTAATTATAAAAGTGTTGTTATTGTAGGCCTATGTTTTCACTTTTCTTGATTTAACTTTTAAACCAGGGAATTAAACATAGTTGCACATGTTCATTTCATTCTGAAAAAGGAGCAAACGTGGAGCACTTGAATGCACCATTTACGTATTTCCCAGCATGCCTTGTAATATAGGGCTGCTTACATAGTCTTCATTGAGTCAGGAATTTACAGTCAGTTTGCATAGTTGTGAAACAGTAACAAGGAATTCAGCTTTTCTGGTATAACCACTTGAAATGTTCAAAGGGACAGGAAGTCATGAGCACAAAACAGATTAATGATGGGTAATAAGTGTATATTAAAGTGGACTGCATTAAGTTTACAAATGATGCTTGGATTGTCATTCAAAATTTTGTTTTTAGTTTTACTAATTGTCTACCCTGTGTATTGTATATATAAGTAAAACTGGCAACTTGAACCGAAGGTGACGATAGATCTATAGTTTGAAACTAATATTTTTTTAATTCCATTGCCACATTTTTGAAAATCTTGATATGTCTGACTATGAATGTTTTCACATAATAAACCACCATCATCAAAGTGTTAAATGCCACATGTGTAAGTTTTGTGATGTTGTTGTAAAAACTGAGAGTAAACTGAAACAATGTGACTTCTCTGTTTACCTTTCTTCCTCACCTCCACCCAGTCAACTAACCAGTGTGACTACTGTTTCCATATGGCACACAGCAATGTTCCTAAAGTCATGTTTTAACACAAAGTTACAGTGCATAAATGTCAAGCAACAGTGTTGCTACTATAGAATACAAACTAGTCATGGTTAAATTATCAAAAAAAGACAAGACTGTGAAAAATGCTTAAGACAGAGAGAAACTTTATTTGTGAAAACAGTCATTTGTCAACAGAAATATCACATCATGCTATAAACTTAAATGTCCAGATGTTTGAGGATTTATTTCCCACAGGTTTAAGTATTAACTCCCAAAACAAAGTTCTGTAATGCACTGACTGCAGGCAATTAGAGTCTAAGTGTATCACAGAACTTTATTTGGAAAGCCACAGTGCCACCTCATAGGTTTGTCCTTGTGCAGAGCCTTATCCTCCTCACGACTGGGTGCTCCTTTAACCTGTAGTAAGGCACAAAGAGCAAGGGAAAACAGGACAGCCATGTTGGATTATCCCTTTATTCATGCTCTTGACTTTAATACAAAATGTACTGTACAATTATACAAGAACAAATTATCTCCTATAGAATGAGGAATGCTAAGTAGCCAAGAATGCTATAAGACTGGGCCTACAGACAGGCTTGCAGTGTGTTAAGCAGGCCATATGGAGTCTTTTTACACATTGTCAGCTCTCTACAGAAATGATTATGTGGCTGGATATCATTTGAGCATGTGCAATAATTGATCCTGAAATACATCCCACCGAAAAAGATCCTTAAATACATTCACTTACCTCTGTAAGCATGACCATCTGGTTGGGTTGCAAAGTTCACTTATCAACCAGTCTCTGCATTGACTGACATGATTGAAGTTTCCAGTTTTGGTGATCCTACTTTAGCAGGATTATTTCACTCTTGTGCCAGTGTGTCATTGATTCTACCTGTTGAGCTTGAACAACTTTGTGAACTGAACAGGCCCTGGAGAATGAGCTATTCATTAAACAATGCAGATGGATATGATAGCAATGAAGAAAGTGCAGAAGGCCAGCTGAGCTCCAGGAGTATTCAGTTCTGTCAGTTTGAAGGTAGTTTAGGGCACTTGCATTTCTACAGCATTCAACTGACAGCAACTTCCCAAGTGCAGCATAATCACATAAAACAAGTAATACCACCTCTCAGTCATTATCCTTACAATAATTTATGTGATATGAGAAAGGAGAAGTAAGTTCTGGAAGTCATACTGTACCTGGTGTAGGTAGGCGCAAGGGGACCAGCTGCTATCCAACACGAGGGGCAAATAGTCTGGATCATAAAATGCAAAAGCAGAAAGCGATCTATTGACATCGCAGGCCATGGCCAGGTCCACTGTGCAAACGCCCGTTTTCACTGTGGTTGATGTCCGTCTGCGGACTTGCAGCGCTCTTATCGTAAGGTGACTACCGCCGCTTTCACCTTTTCTTCCCCGAGTCCTGTGCAGTTCACTATATGCAGCTGGAAGAATGTCGACGTGGAGCTGCCAAACGTGAACGCGTGTTCATGAGCGCGCATGAAGGGGGGAAAAAAAATAGGCTTTTTAGTGTAATTTCACGCAGTGGCACAGTGAGCTGCACTTCAGTGTGAGCTTCTTTACAGATACGTGCTAGAGCCAGGACCAGGTCTGCCTTATTACCTTCACACATTTCAAACGCCACTTAATTACGTCTTGATCCGACTACTTACTTACGCAGAGGTGTCAGAATTGTTCAAATTTTGTTAACTTTGAAGATTTTAGAAGCCTTCCCAACTTACTTAAATAACAGTAATCTTGGATTGACTAATAGCGAGGTGATTTAAAGTTTACAAGTGGCAGTTAAAGGCACATTATACCAGCATGTCTGTTCTATCCACCAGTGTTGAAAGAAACATTCAGACCTTTTCCTCAAGTAGCCTAAAAGCAACAATACCACAATGCAAAATACTCTATTGCAAGTAAAGGTCTTACACTCAAAGCTAACTCTGGTAAAAATGTAGGAGTGTAATCAGCAATATGTATTGAAAGTATAAAAAGTAAAAGTATATGTAATCATAGTGTTAGCCTATATTATACAACCGGATTATTATTTCTGATGTATTAATGTTTAAACAGATTTATTGTAGTATGGAAAGTAATGTAGTAGCTTTAATGTTGTAAGTTCAGTGACATACTGATGTTAAATCTGTAGCACCAGTGGTAAAGTATTCAAACCCTATACTGAAATAATGGTAAGAATACCACAGTTTATTATTACTCAGTTAGAAGTAAAAGTCCTGCTTTCACAACCTTACTCAAGTAAAAGTGCAAAATTTGTATCAACAAAATGTACTGTAAAAGTAAGAGTACCTATTAATGCTCACATTAAGAGCCCCATCTATTATTATATAAAACTTTATTGGAATAACTGATGCATTAATGTATAAGCAGCATTATAATATTGTTCCTGGTAAAGGTGAATCTCATTTCAATACTTTCTGTACTGTTGGGTAGTTTAAGCTACAGCAATGCAGTGTATTTTGTAACCTGATCACAAGTGTTGTATGTAGTACTTTACAGATAAAAATACTAATAAATACTAGTAAAGAATACCATAGTTCCCTCGAAAATGTGGTAAGTGAGTAAAAGTATAAAAGAGCAGAAAATTGAAATATCTGAGCAGAGTAAGCACCTCAAAATTGTACTTAAGTACAGTACTTGAGTAAATGTCCTCAGTTAAATATAGCACTGAATCATTTGATAAACTGATCCTATGTTTTGCCTGTAAAATCTTAATCTGCAAAGTAACTAAACGGTTATAATATGTTAACTGTCAAATAAATGTAGGCTATTGAGTAAAAATAAAATATTTCTTAATGAAATGTAGTAGAAAGTAGCACAAAGTGGAAATACACAAGTACAAGTGCCTCAGAATTTTACTTGAATGCAATACAGGAGGAAACAACAAAAAGTAGATACGAATAGTCATCACAGACTGTTCTTTCATAAACATTAGTTCTTTACGAATTCAAATAAAAATGTACCAAAGCCAGTGTTTGAAAGTAATTACATTTTCTGTTCTAAGGTTTTGAGGTAGTTCACTTGGAGTAACCTATTTCACTTAAGTATTTCCAATTTATGCTCTTTTCAGACAAGTACTACATCATCAGACAAGTCATGCAAGTTCCTACCACTAGGCCTTCTTTCTGGGAATATTGTACTTTTTACTCTGCAACATGTATTTTTACAGCTACACTTAGCCTATTAGTTACTGCACAGATTGAGATTTCACAATATCCAAAAGTGGTGCTCTGAATAGTTCTTCCACCCTTCACCAAAGTCCATGTGTCTCCCTGTTGCAGTGAGTGGCCTGTGGGTTTTCATAGGACATTAGGGCCCCTGGGCCTCCGGCGCCACACCGGCCGCGGTTGCCAGCAGGGGGCGCTATACACCAAACCAAACTCTCCAAATGACAAGAGTTAAATTAAAAATGGAAACATAGGCTTGAGTTTTAACATTAGCAACATATGAGCTGGTTTAGCAGATAGAACGTAAAATTGGAGCTCATATAAGATGCAGGCCGAATATTTTAGTGGCTTTAATGGTTTTCAAACAGAGCAACAACCAGAACTACTTTTTTTTATTTGTCAATTTAATGTATTCATAATCACATGTACGCTCAGCTTTATGGGTTATTGTAACTTTCAAATGATAGAAATATGTTGTGCAATGTTTTTATTTAATAAAATAGATTTTTCTTAGCCGGTCTGTCTGCTCAGCCTAGCGGGCTCCACACGCACGTACACGCCGTCCTCATCTCCAGCCTCATAGGCCGGAGTGAGGGGGACGATCCCGGCGCCGCAGCTCGGTGGGCAGGGCCATCATTTCCGTAATGATCATTAGATTTAGAGGAAGCAATATTTCCCTCAGCTCAGCTGCTGCGACGGACTCTATCGACTCAGGGCCAGTTCGCCATTTTAATCTGACATTTGAGGAATAACACACACGTTTATCAACCATAAGGCGTTTCTTCACGGCGACACAAATCTCCATGATGATGGAAATGGAGGTGATGCATCCCGGTCAACAGGTAAATACACCGTTTCTTAAAAGAGATCGTTAGAGGGGATGAAGCGGCTTACACTGACTGCTAACTTTCCTGAATACGATCTGACAGGGAGACAGACTTATACCTCAGGTAAACTTTCTAATGTTTGTTATAACAAATTACATCATTAATACACAGTGACAACCTAGTTATCGCGCAGATTAGACATTATAATAGAAATATACAGTAGGAAATAAGACTTTCAACGTAGAAAGGATCATTAAAACAAATTGTTAGGCTTTCTTTAGACAGAGATTATAAGGTCGCCCTCTGTACCGCTTTCAGTTCTGCAAGTCATCCACTTGTGACGTTTTTCCTCGGCAGGAAATAAAACCAATCTTATTCAAATCCAGGCTGGTATCTTAGTGTTTGTGTTGATTGTGTTGTGTAAAAATTACAGTATTTCTTTCCCCCTGACAAGTTTGGTAAACAGAAAAACCTCTTGAGGTTTTTCTCGTAACTGCCCCCCCTTTCCGACCCCTCCTCCTTCCCCCTTCCTCCAAGCATGTGATCCATATCTGATACAGACTAACTTGTAATGCATGGGGAATTATTTCTTTAAAGGCAGCACTGTTTCCTCTGTCTCTGCCGGTTTGTTTCTCGGTATATTTTGAAAAGAACAACATAACCTTGAGTCTACACTTGTTTCCCCGGATATGTTCATACACATTGAATGAAATGTTGAACTTGGTTGAACTTGGATTATTTCTCGTGCTATATGACCTTACATCGTCAGTGTTTAGTTGGATCTGTCATAAGCGAAGGGTCGGTGGAGGTAGGCGGTAGATTAAAGAATTGAGGAACATGTGCGGTTGTGTGTCATCATTCTTGGTCATGGGTGGATGAATTGTGATGAAAGACGGCGTAATAAACCACTGTGGTCGGTCAGCCAACCACCCCCCCACCTCCCCGTTTGAGGCCCCTTTATTCAGTTGGAGAAAGGTAAATGAACAACCCATTCTTGAAGGACACACACTTTGTGTCACTGCTCATCCTGCTTTCTAAATATGTCTTTATGTGTTTTCTGGTGATTTGAAGTCGTATGTCTGTTGTGCATCTTTTGTCTCTATCATGAACTAAAGACATGTTTGTTGTGTAGAGGTGAGTACTGTCTGGGAAATCTGAGTAATTATCTGAGCTAGTTTCCTTGTTTTGGTGCCAGGGCCAGGTCTGATGACAGCCATGATACCGATACAATACTGATAACCTGATCTTACTTACACGCCCACATTTACACCAGTTTATCTGGCATTAATACAGTTTCTTTGTGAAGTTAAATTACTTGGTTCTGTGAGTTGATTATATAACAGTATAATTAATCAGAGACAATGGAAGGGGCTAATTGAACCTCCCATTTATAGGTGTAGACCTTTTTTAGACATGGGATTGTTTTTTAAGGGACTCATACGACTTGTCTAATGAGCTCATGAGGTGTGACTAATAGATAAGTGTGTGGTTTTTCAGTTTTGAAAACACGGTTGACCTCAAGAAATCTGTTCAGATGTCCAACATAGGCATTCTAGGGCATTTCCTCATTCCTGCAGAAGCCATAATGTCTGGCTGTGTGCTCACCTCTCAGTCGTCAGTATGATTTATAGTAGGCAGCCTTAGTAACGTGTAATCCTTCAGTGGTCATGCTTCTGATGCAACACAGAGGCAAATAGGGTTAGTGGGTTCTTATTTTGCAGTGCCACAGCTGAAGTCAGAAAAAAACTGTGTCAACAATGTCTTAAAATATATATTGGTACTTGTTTGCTATTATTATTATTAGTTGGGGAAGGTTTACCCCGCACTTTGTTTACCTTGAATAGAAAAATCAAAAGAAAAACATAATTATATTGTGTTTTCGCCTCCTCTGTTTCACATCCTCTTTGTTGTTTATTGTTCTGCTTTGTTCTTTATTTCCCTTCAGTTCCCTTTTGGCTTCTTTACAGACTATGTATGATCTGGCCTTATAAGCATTATAAAGCCAAGCTCATAAGTTGTGTTGATACCCAAATCTGAGGAACAAACAAGTCACATGCCTTAACATTTTCTTGTGAACCAGTGTCTTGGGTTTATGCAACATCCTAGGGCCTTGTGAAATGGTTTCCTTCTGTAAATAAGTAAAAGACTCAAGGAAGAGAGCACCACAGTTTATCTTAACACATTCTTGTTTGAAAAGGAAAATAACATTCAGCCTGAGAGGGGAAATCTACAGGAAATGGTATTAAAATATCCTCATAGTTGTCAGTAGGCTGTGTCCAACGTTCTGTATCATAGGCAACGCTTAGCTTAATATGTAAATAGGAAATCACAGACTCAGTTAATTGTGTAGTGTTGTGCTCATGGTAGTTGTCAAGTTAAGGTTGTGGTTATTTACTTGATGAAAAAGCAAAGAATAAAAAAAATAAGCGAACAAAGTTTGTAATTCAAACCAGCAAAGGATCTACAGTTTTACATTCTTAATTTTATTTGGTCTTATTATACCACCTTTTTTATAAATATTACTGTTTTGTCATAAGAATTTTTAATAATAAATTCTTCTTCTTCATATTTTTTAAACCAAATGTTGATTAACTTCCTGATGTTATAACTGCTAGAGAATATGATATGAATGTTCAGGAAGTCTTTTATGCAAATTATGACCTGAAGTCTGCCCTATGTGTGAGCTGGAATGTAGCAAACAAATTCACACCTCAGTGTAATCGGACGGGTAATGACCACTTCCCTTGCAAAGGGTATCAAGTGGGAATACGTGTCTTCTGCGGGTGTGTGGTGGCAACATGGGAAACAGAGAAGTACATCTATTATTCATGCAGCTTCTCCCCCTTGACATTAGTGCCAGTGCTGTTGTCAGTGAACAGATACTGAGGGACAGGGTGTGGCAGGTGCAGCAGCCACGCTTCACAGCAGGGACGCTCTTCCTTGTTCCAATGCTGCTCACATTCTCACTGCAGGGCAGCATGGCTACCGCTCACAACTCTCTTAACTGACCTGAGGTTCTCTTTCCAGGACATGGACCTGATTGACATACTGTGGAAGCAGGACATTGATCTCGGAGCCAGGCGAGAGGTGTTCGACTACAACCACCGTCAGAAAGAGCATGAGCTGCAGAGGCAGCGGGAGCAGGAGGAGGAGAAAAAGCTGCATCTGCTCCAGGAGCAGGAGAAGGCCCTGCTTGCACAGCTACAGCTCGATGAGGAGACGGGAGAGTACATACCCCGCCCGCCATCCAGCGCCCCACTGCAGTCTGCTGTCACACCTTTGGAGGTTACACAGGTACATGCACATGGTCTTCATTGCTCATGTCAGAGGTGGACCACTCCCACCACATTTGATAGGCTACGGCTGTGTTGTAACTAGGGAACCACCTTATCCAGTGTAATTACAGAAACACAGGTGGCTCTGTAGTTTTGCATCGGTTTATTCTGCTCCAGAAACTGCTCTACAGAGACCTAAGCTCTATAAATATGACTTCATGTGCTGTTTTTAAAAGATGGTGCAAGACAAATGATGCTAGGAGGTAAATTTAACATTATGTACCGTAACCTCTGTTGCAGAATGTCAGCTTCACAGAGGAGAACGGTGATGCCCTGTCATTTGATGAATGTTTGCAGCTATTGGCAGAGACATTTCCTGTAGAGGAAACTGAGGTAAGAATATTGACTAAATTATTACCACACATGCATTGCTTTTAAACCACATTTGAGTTGTAACTGAAAACTGTCCTACCATCATATATTTGTCTCACAGAACACCACAGTTTGCCTGGACACAACTGCTGTTTCATTACCCAGCAGCAGCAACATCATGATGTCGCCCGAACAGCCAGCTCTGCCGCCGGCCACCCTCTCCCCAGGTCCACTGCCACCCTCACAGAGGATGTCCCCAGATTTGGAACAGGCCTGGATGGAGCTTTTGTCCCTCCCTGAGCTGCAGGTATAATACATGGATTCTACTGCCTCAATGGCGTGGTGGTGTGTGTAGTGGAACAAATATCCAAAGAATGCATCAATGGCAGGAGCCCGGCATTAGAGGACAAACACTTTTTTGTTTGGCCTACAAGAATGGGATCTCATATATGTGGAGATGGGCGCACACACCTTATTCCACTGTGACTAGGTTTCATTGTTGAGACTTTTTAGAGCATTGGGGAGGTGGGTGCTCAAGGTATGATAAGTGTATATGATTGCTAGCCGCTAGCTTCCTCTAGCAGGAACACAGAAAACATGTTCAGAGAGGGTGTGGCAGTGTTACACCATTGCTTGAAGGCAGAAAGGTAAAGATCAGTGCACAGTAGTCTTTCAGTAGCTGCCTTATCAATTTTGATTTAAGGCAGCTCATATTTGCATTAGTTGATGGATGGAGCTGTGTGTCATTTCTTTTGCCTTGCCCTCAAACGATCAATACTATGCACCTTAACCATCAAGTAGCACTACAGTAGTTGTTCTGGCAAGCTGCTGATAAGACACACGTTGTTGAAACAGCGGTTGTGTGCCATTTTGTTTCAGTTCATAGAAGCTGCTTTGTAGAGATAAGGTAGCTGGTTAACGTCTCCGCAAACAACAAGCTGGGAGATTGGTATTAGTGATTTCTGAGCTATTTCAATAACTAGATATCTAGTTGTCCTGGAAACCAGCTGCAGCTGGAACATCTGCACGGATAAATGACATCACTTACCGAAGCTTTATTGTTTAAGGTAACGGATTAATCTGGTTTGAAATGGAAATAAGATGAACTGATATCAACATATGAATCCTGGATTATAATATTTAGCCTCTGCATGAGATGAATGTAACTTTTAAAGTGTGTCCGTCTAGAAGCCTATTTCAAGTCGCCACATTGTGAGTCATATCATAAACAATAAAAGTGCATACTGTGCATGCATCCACAACAACGCATACAGTACACATACATATTAACATCTCATCTGTAAAATTGTTTGGAACTTATACTGTGATATGTTGACTGTATTTATTTTATCTATATATATATATCTATATCTATATTATTTTATTTATCTATATCCTTTTTTTCTTCTAGCAATGCCTGAACATGCAAATGGAGGACACACTGGAGACTACAACTTATCCTCTTGCAAACAGCCCTGAAGTACAGAGCCCAAACTTCACTTTTTACCCCATGACCAATCTCACAGATGGGGAAACAAACACTTTAAATGTTTGTCCTGCAGAATTTATCAGTACATTCGATGCCTCTGTTCCTAGTATGGCTCCACCGGACAATCTCAGCCAAATGGAGGCGAAAGCTCCTCAGCTAAATACTAACTTTGGTGCAGAAGGTTTCTGTGACATATTTTACCCCACTGCCATTCTGGAAGATAGCAGTGGTCAGCATGGCCTTGAAGGAAATGAAAGCACCACCGTGTCTGACATCCCCAGCAAGCCTCCCTTCATACCCATGGACCTTTACAGCCTCTCACCCGGTGGAGCATTTGACAGTGGCAAACACAATCTGACGGCTGAAATGCCAGACTCAGATTCAGGAATCTCTTCAAACACAAGTCCGAATGCTAGTTCACCTGCAAAATCTGCGTATGGAGATGGGTCCTTTGGTTACAGTGATTCAGACATGGACGAGATGGACCACAACCCTGGAAGTGCGGAGTCTGAATACTCAGAGATGTTCTCGCTAAATTTCCAACCTGATGATCCAGTTTCTGATTCGGCACCAATAGGGCAGCAACAACGGCAACAGGGGAAGAAACCCAAACATCACAGGACGGACCCATCAGAGGAGAGTGGCCACAACAATGCTCCCTTCACCAAAGACAAGCAGAAGAGACGCTCCGACTTGCGTCTCCCCAGAGACGAGCAGAGGGCTAAGGCCCTCAAAATCCCTTTCACTGTTGACATGATTATAAATCTGCCTGTTGATGACTTCAATGAGATGATGTCAAAGCACCAACTGAACGAGGCCCAGCTGGCCCTGGTCCGGGACATACGCCGCCGCGGCAAGAACAAAGTAGCTGCCCAGAACTGCCGCAAACGCAAGATGGAGAACATAGTGGGTCTGGAGGGCGAGCTGGACTCACTGAAGGAAGAAAGAGAGCGCCTGCTGAGCGAGAAGAGCCAGAACATCACAGACCTGAAGGAAATGAAGCAGCAGCTCAACAGCTTGTACCTGGAGGTCTTCAGCATGCTGAGAGACGAGAAGGGGAACACCTACTCTCCATCCGACTACTCCCTCCAGCAGTCGACCGACGGCAGCATCTTCCTTGTCCCTCGCATTAAAAAGACTTTCAAGAGCGAAGACAACCACTTATCTCCTTTGTAATATGGTACTGCGTTAACATAGTGATACTATGCAATAACTTTGTAGTCGCTCAGCTTTAAAGCATTAGTAGCTCAGCAGAACTATTGTATAGTTTTTGCTTACTTCTCTCGAATGTTGTAATATTTTTGATATTTTACTTCTTTTGTACTCTGATACCCTCACAGATTCTATAACCAATATTGTTTGTAAATATAAACATTACATGCTTTTGAGATTGATAAAAATGTTACTGTACGTGTATATATATATATTGTATATATCATATTTCTGTATGCTAATGGTTGTTTCAATCATTGCCACTCATATTTTATAACTTTCCCTTTATGATTTGCTGCCCAGGTTCTTTTTTTAAAAACTTCTGTGCTTTTCAATAAACTATTCCTATAGCTATATGGCCTCCTGCTTTCTGAAAAGAGAACATTGTGTGGTGAGCTGTAGCCACAGCCTATAACAGATTGATGCCAGATGGATATATAGTCTAAGGAGCGATTACATAACTTACCACATGTTCAAATGAGGTCTTGACTTGAAGGCTTTACCAGAGAGCTTAAAAAGCAGCAAATAAAAGGAATCTTGTACTGAAACAAAAGTGTCACAGGCTTAAACCTCTTTCCCAATCTGCTGGCATTTTATGAGCACAAGCCTGTTTGTACAGTAACCTAAATCTTTTAATACTGTGAAACTCCTGTCGCCAAAGAAATCACACCCACTGCATTCATTTTGTTACACAACAAAAAGCACAATTGTTGAGCTACGGCAGAGTATGCTCGGCGTGAATCATGCATGACAACTTCACAATGGTCCACGAGCTAAGCATAGTCAAAGGTAAAGCCCTACGCAATCAGTATGTGCTCTACACGCACTTTCACACACAAACACTACCTTTGATCACCAAGCTTATTTTCTGCTCTCACGACAAACTTCAGAGGGTGCGTGTCAAATTAAACTGGGAAGCAGGGTAACAAGCTCAAGGACGTATGCAAATCAAGGAAGTCAAACAATAAAACCTGCCGACATTGATAACACTTGTATTATACAATAAAGATTAAACATTTACAGCACAGCACATTACTTTCAACGGCTTTTCACAAACTAAATACTCAAGTCAAGGAAAATGTTTTTATTTAAGAACACAAGTTACATTTTACATTTACATATCTTACACTTAAACCAACATGGTTCATTGACACCAGTGTGCTTTTGCCAAGCACAGCTTTATTCTGTGTATTGAAGTCATCATTCTACATTCCTCAGTAGAAATACTATCTTGCAATTGATTGGGAAACATAAACAGGCATTGTGTTTTCTCCTCCAGATCACGTAGACATGACCTGCCTGGAATCCTAAAAGTGCATGTATGAATCCTTTCAAATACAACATGCTGAAAACCTAATTTAAAACAAGTTATTCCGTGGGTTTTTACCTCTGACACAGACACGTACACAGTCGGGTTTGAAAATATTTTTGATGTGCATAAAATTGTAAAAGGTTAAAATGATTCAAAATCCAAATGTAAATTGTTTAAAGATATTTAATGAAATTATTGCTCCATCCTCTAATGCTCAAATACTACTACTTAAAAGCCAAAGGTATATTCACAGCATATCTGGAGTTTTGTTTTTGTTTTGTTTTTTAAAAAATAGGAAAACTTGCAAAATTTCCCTTAACATCTGAACTTATTTTGAACTCTCATTGGGTCAACCAAATGTGCTACAGTAAAAATTACCCAGTTAACACTTCCTAGACAGGCCTGCCAATTACTAAATATATATTATGCTATGTTTCTGTTTGTTACCAACAGTTTCAACTTATGACCAGTTATTCCAGTTGATTCCCTGACACAATTTTTTACTATTTCATTTTTTCGGAGGATGCCTGTGATTTGAGCAGAGGATCTGACCTCTTATGACCTCTGTTAGTCGTTACCGTTTTCTGTTGCCTTAAAAACCGGCTCAACGTGCTGATTACCGTGCTCTTTTGTGACTGAAACACTAGTATCCAGTATTTACTATAAGCAGCCATCTTAGCAGTGATCATGATGCCTCAGAGTAAGAACTGCTTCTCCATGAAGTGTTGATATTATTGTTCTTACTCCCACTGAGTGATGGAAGGGAATGACAAGGACCTTTATACGTTTTAATACTGCATGGCATCAGTGATAAATTGGCATTGGTCTACGATAGAATGGCAACAATTTCTTGTATCGTTGATCAAAAGAATGTTTTTTATCAATTACTCTGATAAATGATTGATCCTTTAACTTACTTTCTAAGCAAAAAAGCCCTTTGATTGTCCCAGGTTGTCAAAAGTGAAAATTTGCTGCTTACATTATAATAAATTGAACGTGTTTGGCTTTTGGATTGGTGATCGGACAAAATCAAACATTTGAAGAGATCATCTTGTGCTCGTTACTGTGATCAGCATTTTTCACTAATTTCTGACATTTTATAAGCCAAGCAATTAATCAAGAAGATTACCAGAATTGGCTAAGAGTAAAAGGATAATAAAACATTAAAACAACATATTTTGCCTTCAAGGTATACCAAGCAGTGTGGTGAAAGGCCGATTCTAGTCAAAGTGGAACAATGCTGGATGTTATCTGCTCGGTTTACCTTAAAAGACTGTTCCACCTTGTATAATCACCATATGCACTGTTAGATTACAATATGAGCAGCCTTGGATAATATTTTGAAAAAGTCTTACCCATCCAGAACCTTCCATGTTATCAGGTCTTTACAGATTTTCAGCAAGAAGAGAATGCCTCTTTCCACATCTGTAAATCAAGCAAAGTGGTTACTCTTACCTGCTCCATCTTCTTAAGTCAGCTTTTGTGAAATACTCACTCCCTTTTCTTGTTAATGTCTGAAATCTAGCATTTGCTGGTAAAACTGAAGTATCTCTGACTCAACAGGATCTCCAATGTGTCCAGGAACTAGTCTTTCTTCGCTAGCACCAGCTGCTGGAGGGTTTAGCTAGCCTTGAAAGAGAGATAGATGCTCACTACCAGGCACGACACTGCAAGCTTCCTCCATGGGCGTTGTGCTCGATGCTGCCTTCTCCCTTCTCTCTCAAAATGCTGACTGGTCCACTGTGCTGGGGCTGAAGACGTCCTGTCTGACAGTCATCTGCAATCTTCCACACTAGCGACGCTGAGGGCCCAACTGCAGGTGCTTGTGGCTGTTATAATCCTACTTGCTCAACACTGGCATATGTGGTGTATGGGCCCTTCCCCTAGGACTACCCAAAACTCCCTTGTCATTGACCCTGATACAAGTAAATACATACAGTATATATTTACACTGCATTCACTCAGGAGAAAGTTCTGGACAGGCTGATTTTTCTAAACTTCACAGTCACAAAGAGCAGGCAACAGATAAATTAATAACTCATTTAATCTTTTTCTGAACCAATGACGCACTGAACCTCATGTTACTTTACTACACAATTTTATTCGGTCTTTTTCTACTAATCAAAATATTTGAACAATCTAGAATTCGGTTTGCTGGGAACAGGAAGAGTGAGGGATTCCCTTAATTCTAATCCAGACTGCTTATATTGGTTGACACTGGTACTACGAATGATTTACATACTGTGCTTCACATACAAAAAAGCAAAATACACTTGACACTTGAGCAATCATAATAACTTCAGAAAGAAAAAATAGTGTAATTCTAGCTCATCTGAGGGCCTGATACAACTATACTATTTGACAAAAACCAGGTTAAAAGACAAAAGATTAATTGGCCAGCAGAAAACTAACCGATATAAAAAAAAAGAAAAAGAAAAATAAAGATATAAAGAACTGACTTTAGATAAAAAAAACAATTCACTTTTTACCCCTGATACCATAGGCACAATACACACACACTTCAGACGCACAAAAGGAAAAAATTCTTTGTAGGGAAACATCTATCACAATTAGGGAAGGGTATCATCTGCACTCATGTTTTGTGTACACAGTCCTTCTTGCTGCAGTAATGTCTGACTTGTGTGTTCCTCTAATGCTTTCAGATGACTGCCTCAAAGTAACCTGCAGCTTTCCTGACAATTCCTTTGCTCACCTCCTCGCCTCTCCTGCTAAGAACTGAAGCCTGTTGAATGGATACAGGATAGAACAAATAGTTATTCTGCACTTTCATGGGCTCACTCTGTACTGTGCTACGAGGGTGATGTGGAACTGAATGCAACTTACCAAAACATGAAATAATTAATACCGCCGCGAGCCGTAGCCACCTCCGCCGCCGCCACCAGAGCCATAGCCACCTGAGGTATAGGATTGGTCACCACAAAATATTTGAAGTTACTCTTCAGGAGAAATGATTATGTTATGTTACTGAATGTGGCATTTTGAGGTCTGATTGTGACACATTGAACTGGAGGGTAAAACTCACCGCCATAGGGACCACCCGAGTTTCTACCACCGAAGTTGTTTCCCTTCATGGGACCATAGTTTGACTGTTGTCCACCATAATTTCCGAAGTCATTGTAATTTCCACCCCCTCCGTAACCTGAAGATGTGAGTGTTAATTTTAAGGCAAGGCTTGATTCCAGGTGTTAAATCTAGCACTTAATTCAATACATGGAATTCTGGAGTCAATTAAATTTTTTTTTACCTCCATCATTACCACCGTAGCCGCCATCACAGCTGCCACCAAATCCACCTCCCTGGTTGCCATACCCTGGACCACCACCTCCGTAGCCGCCTCGGCCTCCTCCATAACCTGGTCCACCACCATAATTTCCTCCTGGACCTTTAATAGTGAAAAACCATGAAAAGATGTACTCATATAACTGGATGGTATTAACTAAAAGAAAATAATTGATTTTCAGTGAACAAAGACACTAAACCCATTTAACATCAATGGTCCTTGTGACTTGAGACTCCTAAAATGCGACTTTTTTACATTTTACAGACTGCAGAAAGATACATTTTACAACAGCTCACCATTGTCAAAATCATCTCCATAACCACCTCTTCCTCCGCCATAGCCACCTAAAAAACAAGGAGTGTAAAATATATTATTCATGACAACAGTGATTGCTTTCTTTACGTCACAAGTGAGACCATGTCCAAACTAATGTCTGTTCATCTGAAAAACAATCTCTCCCATGGTTCTGGGCTTTTGTCCAAAAATCAAGCTTTAAAAGATGTACTGTAGAGCAGATACATTTGACAATGTCAGTCTTGTGTTGAAGTTGCATGGGACAACAGAGTAGATTAAAAATGCTGACATATGACTGTCAACATTTCACAACCTACATAATTCTGCATAGGGGCAAAGTTAAAAAAGACAAACTTCTCTCACCTCACAGCCTGTGACCACTTGTTTTGCATGTCAGTTCGGCTGATGACCCTACATAGGCCGTCACCAAAATCTGTCTGTATGTCCGACAATTGCGTGAGAATAAACCTACAAGTCCCGGAGATACTATGGTTAGCCCCTGTTATCAAGTAACTTTTATGAACCTCAATCAACACTGTTCTGTGCTCCCATTGTCTGATAAGACCTCAATTAAAGTTTAGCCAAACTGAAAGCAAGTGCTCTAAGCCAAGAGACCAGAATTGTAGCCTGACCAGGCCAAGCTGAGTAGCCAGTTTTGCTAGATGGTTATGACCATGCGGCATTTACTTGATTGCATTCCAACATTGTAAAAAGAGAAAAACGAAAGAGGACATAAAAGTGTTTTACTGTGCTGTTTCAGTGTGGATGCGAAACTTTGAGCAGGGAACTCTGTTTGTCACATGAACATCATTATCAAATGTATCTGCATAAGTACGTTTAAGGCCAGAGTCACTTTCATCTGACACGCGAATACTCACCTCGGCCAAAATTGCCACCACCTCCAAAATTACTACCTCTGCCCATGAAGTTTCCAGATCCTCCACTCCGGCCTAATATAACGAATGGTGTCATTTTAGAGATGCTTAATACCGCAATAAAAAGTCAGCTGCATACAATATTTACAAAAAGAGTAAGCATAACTTAATGTTGCATTTGATGAATGCTTACCCCTGTTACTGGATATGGCACTCATTTCCTGCTTTGAGAGAGCTTTCCTGACCTCACAATTGTGGAAGTTGATTGTGTGGAACTTCTGGGCTGTAAAGAAAAAAAAGGGAAAAAACAATGTACTTTCATACCACTGCTTGATTTTTCCTAACAACCAAGTTACCTCTGAAGTCTAAACAATCACATACCAACAATTTTGTCAACAGTGTCATGGTCATCGAAAGAGACAAAGCAGAATCCTCTCTTCTTCCCAGTGGAGCGTTCCTCCATGATGTCAATGCATTCAATCTTTCCATATTTTTCAAAATGCTCCCGGATGTGGTACTCCTCAGTATCCTCCTTGATACCACCAACAAAGATCTTCTTCACTGTCAGATGGGCACCTGGTTTATTGGAGTCCTGAAACACAAAGGATCACTGAGCACACACCAAACATGAACATTAATCTAGTATCTGCCTTCTGCTCTGGGTTTTTTTTTTTTTTTTTTTTTTTTACCTCTCTGGAGACGGCTCTCTTGGGTTCAACAACTCGGCCATCTACTTTATGAGGCCTTGCTTTCATGGCATCATCGACTTCCACTACAGAGGAGTACGTTACAAAGCCAAACCCTCTTGATCGCTTGCTGTTGGGGTCCCTCATCACCTAGAAACAATAACATCATACATAGGATTAGTGACAACACCTTCAGAGGTGTGTAGATATGTCTATGATTTAGTAATGATTAAGTGTTCTTATTATATTATAAAGCTTTATACCACACAGTCCGTGAGCGTTCCCCATTGTTCAAAATGGGCCCGTAAACTCTCCTCCGTGGTTTCAAAGCTCAGACCTCCAATAAACAGCTTTCTGAGCTGCTCAGGTTCCTTAGCTTCACGGTCCTATAAAGACAAAATGAGAAAATAAATGTAGTTGTATCGGTTAATTGTGTTACAGGGTACAACTTGGAGAAACACTTCAATGTGTTTACATATCGTTACAGTACTCCTGCAGTTGGAAAATGGTAATACACACAAGTATCTGTCACCACATCCTGATGACTGTATCAGTACCAGGCCGTGACGTTACTCCTGATGTGGCGACAGGCTAAGCTTACATTGAACAATATTATGATGCATGATTAGGTGGGCAAACAAAATCAGTGCACAGACATTAATTTTCTACACTAATTGATATATATATATTATATCACAGCATAGAATCACCAGGTTGAGGCCCACATCCCGGTTACGACGGACTGAGTTAGCCTGATCGGCCTCGTCAGGTTTAGCAGCTACCGTTAGTTTACTCCAGAAAAACAGCAGGCTTAACACTGTGATATTTCCAAAAATAAATTCATCAATAACATAAACAAACATTAATGCATTCGCCACAACAAGTGATGTTCATGTGAAAAGTACCCGAAATCCAATGCAGAGCTCTCTGGTGCTAACACCACCCTGTTAGCTTGTACTGAATTTGACCACCATTAGCTTAGCTGCAGCGTTAGCTGACGTGAGCAGCGCTGACTCATGAGCTCTGTTTACGCTGCAAAAAACGCACATTACAATACAACACAGTGCATGCCTTTGCTAATGTGGTACATATGTTAACGAGCAACAGTGGCTTTAATGCATTACAAATACACCCGGATTTAATTTGCAACATTTGAGAGCACCTCACCTCCATTTTGCGGATGTCCACAGGCGCAGATCTGAGTGGGTCATGTGATGAGGAAACCGGTCCGGTGGACGATCCTGCAGGATGTCAGTCCATCCTGGTTTGCTGAAAACTCAAAAGTACAGCACAATTAGCTTCTGTGGTTCACGTGTAAAAACTATAGTGCAACATTCTACGAATATGAGAAATGATTTCTTCAAATTGTTAAAGATCCCTTTTGCTGTCTGTCTTTAGTGCAATCAGAAAAGCGAAAATTTGCGCCATCTACTGGTTAAAATATGCGCTTTGACAACAATCCTCATCAGCTCCTGAATTGTTGAGACCGACCTCAGTCCATAATTGCTTGGACACTGATTTTAAGAGTATCAGTAGTGCTATTAGTTTCCAAGTAGAAAATACACAATACTGTGCAAAGATTTTTGGCTTTTTAGATGTTTAGGTTCTTATCCATCATGCATCTGATTGGTCCCAAATTCATTCTGCTGCTTGACCATGACTACAAACATGCAGCCAGATTCATAAAGAGCTATCTTCAGTGACAAGATGAACAGATGGTATATGGTCCTCACAGAGTCCTGGTCTCAACATCATGGAGTCAGTCTTGGATTCAGAATAATAGTCATTGCAGACTTAATACTAAAAAGATCAACTGTGGTAAGTTCTCCAAGATGCTTGGAACAACCTAAATGTAAATGTAAAAGTAGGCTACCTTGAAAAACTTTGTTTAAGAGTGTCAAAGAGAATTGGTGCTGTTACAAAGGCAAAGAGTTGTCACAAAATACAGATTTGAATTTGGTCTTTGTGTTAACCTTACTGAATTTTTCACAAGTGCCTACCTTTGCACTATACTGTATAAAGGTGTAGCAAATACAAACACTGTTTGTTACTATAGACCTGAAGTAGCCTACAGTTTGGTAAAGCTCAGTGTTCAACTATTAGGACAGTTTGGTTCAGTTTGATGGTCATTTCAGAAGTGTGTGTTTTATTCCTGTTCAGAGTTGGTGTTTTTTTTGTAAATGAACAGCAGCAGAAATTGGATGTTTCTAATAAAGACACATTGTAATAGCTTAATTCAATTTGAATTATCTTTGTGTGGTTTATAGTCAAGCCCAAATAAAAAATATAAACATGAATATTAATAAACTTTGGGATATAAAACCTGTGTCCTTATACGAGCCAGCTGAACAGTGAAAATAGCTAGTCTAAGTCTAACTTTTAAAAATGCAGCTGTTCAGTACTACTGTATTTAAACTGGTTTGTTTGGATGTATCAATTAGCAGGAAATGTGACATATAAAACTGTCATGTCTTACTTGTCTAAGTAAGGCTAGTGCCCTTGATGCACAGCCTGATCTATGTGGGCAAAGATTTGCTGTTGGGCCCCTAATGTGTATCAACACTGGTTCCAATTAACTTCAGTGCAATCATTGTCCTTGTGCTGGAATAATACTTAGTTTGTGGTAATTTGATTTAGTGAAGAATATATATGTAGGAATGTGCACCATGTAAACATAAACATAAACATTTTTATACAGTAACAAGACTAGAAACTATTTTGGCCTCAACAAGTGACCACGGACTGGAATAAGTATCTCCTAGTAACTCAATAAACCAAATGAATGTTACAGAAGTTTGTATTAAGTGCAGGTATTTGTATTGTATCAAAGGATGTCATTTTATTCAGCATCCCAAGCAGCACTCTCATTGTTAACTTTCCATTCTTTATACTGTTGTACTGTTGCAGCTTTAGCAGCAATTCCTCAGACCAAAGCTCCTCAGAACCTTACTGTATTCATCTGTAATTGTGGAAACATGACATACATCTGTGTTTTCAGTTCAAGTTAGAGCTCTCTGACAAGAATACTTGATTGGGTAAGTATGATGTATGAGCCACATGCTACTGAGCCTTGCTGACGCTGACCAGCATCTCCAAATATATGACTGTTTTATGGTTTAGACAATGTCTGTCATTAACTTTATTGTAGTGTGTGAGGAAAATACAGCCCCAATAAAAAGGGTAATGTTTTTCTGACAATATTAATGATGAGTATTTATGATCAGACCATAGTTCACATTCAAGAGCCAGTCTGTGTTTTCCCCCTTTTATTCTACTGCAGTTACTGTATTTGCTCAGAGATAATAGATATGTTTGTAGGCCTACAACAGTAGCAAACAGTAGAAACTCCTCTTATCTTTCAAAATATACATCAAGTAAAGCAGAACCAAATTACAGCTTTTAAAGTGCTTTTTTAAAAAAAAAGTTTTTACCTTAAGTGTTAGGGTTATCTTCCAACGAGTGTGAGGAATAGGTAACATCTTGTCTACTTCAGGGCGTGAGAACTTATTGAAAGTAGTGATACCACGGTCCTATTTGTTTTACTTTATCTATTTATTCTCAATGTCCTGCCATGTGTGATCATATGAAAACCACAGGCCACTTTGAAAACTGAACCCTGTTGCACCATTTGAGGCTGCTGATGGTGCTGTGGACAATAAAGAGCTACATTTTATCTGTACATTTGCAGTCAACACCTGTTCAGCAAGACCAGTGTCACACTTGGCATCTGAAGCCTATGTGAGCCTCTGTTGCTGAAATAGAGCAGATGGTCAGGAATATTGTCCAAATGTCATGACTGTTCTCTCTTGTCTGTATATTGGAACAAGCAAGGTTACAATCCCAACAAGCATTAGAACACATTCTGTGATAGTCATGCAATAAAAACTCTGTATACCAGAATCTTTCATTTCTGTACTTGTATTTTATAGTTAAATCAGCATTTTCTAATTATTATTTATTACCATGTATAAAGTAAGTTTATCTCCAGACAGCTGATGTTTACCTCCTGTATCATCATAATGTTTGAACATTATGACCAGCTGCTACCCTGGAATAAAAAACCCCCCCAAAAAAACAAAGATTTTCGTGAATATAACTGATGGATTGATGTATTGCAATTTATTTTCCACTCAGTTTGAATTTGTTGAATTGATGTCAGTGGTGGAATGTAATTTCTTTTACTCCCCCATTGATCTGACAGTTATACAGCTGTTTATTGTTATACTGGGGATTAATATTTTACATGCAAAACTAAATATGATAGGCTAATGAAATGTAACGCCTTGCTATAGGTTAATCTACTTTAACAGTATGTCCACTAGTTAGAATCAGCCCCAACTTAACCAGAAAAACATAAAAATGCAGAGTGCACATTAATGTATCAGTAATAATAGTTATATGAACTACAGTATTAGTTATATAACACAGAACCAGGTCACTCCTGTATCAAAGTACTTTTATTTTGATAGTTTGAGTATATCCTACAGATTCTGTTTTACTCATGTAACATTTTAAGTGCAAGGCAAGTTTATTTATACAACAATTCAAAGTGCTTTACATAAGAAATAAAAGGTATTAAGATAAGATATAAAAGAAACATACACAAGACAATATAAAAAGACTTTATAGAAGTGCATGGCTGAAAATTAAAAACAGTACCGAGATCAGTTTTACTATAAAAACATATGTGTTTCGTTCAGTGTTATAGTAGGTATGTAACTTGATGCTTAGAGAAATTGTACCATATTTTGCGTTACATGTTGGCCATTATCATATCCCGAAGACATTTGTGACCACAATGACCCAATGCCCAGTAATCATCACCGTGCGGCTGACAAATAACCTCATAATTGGAAGTCTACATCTGAGATTTGCGCGGAGCAGCTGAGCTGAGTGTAGTGAGGGTAAACGGTACAGTATCAGCTTCTCACAGGTGCAGTTTGATGGATGCTCTGTGTACACCTACTCGCCCCAACCTCAGGACAACATGTTTGTTTGGTTGTTGATCACATCCCTCAGTCTTTGTACCTAACTGCCCCCTGACACAAAGATATATCACAGGTCCCACACACTGCTACCTGCCAGGGACATTTTTATTTTGTGCACTTTCTGCTTTGTCCTTTTATATATTTAGGAAACCAGGGAAGAGGGTTTTTATCTCTAAATCAGGATCAGCTTCTGTTTTATCACTGTAGATTTGGGTATCTATCACAGCTACATATGCTGGTAAGGCTTCAGCTAGATCCAGTGCTAGAGCACTGAGATTTAAATGCAATTAGCAGTTCATTTACATCAAATGGTGTAAAAAGGAATGAAATTATTAGTTAATGATACTCATAAAAAAGTCTCGGTTTTCTGTGATTTATCATACAGCTATACAATCTCGGTCTTGATTGTAATTTTTTCCGTGACAAATGAGTGATATAACGATCCCCTGAAATAGAGGGGGATGTCATCCTGGTCTGGACTAAAAGGCAGCACTTAGAACCGCGATTAAATAATTAATACAGCTTTTATACCCATTTTACACCTCCAAATTATGGTTTGCCATATATCTGAGAAGCAGCGACTGAAGAGTACCATGTCAGCAAAAATTTAATGTACAGTAAATCTTTGTAAGGGAGGAGCCAGTGGCTGCAAATCAAATGTGCGACGCAGGGTGACATGAATACAACCTTTCCCCCTTCATTCTTATCAGGTGGGACAGGTGAAAACACAGAGTATGGAAACACACACACACACACACACACACACACACACGCACATACACCGTCACTTATCAAACTGCGTAGTCTTTTGACCATTGTATCACTTTCATTTGATTATATAAATATGATTACTGCCCCTGTTTGTGTTCCTCAGCACTAAGTTCAGTTACAGAGGAAGTGATCCAACAGTAGGTGGCACCATATAATAATGCTCAGCACAGGGTGCCGATGTCAAGTATCACACATGCAAGAACTGCTAAGGCTGCAGGGTTTCCTCTCCACTTAATCCACTTAATCCACTGTAAATAAAATGGAAATGACCTTTTCCTGGAACAATGATCCTACATATGCATAAACACAGGTCTTACAATTTGCACACAGCAAATAACTACATTAAGAATACTTACACCAGGAACCTCTACTAATGATGGCCATATTTGCCTTATTGTCCTTTTGTTTTCAGCGTCCTCTAGATGGCACCATGGTCCATGAGAAGATGGGCCTTTCATTTTCAAATTATCTCACCTTGTAAATGTCAAACAATATTCCTTGAAACTAAATTATTATTTTTCCCATGTGTCACATGTCTGTCTACTTGATGATCCGCAATCATCTAAAAACCATAATCATATTTGCTCTCTATTTGTTTACATAATTAATATAATTATGGGAAATACATTTTTATTATTGGCCTATTAGCTGTTGCATTGCAAGAACACACTTTATTAGGAAGACTGGGGCAAAAGGATTGATTTATTCAACGTATTAGTGTCTGACTTTTAGAGTATTGTCAGTTCTTTTATTTCCTTTTTCAGGGAGACAAGTCATATGTGTTTGTCACTGAAATATTTTTTATGAACTTAATGTTCCTCACAGATCTATCTTCCACTGCATGTGGTGCCTGGGGTGTTGAGGCTGACCTTGTCCTGAGAAAGCGTAGACTTGGCTCCATGACTCCATTAGGGAAGCCCGCCTGCCATAACCTGGGTTTGGGCAGACGGACATACGCAAGTGGAAACTCTGAGGAAATGGAGATTCAGAGCAGGGAAACCAGGGAGTCAATTTAGTCACTGTCTACTACCTTTTCGCATGCAAGTACAAAGCCAATCTCACACATTGGTGTTGACTAGAATCTCTCTCTGAGGAATTCAGTGAAAGAACAATTCCTAGCATCTGTTTCCTGTTCACTTGCATGGAGGAAACCGGGTGTAAATCACACCAAATATAAATAGAATCAGCATTCAATTTACAAGAGCTAAAGTTGGTTATTGTGGCCTTGCACTCTGGATCTCTCTGTCAGTGAAATGGTGTAAGACTTACAGTAAGAGTTGAAAGAGGACATACCACTGAATTTAAATGCATCACATGGCATTAATGTGGTTTCTAAACTGAAAAAATAACAAAGCAAGAATGATTTGTTTTTTATAGGGATGATTCCATATTTTCTAGAATTATCCCTGATAACACTGCATTATGATTAAAAGAGGGTTTTAGAGTTCAAGATTATAATTATGTGGCTCTGTAATTTACAATCTATCAGGTAAATTAAAAAAATGAATCGCAGTCAGTGGTATGCTAATTCATTCAGAATGGTGGAGTTTAGTTCACGCAAAAATTATGTATAAATCATATCTATGTGTTAATATCATGGATTAACATATACATATGAGAATGACAAAATTACCCCATGAGGTCTTGATATAAGCTAATTTTATATTTTTATTGTTTGGTGTTATACAGTTCAATACATTTCTTAAAATTTCTTGTTTCTATGATTTATGTAAATTAGAAATCAATAACTTTTGATGTAGGATCTTTTCTCTCTTCACCTTTACTCAGTTATATGTATTTGCTTGACACAACAACTATTAGTTTGCATATATTTATATATGAACATGGCATTTATTGCACTTAGTTTGCTTTTAAATATTGACTTATTCTTCTTGTCTGATACATGGTGGCCATCACACTGTGTATTGATACTGTCAGGCAGGCCAGGCCTAAGCTTTTTTAAATGAGCTACAGGTCAGGATGGACTCCTCTCCTGTATATGGACAAATAATTGCAGGTTTTCTCCAAATTCTCTATGGAGCAATAAAATGTGTTAGGTTG
The DNA here is from genome assembly GCF_021018895.1 of Seriola aureovittata. Classification (NCBI taxonomy): domain Eukaryota; kingdom Metazoa; phylum Chordata; class Actinopteri; order Carangiformes; family Carangidae; genus Seriola; species Seriola aureovittata. Next base: position 13,431,978 of record NC_079374.1, read on the forward strand.
TTTGGTTTGCCAATCCTTCTCTAAATGAATAATGCATCGATAGGATTCAAAGCATTTGTATGAAAGTTGGTGCTAAAGTCAGTGTAAAAAACAAAAACAACAATCAATCCATAAATTAGATAATTTTTGTGATTTTAAGCCTGTGACCATGACCTTCCTTCTTCCTCCTAAATGTAAAATAGAAGGAGAAAGAGTGACTATGCTCGGAAACAGTCCAATGTATTGGCCTATTGACGTCCAGTGAAGAGACACAGATAGTGTGGTGTAATAAAAACCTTTATTTACAGCTCCTCAGCGGAGAGCAACAGAGGAGTGCTGTGTTTCCTTCTGGCACTAATTGACTGCCTGCAGCAGGAGAAACATAGACTCTCACCCCTCGCTGGTGCACTGCTCTCAGATGTAATAATAACCACTATGCTTTCTCTCAATGTACTTCCAAAGTCATTGTTCTCTACAGCTATAATAAAAGAGTATTCATTTTTATAATGCGGGGAGTGTCGAATAAAATGAAGATTTGGGGACAGTGTTTCTGTTCCACCTGCATGTCTGCTCTTTGTTTAAAGAGCTTTAGTGATCAGTGCTACTCCTAGGCAGTTGTGTGCGGTCCATTCAGTGAATGTCGCTTCTTCCTGGGTGAGAAATAAGGGAGGGGGCAGGTGTAGGATCCAAGGGAAAACCATCTCTCCCTCCCTCTAATTTTTGTGTACGGGCAACAAACGACCACAAAAGTGCTGCTTTCACAGTTTTCTGTGGCCCGACATTGAGCTCCCAGCAGAACGAGACAAAGGAATGGCGGGATGATGAAGTCCCGAGCAGTGCAGGGCAGGTGTTTCCTCAGTCTCCTGGGAGCCGAGGAGTACACCTGCCCACTACTAACCTACTGTGATGGATCGATGAAGCAGTAACTGACTCAGCACTTCAAGAGCTCTACCTGGGATTAGAGCACAGAGGACCTGATTGAAACACACTGTCATCCCACAAACAATAACACACATCCATCTTGGAGGGCCGGCTCCTCTTCCCTCCCCTGTGCTTTACTATCACTGAGAATGATTGCACTGTTGATGACGAGACGAGCAATCTGTTGGATGAGAGGCAACGGCTACATTTCCGTAGACATGATGTCTAATGGCACCACTTGGATACAGTAAACACTATCTGCATCACTGTGAAGCAGTTGAATTATGACCTTCACACCTGGTGATCCAGTATTGGTTTACAGACATGAATACACACACACACGCACACACACACACACATGCATGGATTCATAAACACAAGAATGCAAACATATATATGCTTGAAAAAAAAAACTTAGGCATAGACAAAAATAAGCATACACACACACACATACACACACACACACACACACACAGAGAAGCATGGTTATGTACACAAGCAGATAAACACATTTCTGTAATGTTTTGAATTAGATGATACTCCATTTAAAGAAGAATAACCACAAGGCCTGCGTGATCCCAGGAGTCAATGACTAATGTTGTATAATAGTCAGTGCTGGCAAGGGTCATTTTGCAAGTCGACCCAGGCAAATCCTCCCTGGTATTTTTTCCAGTTAGAGAAATGATTACTATCAATGCATTTCGGCACATGTTTACACTTTATAGAGATCCATTTTCATCATGCGATTCCCGCAATAAACATGTCTTAAACAAATAATTTCATCAAGGTATGTAGAGGGAAAAAGCTGGAAACTTCGAAAAACGGCTGCTAATATGCAAAATGAATTTAGGAGGCAAAATATTTAATTATCAATCTGCCAAAAACTGTGTCTTGAAAAAAAAGCAAGCAAGCAAACAATCAAGCAAAAATAATGCCAAATATTCCCTTGGTGAAATGTGATACCTTTGATATTGTGATAGTACTTACATTTACTGAATTGATTTAAAATAAGATTTCCCCTTTTCTATCAAATGTAACTTTAAATACGTTGTTCACAAATGGGACCACTTTCATTGCAGAACACTTGGTGTAAGGGTATGTTGGAGCTATAAACAATAAATCACATGCAATGCTTAGACACAACTATGGAGGGAGCCTTAAGCATGAGGCTGAAGCTAACCTGAAAGCCCATTGCCGTTACAGCCGCTTTCGCTCTTCTTCAGCAAATATTGGCAGTACAAAGAAAAAGAAAAATTGTGGAATGTTCCTTTTCAATAATATGATGTGCAAAATAACATGTAAGGAATTAATGATATTTTCTACAATGGATATATTCTGCACAGTAGTGGGATATTAAAGTCAAAATACTGTGTGATTAAAGATTCTGTGTAATAAAGAATCGCAGACACAGGGGATGGCCTTTCGGAGATGTCTTGAGTGGATTTTTGCGTATCTTTTTTATTTGGAGCAAAGTATGCAGATTCAGCAATATTCAAGTAGGCTCTACCTGTGTGGCTCAAAATGCAGCAGTAAACAGTTTATTGAAATAGAGTTTTCATGAGTGGACAATACAGTAAATGTTAAGAGAGAGACTGGAAGCCGTTTCATCTGGTGGTGGCATCAGAATATCTGGCTGCACTTTGCTGTAGCCAGTCACGCTTCCTTATCTTGTCCTGTTCTGCTTATCTGGCCTGTGTACAGAGTTGGATCTGTAATGAGCGTCACGCCTACACCTCTCCCCATGTGGATGGACCGGCCGCTGTCCCACGCATCCGTCCACACATACAATAGCATGGAGGGGGGAGGTTGGGTGTGCAATGCTCTATGTGCCACTCTCTCTCTCTCTCTCTCTCTCTCTCTCTCTCTCACACACACACACACACACACACACACACACACACACACACACACACACACACACAAACACCTGTGTATCTCCCTCCACATGTGCCCAGCACATGCACATGCGGCGCTGCAAGCCGGGTGTTGTGGTCAAATGTTGGACCCTGGTCCAGGTGGCAATGACAGATTTAGAGCATGTTGTGGACGGAGGTGGACAGAGGCTGGCCTGTGGAGGATATGTGTGACATGTAACATGCAGCGGTGGCGTGGAGTGATGACATCCTCTGTTTAATGAACAGAGTTAACACGGCCCATGTTAAAGTGAGCGGCCTGCCGTGGAGAGCTGTAAATCTGCCTGCTATCACTGCTGCCCCACTAATACAGGAAGTATTATCTAATAAGAGCAACTAGGAGGACTAATTTCAATAGAGCTCATACCCCCCACGAGCAGTTTTCAAGCTTCTTGTGGTGGAGAGGTTAACCCAGTTAGAAACTTTTATCCCTGGAAAGCAAGTGTGGAGTTAGTTTAGTGGGACAAGCACTGGCCAGATACTTCTCTTCCCTTGGGTTGTCTTATGTTGAGGTTAGTAAAAATCAAACACGGTGCCAGACAAATCCCAGACGTCTGGTTGTTCTGCCCCAGCTGCCTTCGCTCTGCCACATTCCTGGGCCACGCTGGAACTCTAAAAGACCTCTGTGTCAGTGCCCCCGTTGTGGCCTGCCCTTCAGCCCTGATTTGTAGAGTGCTGGTGTCAAAGGGGACTACTTTGTAGATGGTGTGCTCTGCTTACCTGTTTCCCCACAGCAGAAGCAGTAAATGTCACCCTATGACACTCTCTGGACTGTCTCACCCTGGCCATTACAAGGCTCTGGGATAACTACACAAACACACAGAGAAAATCAAACATAAAAAAACTTGTTAACGAAACCCATCCTTATTTTTTACTAAAAATACTTTTCTTCAGTGCCTGGGAAAAGGCAGAGATATCCACTTTCTTTGTGGATGTGGTGTCTGGCATTTGTCTACAGCTGTAATGCAATTGTGTTTCAGAGTTTTCCTCCACTGAGCGGGGGGTAATTGCTGACTAGTCTTTTAACCTTATTAAATCATCCAGAGGCAGTGTTGGAGCGAAGATGGAGTTGATGATACTGCACCTCTTGTGCTTTTAGGAAAAGGAAAGATGCTGACTGCACTTCATCCAGGGGATTATACACTGAATTCAAGCAAAACTGCTAAAGCTAATTAGAGCGAAAGGGAAGCACTGTGACAATCAGCATGGGATGAACCTCAGGCAGTGCTGGTGGATTTTTTTTTTTTCCACTGCATTTTCCCCTTTTTTTGTGCAAGTTAACTTGGCAGAGCCATTATTGTTACTGTTTTGGTTATTATTTTTACAGCACGTTGCATTTGCTGTCATTAAAATTTATATGACCCCTTATGCATAATGATCGTCAGTTTTTATTACCGTATATCCATTGACAGCCATTATTCTATCACTGTGATGTGTGTTCATAAAAACACACATACACAGGTTTGATCGCTCACGGCCATTTCTCAGAGCCTGACATTCACAATATGGCTGCTGAAACTCCAAAGAGGTTTGGGTCTGAGCTTAATTAGATCCTGTGGAGCTAAATCAAATCAGTCTAAACGAGAGCAGAGAGCAAAACCCTCCCCATACAAACGTGTGTCTGTTGTCTGCTCTGTGTGATTGCTATCTCAACAGGAGTCTGTGTTTGGATGTTGGAGCAGGGTTGCTTCAAAGCAAAGCCACCTCTCTGTCTCCTCTTGTTCACTTCTTCCTCATGCATCTTTTTCAGTAGTCAAGCAAAGAGGGAGTGAGAAGGATGGAGAGTTTTCGCCTCTTACTCCTCCCCCTGCTCACACTGCTTAACCTTGACAAGTCAATATGATACAGATGCAATTTGCTTATCTCCCCCTGACATTACCACTGTTCTCCCTGCTGCGGGGGCATGGGGCCTGCTCCATTAGCATAGCTTACAAACACATCACTCTCTCTCTCTCTCTCTGAGCATGTATGGATGCCCATACTGTATAAGCAACAACATAATTAAAATATTCCATCTCAGATGGCTTCAAAAAAACACTCTCTTCTCTTCTAATTGGGCTGTCTCTTGAGATACAACTCATATTCCTGACATGAAACCAAACTGATAAACTGATCCAGCAGTCTGACTACGGTGACAAAGTCTTTTTCGTCATCAGTTTCTGGCTAACCTACAATCACACGGCAACAATACTCCAGGGTGTGCAGTCAAATGTGGTGTGCAGATATATATACCTGTGCGTGTCAGGACGGTGAACTGAGCCCCTCAGCATCTGGCAGGTCCTCCCTGGCCAGAGGAACCGTCAGCTCCCTGGTCTGCAGCGGCAGGGTGGCTCCAGCCCAGGTCCATTAGTCACCAGACCCTGGACACTTCTCGCTCATCCCACCACATAAGGTAGCGTAATTGATACCCATCAGCTGTGGCAATAATCTCCTTGGTGGGAAGCGGTGCGGGTGCGGGATGCGCACCTCATGTTTGGTTAAGAAGGTGCTGAGCAGGGTCCAGGACTCCAGGCCTGTCTCTTTGCCATCACTCCACTTGAAGGTGAGATGATTTAGGGGCCTGGGAGAAAGTTAATTTCTCTTGATCATTGTGTGCAACCTGGAGCCTTAATGGCGGGCGTAATTAATTCTGCTGATGTTAATCACCAGGGCTGGTCCCCACAATTATCAGCCCTGTGCAGATGGGGCGCGGCGCAGACATGAAAAATTAGGAAAATGAATCTGTAATGGGGTGGCAGATCTAATCTGCGTCAGAGAAAACAAAGTTAGGAAGAGCAAAGAGCCCCAGGATTCCAGGTGAAAGCCACCAATACCGACAAACCTGTGTGGCAGAGCTGAAAAATGTTGCCGTGTCCAAAGGGTTTGGTAATTACTGGGGCACTGAATTGTTCTATTGTTAATTCATCACTGTTGTAGAGGTTAAGTTCAACATCTCCTTCCTGGGCTATGGGTTGGAGAGGAGGGGAAGCAGTGGTGGTCACATGCTTCTGGAGTCACTGTAAGGTTAATCAGGTTCCACTCTCAGTTGTGTGGGCTGTGCAATCAACCTCCGCACTCGTCTCCAGAGAAAGAAAAATGAAGAACACACCATGAATGATTGAATGACAGACGAATGAATGATGCATACTGCTCTGCTGCTCACGTTTGTACAGGTGCTAATATTCACTGTATGCAGCCTAAAATACAGTCATACATGTAAGGGACATACACACACACACACACACACATACAAACACTGGCCCAGAGGAATGTGCACACAGACACACACACACACACACACACACACACACGCATACACACACAGTTGATTGTTTCAATCATGGGTTCTACTGATGGAAGAATTACTAAAGCATTAGTGGTCAAAGGACAGATACTCCCAGAGGACGTTTCCTCTGCCAACGTCAAACAAAATTAAGCAAAATACAACTGATTAATTGAAATTGCAGAGGAGCCATTTTTCAAGCCCTTACTTGGCTCTGGCAGTTGGGCATGCCGTCATTCCTATTTGGTCTGCTTAATTAGTCTTCTACCTATTTTGTCTTTAATAGGGCATGCCATAGGTTCTTAGAAAATCTAGGAGGTTAGAATGAATCATTATTCATCATCACTGTTGTTAGAATGGTGAAAACTGAACAATAGACTGAACTGCTGGCTATGATTTAGTTAAAGTGTATTATTAATGAGTTGAATAACTAGCTCTGTTACATTGTTGTTACACAATCAGTGCTCCCCTTGAATATCAACCAATTTAAATATCACGCTTAATAGTAAGCAAGAACAAATCTAATGGACTACTTCATGATTGGAGCAATGTTATCTGTTTGCTGTGCTGTAATTTATTACATCGCAGCAGATATCTTTCAAACAGTACAACCCACCCACCTCTGGATTGTCAAGGTATTTAGCAGTAATTACAGCTGTGATCAATACACACATATTGACAGTATTACACTTAAAGTTTTTTTTTCGATATACATCAAAGGTCAAAGGCTCATTTTCTTGTAATTACTCACAGGGGGGAAATGCAATTCTTGAAGTGAGCCTCAACAAACAATAATAGATGGACCAGCTGGCTGTTCATTGTTCTGTGGTCAGACATTCCACAACAGCGGTGACCAGGTGTTTACACAGGGCACAGCCACACAGCCTCACAGCAAGGGGAAGGACAATAAACAGCATTTTAAAGGAGACATGCAAGGTTTCTCCGGTAAGGTAACCACACACACACACACACACACACACACACACATGACCCGGCCTGGAAAACCTGCTGTCCTTGAAGTGCTCAGAATTCCTCTACATTCAGAAACAGCATTCGTAAGCGCACATCCTGGATTCCTCTAAGAGGGCGCAGTGATGGAGATTAGTATAGTCATAATTCCAGGGGATTATATGCTAATGTACTCTCGCCTGTTTGTGTGAGAAAATTGCATTGTGGTTATTAGTATGACACCAGAGCTCTGAGATGCTGCTTGGCAAACGTCCTCATCGGCTCTCAGATGCCCTCTAAGGATTTACATTTTTATTACAAAACAAGAGGGAAACTAAAGTGATATAACAGCACATGCACGGACCAAACGCCCTCAACTTGAAAGATTTAATTGAAAGTATTCAAATGTGATTCATTGAACAATTACACCCTCATTCTGCAAGCGCATGGTGCAATTGTTTTGCCTATACTGGGCTCTCCTCCCCTTCCCTCATCCTCTTGCTAACACTCCCACTCCCTTTAAATTAGAAATCGGACTGGCCTTTGTAGGAGACACTGAGGGGGAATCAATAGGTGCATTAATTACAGCAATTCATTACCCAAATAAACATGGGTCTCAACCTTTGCTGGATACAAATTCGGGGGACGTTAAGTGTTTGGCTAGAGACAAAGGCCTGGACCAGGAATCCCTATTGCATTAATCTGTAGGATCAAACTCCGCTGAGTGCCAGGGCTCCTCCTGGGAGTGTCCAGCTTGGGATCAATCCCCGCGCACAGGCAGTGAGTTATGGCTACCGAATACAAAGGTGGTCATGTGACATGGCAGCGACATTGCTCTGCTATTGCTGTGGTGTGTTTCCCTCTTTCTCTCTCTCTTTCTCTCTCCATTTCTCTCTGGCATTTAATGGGAGTCCTGCTGGCCCACAATGCAGCGGGCTAACAGGGCAGCCTCCTGCTCCCCAGATCCCGAATGTCTCTGCCCATTCCAGGTTCTGGTCTCTTGCATATCAGGCCGCAGAGACTCCTGAAGGCTCCTGGCAGAGGACGACGGTAAAGGACATCCCTCTCCCTCACTGTCATCTGTTCAGCGTGTGCCTATTTGTGAATTATATCTCCAACGGTGGCCATAATAAAACATGATAATGATGGATCACACCGATAAATTACTGTTGAGTGGATTGTTAGGTCAGATGTGTTAGTGTGTGTGTGAGCCGCAGCGGGTGTGTGATAGCCCTGAACACCCAGGAAAGTATGAACATCCCCCTGAGCAAGGTAAACACACATACAGGGAAATAAAGTGCACAAATGCAAACATATGTGCATGCGCGTCATGAAATATGCAGTGCAAACAGGGGATTTTCACACAGAAAACTCATTCCCCTTTATACACTTTGAGTAAATGATGTGAAGCTCATCATGTATTTCAGTTGTAGATTTTTAATATGTTGTAAGCTCATTCTCTGCAGAATGTTACAAAGGAGAACATACACTATGTTGCTCATGCTTGTCTACAGGTTTCTCTATATTTGTGTTAAGAACATGCGTCAGACATTCGTGCTTTTATGTAAGGCTTGTGCTTGCCATCTCCCTCTTCACATTTTGGAACATTTTCTTTTAAAGCTGCACATTCCCCAGAAAAGTTGCTGTTTCCTGCCAACAACAGCAAAGGTCTTGTAACCTAAGCTATGGTAAATATGGCATTTGTAACAGAAAAAGTATTTCATGGCAGAACACTCTTCGACAGTCTAAGGTATGCTGACAAATTGTGGAAGATTTTTATTTATCTTGCCCAAACTCACAAATCACATACAACATCTTCAGTTTGCACAAGGAAAAACTCCACAAAGAAACTTTTTAAGGGAAGAAAGAGCAACAGAGGATAGATCTCTCTGCCAGGACAAACACATATAAATAAATGTTTTATATTGACGAGACAGGACAATTACAGAGTGGAGAGTTTCAGCTGAAAAAAAGTGTAAATATTTGTGAAGAAATGGATAACAAAAGACATATCCATAGAAAAATAGCACACTAAAGATGTCAAAACTTGACTGATGAGGAATAATAATGTGTAAAAATCTGAATAATAACATGGAAAAATTAAAACAAATGCCAACAAAGCTAATACAAGTTCTACAGGATTGTGAAGGATGAGTATTCCTCTGCAGAAGACTTCATGGGCTTGACCCAGCAAATCACAGCGTGCACATCTGGGCCTAAAATGTTGCAGATGTTGTTCGTGTCTCTTTTTGTCATCATAAATACTGGCCCAGTTTATCAAAGCTGGGTACACTTTGATAATGAACTCATGCCAGATGAACTCACGGGGTACACAGTTTTGAGCTCATGTGACCTGTTTGTTTAATGCGGGCTGACGTTTCATTGGCCCAAAATTTTCAGCAACCCTGAGACGATATTTGACCTGACCCACTTTTCATCTACTCCACGGCCGTGCTCCCAGCACAGAACTTTGGGAACTCTGACGCCGTCTTTGTGCTCTTTGCGGTGATAAATTCAGTTTTTCCTAGAAGAAATCCTGCTGCGACTATAATTCACATAAATGTAAGCTTGTGAATAATTAGGTTTTAGTAGTTTTCATTTGTTGTGAATATCTGAAGGCTGTTAAAGCTTTAAACCATCCACTTACACCTTTTAACACTTAAAGCTAAAAGGTGATTACTTTTTCATAAAAGTCCATTTGAGTTGGCCACCATCCAAAAGTGTTACTAATTAAAAATCAATCTGTGGGCCATTAGCTCGAAGGTGTGTGCCAAGGTTGTGTGTATCAGAGGATCATTTGTAATGAGGCTAGCTTTGGATCTGGAGGAGGGAGAGAAGGGGGAGGGGGGTGGGGGGGAGTGAGGGGAGGTACAGATCTGAGATAATCTGGGGACCTGCTGTTGCTCAACTTAACAATTGATACTATGTGTAAAGATGCTGAACTTGTAGTCTTCACTAATTGATCCACTTACCCTCATCGGGAGAAAGCAGAGAAATAAATGTAGGTGTTCATTGCATGCGAGAGACTCCATAGATAACTATTAAAGCTGGATTTGTTGCCCTGATTCTGATGGCTACGGAAGGGATTGCAGAGCAGGAAGGCATTTGTCTGCTTTAGCGGGAGTGGTGTTAGATGTTTATGTGATAAATGTTAGCTAACTCAGACTAGCACCTTGGGAGAAGCAACCTGGAGCCCAGGACTCTGGAACTTATTAAAGTTGCAGGGGTGTATTTCATAGCACCTCTCTAAAATCTCCCCAATTACAGAGGTGTAGCTGGTACTGATGCCTACCAATTTGGCCCCTTAGTCCGAACTGTAAAGCAACACCACTTTTGTCAAAGAGGACAGGACAATAGCGCAGTTTACTGTGATTATACTGACAAAATGTTTTAACAGAACCAATAACACAAATGGGTTTGCACGATATGAGCCCTGCTTCTATGTCATATTATGTCAGATTAAAAGTGTCTACACATATATGTTGGTGGCCAATTTCTATCCCCTCATTGTTCTTTATGGTAGAGCAGTGGCTAATGTGGCATAAAACTCTGCCCTCTTGATCGTTTGTGGTAGTAAAAAAAGGCCTGCACTGTATTACAGAAATAATTGTTGAAAGTACTTTGAAGGTGATTGGTTTAACTGCTCTTTACATTTATACGCATGATGGCTTGGGATGTTTCCAAGAGTCAGTATGTCCCAGGATTAAGTTGTAGCTACCAGCTATTCAGAAATTGATAACTAAGCGTGTGCTGTGAATTTCTCCATAACTAGTAACCATTTGCTGCATTTGATTTACTAAATTGGTTTGCACCTAGTACCAAGTTTTCTACGCCACCAAACGTGGTTTCTTGATGATGGTTTCAGCCATCATTACGTTTACAATACAAGAGGTTATAATAAGCCCGTTGAGCAGGGCCACTTCTCAGGGCAGACTGGATGCTAAAGTGATTCACTAGTGGAAAGTCACTTCAGAAGAAAAGAAGTGATAGAAATAGAATCAAAACAAGATATCATTTCGACATTGCCTTCCACAGCACAAGATATCACATATATATATATTTTGTAAATGTAGATATTATATCGTACATGTGTTAATTTTCATCAGAGTTGATCACAAAGATTGAAGATTGAAGACAAAGATTACAGATAAGTACGCTGTTAAAAATGTAATAAGTAATGTAGCTGTTTCAATCAATTCATCAAAGTAATGTAATTTGTTACATTTGATTACTTGAATACATGTTGCATATAGACCAGAGTGAAAAATAATTTCCAAATGGAGAGAGGAAAAGACGAAAAACTGCTTCTGCTTCTATTTCATCACTTCTTTTCTTCTATTTCTATCACTTCTTTTCAGCTTTTTATACCTAAGAGAGTATATTTGGATGTAGCCCTTGTGCAATTACCAACATTTTACTGATTAGTAACAGATTAGTCATTGTAATTTCATTACAATTTTTTTCTCAGTGACTCTAGCCAATTAAAATTACATTTATTTTGTAATTTATTTTTGTAATTTATTTTGCATAATTTCATTACATGTATCTAATTACTGCTTAACACTGGTTTTCATTTAGTTTAGCGTGCAAGGAAAACGGATTAAGCTAACACAATGGTCATTATTCGGTCATTTAGGCTAAAGTTCATGACATAAAGTTTGGTAATTTGAGGTGTATTGTGCTATTAATGTAAAGTGTAATTTCACATAGTATGTGGTCAAGTTTGATGCTGGATATAAGAACCATATTCAATATTATCTAGTTTACACATGTTGTTTCAGGTAGCAACACATACACCTTGCCGTTACTGGGCGCAAACATTTAGAAACAACTCATCTCTTCGTGAGAACTAACCCATTTTAATTTAGTGGTGGCTAAACCTCCTCTTAGTAAACACTGAGAGCCAGCCGTGGTCAGGGGCATTATATTTTTGGGTTGTCCCTCTGTACACACGTCTACCCGACCATCCATCTGTCCCATTCTCTTGAACAAAATATATCCAGAAGGCCAAGAGGGACACGAACGTCCACTTGGACTCAGGGATGAACTGATTAGAATTTTGTGGTCAAAAGTCAAAGGTCAATGCTAATTATGAAAAACAGGATAAAATGATGAAGTAATGATTTTTTATATCCAAACAGTCACTTTACTGTGAAGCTATAATATTTTACAAATACACTTAATGCCTGTTATTAAATTCCTTAAAAGTCTTCACCGCATGTATTATGTGAGTTTGACAGACAGACATGGATGTAAACTTGACTGGTTGGCGCAGCTGGTATACAACAATGAAAAAGGAGGAAATAGATTGTACAGAGAGAGAGAGAGAGCTGTTGCGTGCTTTTGATAATACATTCAGTCTTGAGAGCGATCTGTGGCTGCGGTGACAGAGGAAGCTCAAGGAGAGCTCAATAACAGAGCTGTCAATGTATTCCCTATTTGAGTGTATTTTTAGTGCAGGCATCATGGTCCTCATGCATATTTCAATAGATCTTTTGTATATTAGGCGCGAGAGAACACACAAACTGGAGTGAGGACTAGCACAACATGACTCTCAAGAAATATGGGCTTGATTCTTAGATTTGACAGAACAGCTCAGAGTGGCCCTAGATAGGTTGGGTTTGACTTTCAGTGGATGGGGTAGGAAGACCTTCATTGATTGCATTTTGAGACAACAAAGAGATGACATTGAACCTACTATGAGGAATGAAACAAAAAAGATGTACAACATATTAAACTTGCAGTGCCAGCCAGCGTGTAATAATACTATACAAAACAGAAGGAAATTAATAGATATCTTGGCAGGCAGGCAGACAGACAGACTCACATTCACATGGACACACACATACACACAAGCAGGTGGTTATGTTATAAAGATTTTTAGATTCAAGCTGCTTTCTAGATTAGATTCTCAAGGATTGCACGCAACAGGATGAATTCTAATCAGTGCCGTGGTACATTACATTTGAGATATATCATCACGGAGTTGCAGATTATGTCATATAAGGGTTCAATTTTTCCTGTCTGATTAAATCAGAGTTTATGAAGCTGTCATTGCTTTGCCATAATTTTGCAGCAATCTGTGTGTTTGGTGACATCAGGGAGGGAAGGTAAGAGTGACCCCCTTCCCCTGGATGTTGCGGCTGTCTACCCATAACACCTCTATGACCGCAGCCTGGTTCACAGCCTGACAACAGCAGCGAGCATTTGTTCAGATTCCACACACAAGGGCTTTGGGAAGATCAGACAGGGAGTTTTTTCCATTACATCGAGGTCTTGGAATTTACTCTTGATGATAGCTGGAGTCTATTAAAGAGGCAGTCTCCATTGCCTTTGAGGCTTTACTTTAATATGAATATATCACATTATGGCAAATGTATTCTATAATCGATTCCTGTGATGAGACAAGTGGCTGACATCTCCCAGGTCTGTGTAATGTAAAAGAGACAGCTCTATCTTTTGTAGCGCAGACGTCTCCAGTGGAAGATGGAGGAAATTTGACTTGAGTGAGCCCTGCAGGGTTAAACAGCCTCAGATGTCACAGGGTGTTACTTCACACTGTGGATTGCACTACAGAGCACTGCCAGGAGAGGGAGTTTCTCTTGTCAAGAACGTGATTGGCTCCATGACGGCAGTGGTGCATTATCTTTCAGGTCCCTCATGTCCGTCCAAACACTGTTTGCATGAAACATTGCAGCAAAAACAGACTTCAACATTCAGGCTTCAACAGCTGGTCCCAACTTCGGTCAAGCCTAAAGAAACATTTTGTTAAACCACAATCAAGTGTTCAGTACTATGTGTGTGATGTATCTTGTGTGTGAGCGCTAGTTTCACACATCATCTGTTGAACAGACATGATAATGAAACTACCTCCATGCAGAACTTGTCTGTTTTGAATTTGAGGTCAGTGGCGTTCCTCCTAACATGCATGTCTTTTTCTGTGAGAGGTAAACCGCAGAGAAAAACCACATGAATATGAGAAGAGCACACAAACTCCACACATACAGTAGAAAGGACTGTGGTCAGTATTTAAATCCAGCGCTAACCACTGAGCAACCACTTGTCCATCTTATTTAATATGATAATTAAAGAAATATTTTCTCTCTGCTGATCCCACACCTGGCACCCACTGTTACAGCCAAATGTTTAAATTGAATTTGACTCACCTTGAAACCAAGTGCTTCCAAAGCATACCAAGAATAATTACATAATTGAGTTGCTCAGAGCAAAATTCCAAATTTAAGACCCCTAGTCTTTTAAAGTGCTCTTACATTACCTAACAACTTAGCTTTGTCATTATTTTCAAGGCAGTCTCTGCAAGCTAAAGCTGCTCTGCTATCTGCATTCATTCTTAACTCCCCCAGTGCAGGCGTGGACACACACACACACACACACACACACACACACACACACACAACACACACACACACACACACACACACACTGCGCACAAAGTAGAAGTATGCAGTGATGTAAGACCCACGCTGACATACACTGACGGCTCTTAATTCATTATGTGCAGATGCTATTTTTGAGGCAATTTGAATCACGTGTGTGTCAGCAGGAGCTGAGTGGTAAACACTGCCTACTGTCTGGTAAATGGGAAGAAAGAGAAGGAGTATGAAATAATCTAAGCGGAGGATAAATGTGATGAGAAGATGATTAAATTAAAGAAGGATTCATTTTAAGAGGTCTATAAAGGACAGATCCTGTTTGAGGCTGCTACCTTACTTAGAGGTGTAATTACACGGAGAATACCAAAGTCAAAATATCCCTACACCATTGGAAATCTATTGTGTCTATGGATTGGCCTAGAACTTTCAAGGTGCTCTAACGAGAGGGAGAGGAGCGGTCACATTGATGGCAGAGGGGGCATCACATTTCCATTATTGACTGCTGCAGATATTGCACTGTAGCTGTGTGTAAATTGGTTCCTGAGGGGTTTTCAGCTCTCTGAGCTGGGGCGAAGTGTGCAGGTTCACCCCCACCCCCATCCTCTGTAAATCGTAGTGGCGGATCGCTTCCAGTCCCTCACTGGCGCCGGGCCCCCTCCTCTGATCAATACCTAATTCCAGCCTGTGCAATCAGCTGCCGTTGCCCGGGCAACACTGATGTCACACAAGTTGAGTGCTCGCTGTTACAACAAATCATTTCCTTTAAGCAAACGTAATTGAGTATTTGTACAGTAGGCTGTCAGCTGAGACTATTTACATCAAGCCTGAACCTGCAGAACATTAGTTATGCCTGTTCTCTGAGGGAAGAGCTCGCCAGACCTGGTGACCTTACAAAGTGGCCAGGAGGAGGTAACTATGGCAACACAGGCTACTTTGAAGCAGTGCAACTCCGGAGAGGATCGGGGTCACAGCGGTGCAAGAGACGGGATGGGGCTGGCTTTCTTTTTGGGAGGTGTGAGCTCGAACACTTGTAAGGAAAATTAGACACTTGTCCTTGTTTCCAGCCAGAAGACACGGGTACAGAAACATGACTGATGTACAGTCGCTATCAGCTGCAATATCACAAATGAGAGGACTTCTTTTAAATCAGTTTGCTTTATTATTCCTGCTGAGCCAAAGACAGTTTAATTTAACAAATTAGCATATTAGGGAACAGTTTAATAACTTGTCATATTTTCAGAGAGATGCATTACTGCACATAGCATGTAGTGTCCAGTTGGCCAATGAAATAAAACAGAAATTCTGCAACCAAGTGGTTTAAGTGATTAAAATAGAAAAAAAGAAAATGATAGTGATATTATTTAATACATCGAGATTTCTCTGAGAACAGCTTCACAATCCACAGTGTTGTTTTTAGTTGGAGTGGAAAGCCAAAATTATTTTGGCTATCTTACAGCTGCCAAAACAATGTCATGTGTGTTTAGACAGTACAGATTTGTTTAGCAATCACACCATCTTTCTTCCCGTTTTTGTTGCTGTTCTTTGCACACAATGAATCGAATGAAATGAGCACAGCTGTAATTGCTGCATATGTTTGATTGGCTACAAATCATATCAGAAGTGCACCCTCTTCTGGCATCGTTCATTTCTTTAAGTAGCTGTCAGGATAATTCTCCATACACACAGCAGCAGAGCTCACTCATTCCTGTCTGTTCATCAGCCACTTGTCAAAGACACAAGCGAGTAGAGGAATCCAGTGAAGCCACATGATTTTACCAGCAGTCTATGCTGAGTAAAAAGATTTCATTGCTGCCATTATTATCCCAAATATGTCTTTATTTATGTTGTAACCTCAAGAGAAGGGAGAATTGGATTTTATTGCTTCATTGGTGTTCACTATATGTTCTAGGAAAAAAGACAAAAGATGATCAGAGATCCACTGTACATTTTCTGTCCTGGCATATTTGTATTCAGGGTTGTAGGATGGGAACTGTTATTATTGTATTTTTACTGTTAATGATGAAGCAAAGACTTAAGATAGTTCTATCACTTCCAAGGCAGCTGAGTCCGAAGCAAAATACCTTTGTCAACCTCACAATGACACACTTTTATTGGATTTTAATGTAATCGTCATATTAAAAATGCCGAACCTCATAACATAACCTATCAAATCCGAAAATCTGATTTCTATTATCTCTCTCTTCAAAGCAATTTTACTGTCATTTGTCAAACTTATTGGTCATCTATCCAGGAAGAACAATATGTCTCTATATAGTGAGATGAGTAACAGTTGGTGACTCATAAACACATAAAGAAAGAAGTGATGGCCATAAACATTTTATTGTTTATGCTCATTCAAAATAAAGAGTGCGCTCCTTACCTGTAAATCAAATTTGTATTTCAAAGCAGTGAGGTGAGCAGTAATGTTTGTACTGCTTTAAGTCAAGTCCATGGTTATCAAAACAACTTTTATGTGCTTCATTTAAAATTATGCACACCACTTAAATTTATGCTCACAAATTTAAGACACAAGGTAGCTGAAGAAAACACTTATAAATACTTAATTCTGGTGGTTCTGTAGTTTCACCATGAACTGCACAAAAGCTCATTTGTAATAAATTAACCACAACTTTGCTGAGGTTTGGTTTGCATCCCATGCAACATTTGACAAATTTAAAACATTTAGCATTTCCTCTTTTGTGCGCTTAGTCAGGAAGATGTTGAATGAATAACCTCTAAGTCCTTAAACATTGTTACAGCAGCTACAGTTCGAGGGATTCTTGTGCGTTTGCTGCTGGTTTGGTGTAGATGAACTCTCCCCAGAGCCTCAATGGCCCCTGATTCAATCAGTGCGTCTCCACGTCCACTGTTTCCTGGCAATGATATATTACAGGGAGCAAGCGGTGGTGTGTGCTGTCACTACGTGGATCAAGTTATGTCACAGCCATTTCACAGCAGCTGCGATTTTATTCAGTGGCTGTTCAGAGACGCCGAGGGGTGAAGACATTAGTTTGATCTGCTGGGTATGATCCCTTTATCTGAATGTGGACTGAGTAAGGCAGGATGAAGGTCGACTGGATTTCGTAGTGCACACACACACACACACACAGACACACACACACAGACTCACACACACAGACTCACACACACAGACTCACACACACAGACTCACACACACACACATACACACACACACACACACACACACACACACACACACACACACACACACACACACACACACACACACACACACACACACACACAAAGAGGGCAGTGTACCTGGAGAGAGTGAGTGAACTAAGGCAGACACAGAAAGTTTAATGTTATGTTTTACATGATAAAATGGTCTTAAATCTATTTAATCAACCAAAATAAGGGATAAAGTGTGTGTCATTTTTCTATTCCAAGGTCGTTCATTCCTGTAAATGTAAGTCTCTAAACTCAAATCACAAATATATTCTTCCACTTAAAAAAAGGTTGAATAATTTCACAAAAAGCTGCGCACTGCAGCATTTTCTGCAGCATTTTCTGGGGACTATATTTGGTCGTGGATCAATACACATATGGTGTACTAGTGACTATTTACACCACTAAGGTGGTGCATGTGGGACTGAATCAAAAACTACGGTGCCCATGTTCATTATAATGAAGAAACGTGTAACCCAGTGCAAAGGTCTGACTCACTGATGTGTTTTTAATAGTTTTTGGACAATAGTGGAGGTCCATGACAAATACGCAAAATGAGGCTTGGGCTACACAATGAAGGATGAAAGAATTGATCTTTGATTATGTTGGTCTTGATTAAGAAAATATGTATTGAGTAAATTTCTAAGGAAAACAGACAGGTGATTTCTTGCCAAGGCCTTCAACATCACCATAATCATCACTTCATCTCATTTTATCTTTTATGTTTTGAGTTTTATTCACAGCTAGTTTCACTGTAAAGCAGCTCTTTTTTTCAAGTGCTATGTAAATATTGCATTTTGGGCTTAATGGGTTATTTCAGATGTGAGAGACTGAAAGAAACATTTGGGGGAAAAATCAGCTCAGTGCTCCCCAAATATGAGCTCAAACGACACATTATACATAAGTGTATATAATGACTGGTGTCATATACACACATTTCACTAGTATGAACTTGTGTTTGAGCTGCATGTCATGGTCCAGGTCGACACCTTCGCAATGACTCCAAAACACAAATGTATTTAAATTGACACATTTCAATCCCACTTGGATCTTTGTCAGGTCCAAAAGGTTTAAAAATGGTCACCACACAATGTACATGTCCACCAGGCTGATAACCATCCAACCTGCCCTGGGTGATAAACATCTAATTAATAACACTTCACTAAGTAGACAATAAAAACTTCCAAACAGTAGGGATAATGTACATGACTGATAGAATTAAAAACACATTTCACAAGAATACCAGATTTTTAATTGATGGTGATTTCCAATAGCTTTACACCCACATGTTTATGTGTATAACTATGCTCTGTAAGGGCCAATGAGAGTATTTTCTACATGATAGGATATGGAGATAGTCTAATGTTAATCTGATTCAGACCTTAGTGTACATTTCCATATTATTACCCAAATGTATTCTCCTGGTAGATGCTTTATTCAAGGTGACATTGTGTTCTATACATTATGGTATGACAATATGCTGAATGTGATTATATGGCACTTATTCAACTTGTCATTTTCCACAAGGGTTAAATAAATACTAACTGAATTAAATCTGACTATTCTCCCCTCTACAAAGGAAAACAAAAGCTGAGACGCTGCTTTGCATATTCCCTGACACCTTTGGACTAACAGATGAGACGTGATTTAAATAAGAGCTTGCTTTCTTCACCTGTCGACCCCCTGTAAATATTATTTATGGCATAAAACACATCTTTTAATTCCAGATATGTATTTTTTTGTGATAGCCAAGTGTCAGTTCCCTGACTCAAGGTACTGGCTTGTGCCCATTTTTCAAGACCGCAATGAATATTCAAAAGATATGCTTTAGAAAAGGGTGAAAAAAAAGAAAAGGGGAGAGTTAACATTAATTAATATTCGTTGCAGTAAAAATGAAAGCTAGACCCGCGCTAATTTCAATAGACAATTAATCATGAGGCTCAGTAATTACACCGGGGAGTTTACAAATGATTTTTTTAAGGGGCCAGAGTAAAGGGAAGGAGATAATCCCCTTCCCATCACAATCACTGGCTTCTCACCAATCCCTGCAGAAAGAGCAATTAGAGCAAACAGCAGCAGAGCAGTAATTGTGTACCAGGAGAAGATGAAGGCAGAATCTTAATTGCAGTGAACGAAGATCACTTGCTCTCACACCTGATTGTGTTGAGGGAAAAGAATGTGCAGGCCAGAGCAAGTCTGCAATACCTCCAGGTGCTGGAGTAAAAATAACCTTAACACTAGCTCCTGCTGTATATGAGAGTGTGTAGCACATGACATGTGGGCATCCACCATGCCCCATTCTGGTTCAGTCACACACTGGTTCTGCCACACATTCGCAGCTGAATCTCACAGGGCATGTTACCGTTATTTCACACTTCACAAGTTATTTTATTTGGTTCAAATGTTTCTCGAGATCCGAGAAAGTGGGAAAAAAAAAAGGGCTTTTAGCAATCCTTGTTATGTGCTGTTAAAAGGAATATGAGTAAGGATTATTTTTCGGTGCAGCGTGACATTATTGCCTTTTCATCTTAAACCTCTTCCATATGTGCACTTTAGTGAAAATAAATCTCTTTATAATATACAGACATTGTTTCACATGCATTTCTCTTTACACCTTGACCACTGCACCTTTCTGATTTTAAGGTTCTTTTATTTGCTCTTAAAGCACTGCACAGACTATTATATCTCTTTCCTACACCCAGACCCTCATATCCTCAAATCAGTCACTCCTCACTATTCAAGTTGCCAGTCCAAGTCCAAAGGTGACTGAGGTTTTTTCCGTTGCTGCACTCTTTACCCCTCGCTGTCAGGTCCTCCCCACTTCTCTACAGCTGTGTTTGAGTTGTAACTTTTTTCATTTTGTTTGCCGCAGTCATTTACTCTTTTATTTTCTTTTTAACCCCAGAGACATTTAACTGTTTTTGAATTTCTCTGTAAAGCACTTTGGTTGTTTGACCAGAATTGATCACTAGATTAAGCTGTTTCTAAGTAAAGTTTACTGCATATTCACTGCCCACTGATCCCAGACCAGCACTCAAACAGAGCAATAATAATAAGTGCATATCTAGGTTGCTGTGTGTTTGAGTGTGTTTATGGTGAATCACAGCGACTCATGAGAAAAAAATATGAAGTCAGGTCGCTCTGAAATGGTGTTGAAAGGGTGTTGAAATATTGTGCTGTCAGCACATTACCGCATCACCTCATGACGTACAGTTGGGGCTCACAGCACAAGGCCCAGCCCTTCACCACAGTGTTGTTATTGGCTGCCTCCTCATTCTGACCTGAGCCAGGAATCAGCAGAAGAGGGGAAACCTTTATTGCAATTATTTTAACTGCAGTAATTGTGCAAGATTGTTTCATAAATATACTCCTTGTTGTTATTAAGAACATTCATCACCATCTATTTATAAAAAACATTATTAAATGATACAGCCACCAGCCAAGTCCATTTTCAGGCTCTTTTTAGACTTTACTTTAAGATTTTATTTGGGGAATCTTGGTAGAACCTGAATTTTCTATACAGCTCCAACTTCGCCCCCTTTGAGTCTGCAGAGAAATACGGCGTGAAATATTGTGTTTGAATCATGTGACGAATTTGCTTCACAGTGAGTCAAACACAGCTGCACTTACTCAACAACTGGTTCATTGTGGATAAACAGTGAAACAGAAAAGCTCACAGAGATCATCATGATGAACAGAGTGATTACTTATTTTTATTTAGTGTACAGAAAAATTGTGAACAGTTTCTATTGTTTCTGTAACCACTTTAATAGTTTGTATAATTCCACATTCTCTTACTGTGAGACAATTTGCATATTTTTTATATTGTCATTTACAGAACTTTTTTCTTTTTTTAGATTACGTTTCACTTACATCATAGTGCATCACAACCAACCATGTAATATAATGTTGTGGAGCTTTCACGGGTGTAAATGTAAATTTTTTCCTAATGCAAAGGAACACTAAATAAACAATAGTTTTCCTGGATTAAACACATATTGTACCAAACTGAGATTATCTGAGATGATTCAAGTAATGACATCTTAAATTTTTACTGGGAATAAATTTTTATTTGATATAATCCAACTGATTTCTGAAGAGGTACAGCACATAATACATATTTCACATCAAAGTGTTTATTTTATACAAATATATACAATCGCTCTCTCAACCTTTTTGGTCACAGATCAAAGTTGATAATCCAATTTAAGAGAAGTAATTGTAAATTGAACAAACAAGTGTTATTACAATTACACATGATTGAATTTTTTTTTTTTTTACAAATTTTCTGTTTTGTTTTAATTGATGAATATCAGTCAATCACATGATCACAAAATTTATAATTGTAGTAATTTCTTTGGATATTGATACCATGTTGATATTAAATAGCTTTTAAGAGCTTATCTGTCTCTAACTTATAGTGACAGGGCATTACGTAAAATGCCCTGTCACTATGACCGTATCCCCACTATGACTATTTCTACTGAGTTGTATGAAATCATTTTGTTAAAAGTAAAATGTAAAAAGATGTTAATTAGGATAATCTCTTTGCAGACCTTCCTCCCAATACACCTGAGCAAGGCTTTTCTGTGAAGACGTATGAGTGAAATTACTCTAGAGTTCATGTCAGTGCTTTGTCTCAAAGATATGATGAGACTGCTGGGAAATGCAGAATTTTAGTGATCTGTTTAGAGAAGTGTGCCCAGTCCAGGAGAGCCTGATAATCGTTAAGAAACGAATTAGATCCACAGTGAATGATCAGTGCCGCCTGTGATCTCAGTTTATTGTGTAAGAAGATACAAGGGCAGGCATGCTGGAGCCTCATGCTTTAACCCCAGCTTCCTGTGTAACAGTATAGCATTTCTGTTTAACTTTATAATCAGGGCTTTATTAATGCAATGCTTTTCTTCCGCCTAATAATGAAACAACACAAATAAAATAAATTGTGATCAATGGAGGCGAGCAGAGACAGATGAGGAGTCTGTCACACTGGGGATGATACCAATTTATCTCTTTAATGCATCTCCATGGGGTTCTCTCACTAAAGGATACAGATTACTGAATCCCTTGTCTCAGAGGGAAATGCGTGAGAAGAATCCATATAACATACAGAGATGGAGAGCCCCTCTCTCATCTTGTATCATTCATGCTTCTTGGTCACTCCCTACATCAAATGCGAGAATCCAGCAAACGTGTAAACACACTCAAGAGGACAGAGGATGTTTTCTTGTGATGAAAACTGCAATAATGTAATGTAATTTACATGGCATGGGTGTTCCTTCTGAAAAACAGTTTACGCAAATAATTTTTTGTAATGAGTACTACTACGATAATGAAACCTCCATGTCACAAATTTCATTTAGGTCTGTAATGTAACAGAGGTATAACAATCTTTGCTGTTGTTTTTTTTTTTTTTTTAATTTGTAGTATTGTCTTGTTTCAGTTTTATGCACAAATCGTGTTATTTTTGTTAGTTTTATTTAGTGCTCAATTCAAATTTATGCCCTTTTTTGTGAATATTTGGACATGTGTTATCTATAGCTTGTTTTGTGGCAGATAAAATCAAACCGAACCAACGGGAGGCTGGTAAAGAGAAAAAAAAAATCTGAAAAATCTGGAACAACACAGTCAGTAGCTTGGGGTTTTCCACTTCTCCGAATGGATGAGCCATAAACAACTGAGGCAATAAACAACTGAAGCTTTGCAGCGGGGCCAGAGACAGAAATCTAACATGTGCTGGTGAATGAAGAAAAGGAAGGCACACCCCTGCAGTAAATAAGGAATTCCCTGCAGCTCTGCTCACAAACCAGAAGGCAAAAGTCAACCAGGTCACCGTGTTGCGTCACTTACTTTAAAAAAAAAAAAACTAATAGCAGCAAAATATTTGAGGCCAGGCAGTAAAAATACAGTCGCTGTGCTCTGCTCCGGGCATGAAGGACAGCACCATTATGTCTAATGCGGAGGCTTTGATCCTAAAATTCCTTATTAGATATGAACAAGTCGGGCAAGATCGGTCATGTGCAACAACTTGGAGCACAACCTACACCTTTTCTAAGAGAAATGTTCTCATGTAATACCAATCACACTGAAAAATAAAGAAGGCACTCTACGTCTTCATATACAAACATATTTTCATTCATAGGGTTTCTACATTCTCTGAAAGCGATGGCATTTCAGGAGGCCCAAGGTCAAATTTAGACCGGGTCATAAATTGTTTTGTTTGATGGCCTACATTTGCCTCAATAGCAGGGGGAAGGCCAAGCCCATAAAAACGTAAAAGACGGGCCGGTTGACTGTGGGCTTGGCTGCCAGCACTGTTGTCCTGGGGACCACGAGACGCTCCCAGTGGAGGTTTCATGGTGAATAAAGACTGTTATGGCCCACCATTGGCACGCACAGAGGGCTCATGGAGATGATTACTGCCAGGGCTCAGTCAGTGAGGAAGTCACAATGGCAAACTCAAAGCTGCAGCCATTGTCAGCAGCTCATCACTAACAGAGGGCTGCACTTTCCTTTGCTGACTCAAGATTAAAGACCTTTATTTGTCACATGCAACATAGTAGAAGTGCAGTGACATGTTTTCCCCTGATAGTGATAGTGATAGATGAACATTGTTCTGTCATCTGTAGTAATAATGGTTTGACTGTTAATTCTTTGATTGATGTCCTAGGCTTATATCTATGTGCCATACGATTACACAACAACTATTGAGTGAAGCACAGGCCAAACATAAGAAGAAGTAAATAAAATAATAATAAATAAATAAAAAAGACAATGCTGGAGATATTCTGTATTTTTTTGTTGTTGTTGTTCTCACGTCTCACGAAAAGACCAAACCAACTATGCACTCTGCACCAAGCCCATACAGTCCAACTGAAGATGTAAATCATTAAGAAGGTTTTAAAAAAATTGTTATTTTTAAGGCAAAATAATTTCCTAAAACAGCAGAGCACTGAAGGTTTTAACTGAAGTTTCTCAAACAGGAATACATAGTGCATTTGTTGGGGACTATTTTCAGCTACAAATTGATACGTATTTGATCTTCTAGTGAGTATTTTATAGAGCCAAGATGTACAGTATGTATGTGTTTTCACAAAGAATCATGTCACCCAGTGCAACAATTTAACTCACTGTTGTGTGTTATACTTCTGGTCAACAATGGAGCCCTACAGCATAGAAGAATAGGGTCTCTCACACAGGCAATGGAAATTATTGCAAATAAGAAAAATGCAGCCTTATCCTTTACGGCACAGTTCATCAGCCGCATCATAACTTTATGAAAATATATATTTTTAGGTCCTGAAAAATTACTTTGAGTTTGGAATTTTACTATATATTAAAATTGTTCTGGTTCTGTGATCTGAAGAAATAGTGGTTTGACTCAGATTGATGCCTTTGCCTTGGATCTATTAGCCACTTATGATTAAACGGTAGCTATTATGTAAGAGAAGAACAGGCAAAACAAGAAATAAATTGTAACAGATCTTTTCTAAAGGATAAGTTTGGAGATATTCTATATTTTTGTTACCAACTCCAAAAACAACAACATGTCAGTCCATTTCTCAATATTTTCTGACTCCCCTTTAGGAAAATGTCAGAAACATATTCTTCCTTTTTTAAAAAAAAAAAAAAAAAAGGCTTGGTCATTTCCTAGAACAGCTGGGCATTGCAGTTTTGGGGAATGTTACTAAAGTGAGAGTCTGTGTGAAGGAACATGTCATCCAGTGCAACAGTGAGACTCGCAGAGGTGTCTGTAATAGTTTTTGGACAACAATGGCAGTCAATGGCACAGAGGAATCATTTAAATTGGGCTTTGAATACACAGATAATACTTTTTAGTGGGGTCAGTTCAGTGTTGGTTTTTGGTGTTTTCATGAGATTGGCAGTAAAACCCTGTATTTAAAAGACTATCTCCCAAAAGCCTCAACAACATAAAAAAAAAGACTCCAAATCATTTATGACTACAATAATATCTCAATAACCTTTCAGCATAGCCAAGTTTAGAGGGGCTCACTAAATCACTGAGGTAGGCAGTTTTCAGTGTTTGCTAATAGCACTTGCTGAGTAGATATTAACACGTGAAAAGCGGGTGTATTGGCTGTAGTGAGAGGGGGATTTGGGAATCCCCGGACAGGACCTCCATGTAGGCTTGCCCTGGACAGGCCACACCTCACTCCTCCAGCCGCCTGCCCACCACGCTCCTCCTCCTCCTCCTCCTCCTCTTCCTCCTCCTCCTCCTCCTTCACTCAGCTACATCTGCTCCTCATTAACACCATTATAATGAGCCGTTGCACCTGAGGTAAATAAAACCCTGGTCTGGCTCTCCCTCTGCTCCCTCACGCTCACATCAACAGATCCAACACTGGCACTCTGTGTGTGAGCAGAGCTTGCTGCTGTTGTCAGAGGGTCTTGGATGCACCCCCTCGACCCGCCTGTTTTTTTTTTTTTTTTTTGTTTCAGAGAGGACATTAAATGTGGTCAGTGGAGGAGCTACTGACTACACATAAAACCCCCACAGGTTCTCCATTCACAGCCACGGCCACAAAGCGGATAATGAGCTCCATAAAACTGTCAGGAGGGAAGAATAAATGTGCATCGGATACAGCAACCGTAATTCAGATGTGGCTCTAAGTAGTTGGAAGAATGATAAGAAATAGTTTTCTCTGGCATTGATCAGACACTGTAGAAATATTAACATGTTGAAATCCCAGTAAGAGGCAGTAGTACATCTCTACCTGGGGGCAGCTGTGGCCTCTGGTGGTCTGGACTCTGGCCAAGTCCTGCTCTCATTAATGTGAAGAGGTTAAATGCTCTCTCAAAAATCAGGTAGTTTTGAATATAACGCATTTTTTTCCTGTCACCTTCACATTGAACAGGACTGCAATTGTTTCTTTTTGGCAGGAGACTTATATTCAGGAAAAACTAGTGTCTGCAGCAGCTGTTTCTGCAAAATAACTGTATGTATTCTGGGGACTGATTAAATATGTTCTCCCTGAAAAATTCAACTGCTCATTCTCACTTTATGGTTCAGTCATTAGTCCTAATATTTACTTAAATACATTAAGACTTAGATAAATGGCATTTAGAATTGTGAACAATTTTATTATTGTAACATTACCATAAATATGACATCCAAATAAACCCCCCCCCCCCCCCAAAATCTGATTTAGTTGGATGTGAAGCAGTAGGCAACTTTGAACAAGGGTGTTTTGACAAATGAACATGACATGCAGGGGGAAAATAATTTGACAGGTGACAAATGTTGAGCAGTGATACAATCTGAAAAGCAGGCCACCTGAAATATGACTCAGTCTATTAAAATCATTCATGGAGGATATTGAATAGTTCTTTAAAGACTTCAAATATCTGATAAGATTTATTTTCATTTGATTAAATGTTTTTTATGATGATTACATTTCACACAAAAGCACAGGCTGCATTTAGTTATTAGTTTTCAGCTGCGTGATGTGTTTGTTTGTGGGAAAAACATGAATCTCTGTCTGGAATCACATGGTATTTATACAGCAGCACCATCACTAGGTAAATTATCAGTTCAGTGAGATGCACTGTCGCCATTCATATTCAAATGTTGTGATGAAAAATGTGAGATCAAACTAGATGTATAATTATTAAAGAATTTCTCCCCCTGAACTGAATATAACTATGACTAACATGGTCACCCCCCCCCACCCCCCCACCCCACCCCACCCCAACATGTTTGAGTTGGCTCAGGCTGGGAGAAGTTAGGTTTCATTTAATTTATGAATTACAATGAAACAGATGAGGTTGTTTGAATCATTGCAAAAGCATGTTTTTGTTTCAGCGTCCCAATTAACCAGAACATGCTTGCTCTGCCAGGCGGGGAGTTCCCTGCAGCAGCTGTTTGTTCCTGCAGACACTTCAGACAGACAAACCTCTGGTTACAGGAATCACTGCACTCACTATGAGGAGTGATGATACAGTGAACTATCTGATGGTCTTCGTTGAACTGGAATAAATCATCATTGTCTGCTGAGGTTTGACGCCACTGTTTTATTTATTTATTTGTTACTTTAATTTAGGGTTATGTTCAGCTTGTCATCGTGGGATCAACAGAACTTTTTTCTCTACTCAGGAAAACAGAGCTGTTGCTGAATTACTTTTTCTACAGCCATAATATAACTACTGTTCATTTTTCAATACTTTTGACTCAAGCAATGCCAATGAAAAAATACAGAAATTACAGAGTAGAACAGAAAATGCAAGGCAGAAATAAGATTTAACAGTTTTGTATGTTTTCAATTTTCATTATCATGCATTTTAAAATTTACTGAGCACAGATTTGCATTTATTTGGAAAAATATTGTCCATGATTTATGACCCCATGTGTCCAGGCTGAGTTCAGCAGATTTCCTTACTATGCTCCTCAGACTCTGTTCCAACACAAACACAGCACTCATGCTCATGGTCTGATGTTTTTCATCCTCTGCATTAAACTGCTGTAAATACTCCAAAGATGACTCAAATTCCCAAAACACATTGTGCTTACTATAAACTGCCATTTGTTAGTTATACATGTCAAATAAAGTGGAAAGTGGAGGAGTAAACTAAAATAAAAAAAAAGACTGGTCCCTTACTTTAAGTACATAGAGATTTATACTGGTGCTGTAGAAGCATCAGAAAACATTAGAGTGGCTATAATCACATATACATGCAACATGCAGATCTGCAGTTCTTTCCTCAGGCTGCACTGAAGAAGGGAGGAGGACATCTCCAGGAGCAAAGTGACATGATACAGATCCATGTACAGCATAAACCTGAGACCAACAGCCAGAAAACCATTTATACTGTACATTCCAGCATTGTGGACACTGACACACCTGCCTTTCCACCCTCATGCTCAGGGAATTTCTCCACTTCAAATGAAGTAATGAAGATGTTAAAAACTAAAGTCCCTCTCCACTTGTGATCCAGGTGTTTTTGTCCAAAATTTTCTGTGAGATACTGGGTACTTTTAGGATCAGCACCAAGGAACAAAAGAGCACCACACGAGGGATTTTAACTCACTGAACTTAGTACGACTCTTGACTCGCTCATTCACAGACATAAAAGTCTGGGCCATGCACAGGGTCAGAACTACAGCTAGCTTCTGTGTATAATATCCCTAGATGATTACATGATTTCCCTCTTTGTTATTCTTGCTCTATGCTCTTTCTATGAATAGTTGTGATTATTCAACAAAAAATGATTATAATTCTGTCCACTTCAAGTTATCGCTCATCATTTCTTTCCTTTCTACTGTTTGTCTACTGTCTGGGGTCCTCCAACATTTAGAAAGAGCACAGAAACTTGAAACACGTTGCAAATCTGCGAATTAATTAGCTTAAGCAGTTCTTACATTTGTCAACTGTTTCGTTTGTGGTTCTATTCACTCAAGCATCAATAAAACAATTCACTTATGCAAGCCAGGGCTTTTAGAGATACAAAACATGTTTGCGCTTGGTTGTTTGGACTTTATCCCCCTGTATCTTCTTATAATGTGGGTAAAAACTCATACAAAAAACATATATTTGATTGGTTACATATGTTCGCTATCTAATTATCTTTTATGTATTGGCTTCTTCTCCTTTTTTTTTTTTCTTTTTGCCTTTTCAGAAGCCGGTGATTTACTGTTCATGAATTTATGCAACAAGGGAAAAGCAGCCAGTTCTGGAGGCTATAACTCATAGGCCAAAAGTCGGCCTTATTTACATTGTATACAATACAAACCTGATTTCTCATTTTGTTTTAAGCCTGCTGTGTAAATCTTCATGGGAACACATGAAGCCCACGATAGTGGACGACTATGAATTAGTAACCAAAAAGGAAAATCTACAGTATGTATTTCCTGTGCTCCTGCCTCTGTTAGGACATTAGTAATGATATGATGCATGTTTGTTAGAGTAATTGTAAGTTTCATTCAAAATCACAATTTTTTAGTGAAATGTATCACCTTAAATCTTGATTTTGGACACGTATGACCATTGGAACTTACTAGTTACTGAAGACAAAGTGATGCAGTTGAATCACTTGAGTTTTTATTACTGTTGTCTTGTGTGTATATCAGTTGCACTGGAACTGCAGCGCGTACAGTCTGGGAGTAACAGTGAAGACACTTTCCTGAGGTTAATGAATGAGCTTAAGGTCTTTCGCACCCAAATGTTACTTTTATGGCTAAGTTTGGCAGGGAGCCTTTTGTTTCATTAGACTGTGTCTTTATCATTTATGCATTGATGGGAACACGAGGTTTTGGGGTTAGAGACACTTATTTTCTAAATGGTGTTTCATTCATTCAGCCACAGGGCAGGGCTAATGGAATCCGCAGATCCCGACTGCTCTAAATGGCTTCGGAAAAGAAAAGACAAGCAGCCCAAATTCTGTTTGAGATTCTGTGCACAGTATTTTTTTGCAGAAGTAATGGATTAAATATGTTATATTTAAAATATCTGATGGGTATCAGTAAACTTTATAACAGCAATCATAGGTCCATAAAAGTATCTTTCAGTTTCTTTGCATTTTCATCTGCAATGAATTCTCAGTTTCCACAAGCTATGAAAGCGTAGCGTGGATGTGTTACGTGTTTTATATCGATTGGGTGGGCTTATTTAATTCAATTGCTGCATATCCTTACTTGGAGGGGCAGTGGAAATCGTTTGAGAATCAATGGGCGGAAGCAAGCAAGACAAAAATAATTGACTGTTTTCAAACTCCTGCAGGCAGCAGAATAACTAACCAAAAACAGCTCCCAGGGATGTCTGAAATTGGTTTTGCAAATCCTTCAGCCACATATCCAAACCAAGAAAAATGGTAATATAGAAATCCATTTCAAACTCTGCAGCGCATATGAAGTTTATTTTCTGGTGTTTTTTTTTTTATGTTCTAACACTTATTCTGATATACAGTGGTATGTTAATGGTCAGTGAGGCCTACCTCAGCTGAAGGAGAGACAGGGTGTGTGGTTTTATCTTGGCTGGTTTCGGGGTGTACGAACCAGATGCGGTGAGGTGGAGCTCTCCCCCACAGAGCTGCCTCCCTGGGTGCCTGGAGGTCCACTTCCAATCTATTTGCTGTAATTGCCGTCAGAGTGTACACCTTGGAGTCCTCTAATTCCCTCTTTTATTTCAGCCACCATGAGGGAGACCATCTGTCCCCCTGCCTGCACTTCCCCCACCCTTTGGCGTCAGGTCTCTCCCAGTCTGCGCACACGCACACGCGCGCACACACACACACACACACACACACACACACACACACACACACACACACACACACACACACACAAACACAAACACACAGATACACAGACACAAAACACAGCATGCCAAGATTTTTGTCTGGGGCTTTGATGCATCACACCTTCGTACGCCAAGCGTCACATGACCGCAGCAGCAAAGGGACATGAGTGTAGTTTTTACGAGGTGTCGGTGAGGATGACCACGGCACTGTCACATAAAAGGGAAAAGTTGTCAGAATAATGAAAGTAAAGTGACACAGTTTCCCATCTGCTGACTTTTTTTTTTTATTATTCATTCACAGGTTTCCGGAAATCTGAGAGGCTTTACACACACACACACACACACACACACACACACACACACACACACACACACACACACACACACACACACACACACACACACACACACACACATAATCTCTCATCCACACCAACTGGGCTTCATCGCTGAAAACAGGCTGGCCTTCTTTCCCTCTCAGATTTAGGTTATATTATTGCTACCTGGTACATTTCCCGACTCCTGCCCCCCCCTGGGAGAGCAAACTGAAGCTGTTGTTTGCTCTTACCACAGCCCCATGTTTTCTCCTGGGGTGGTCACATTTAGTTTGAGGGACTACAGCTTTGTTCCAGACCACTAATGACAGCCAGGGTCTCGACCCCAGCGCCTTGGCAGGACAGGTGCTGTGCAGGTGCAGGTGCCCACTTTCACCTCAGCGTTATATCTGGCTTTTGTCCGCAGATTCTCTCAATCCACAGAAATCTCCTATCTGTCAGTTTCACACTTCAAATCTTCTGAAAAACAAATCTATCTCAGCGTTAGTTCCTATTATTTCAATCTGAAGCCATTCAGAGGCTGAGCTGCGAATAATGTTGTGCTTAAATAAACAAAACAAAAAAACAATAATAATACAAAGAGATGCTCGTAGCAGGTTGCCCAAACTGAATAATAAGTGACATTTTCTGTATCTCTCTCACCGCATCCGTGCTCTCTCACTGCGTCTTTGTTTGTGGTTTTCTAGAATGCAGCCACAGTGTCTGGGGCGCGACTGATTTAAATACCATCCCATCTCATTAACATGCACAGATAGAGCTGCGAGGGCCAATTACATTCATCTTGTCATGTGGCTGGGCTTCCAAGTCGTTAATATTTTATGGCAACACGCTCCCCCAGCCGCAGCAGCAACACACCAGTGCTCTTACATTATTCCACAGCTCAGGACACGGGATCAGAAACATCCCCCTGAATACACACTCTCTTCTAGGTCATGACAATATAAGCATGAAAAATGAATGGAGGGGGAAAACTGGTGGAAATCCACATATAGATATAGATATATAGATATGCCACTTTTATGATAACTGATTATTATCAGATGACAACAGCTTAAAGAATAACCACACTACAAAGATGTGAATGTTTCTGTATTTTCACAGTCGGTGCAGCAACCTGCTGAGTCAAAAACGGGACGATTTGAGAAACGTGTGGGCTAATTTCAAAAGGCTTTTCGGTGTAATTGTAAGCATCAAAGCATGAGTCAAATGAAAAAGAATTGTTGGAGAAAACGTTGTACATCATCAGCTATTTGGAGGTGCATATCCCTGGGTGAGACAACATTTCTCTGTATTAGTCCAGTAGAAACGAGTCTGGGCTCAAAGATATTTTACTTTCATTTAATACCTCACATTTCTCAAACTCCCTCATAAAGGTCTCTGTTGGATGGTGGAAATATTCCTGTAAATGATGTTTCTGATGGCTCATTCTCATCTCAGTGGAAAGGTGTAGTTGCAGAGAAACTACATTCATTCTGTTAAGTTTTATTTTTTTTATGGTCAAAACAAAGAGAATATCTCCTAAAAGTCATTGTGAAATTGTGCCCAATTCTCAATAACAATTCTTTCAATTGGCTAATTTTCACTATAAACAATAACTCCCCAATCCCATAAAGTGCAGAGAGGAATAAAAATTTGAGCATCTACATATCCATGACGACTGGGCGACTCCATCTGCTATGGAAGACTGTGTTGATTTTATTTGGATATCTCCTTGTTTATGATAACTTTCAGCTCTGTTTACTCCTGCAGACAGGTGATAATGATCCACCCTGCTGTCAACACTACAGGTTGTTGTAATGGTTGTTAAAGTTTTTCCCAGAACACATTGAACAACACTAGCACCAGGTTAGGTCATGTTCTGGGCACATTAACTCTCTTCTTCTCTGCTGCTGTTGAGTGCATGACTGCATTTGAATTAGCAATTATATGAGAATAGTAAGGAAATAAGACAGATTTTATGATAAAAACTATTGATATCGGAACCTTATCAATATGGTTGCTTCTGATTCTGGGAGTGACCGTGGCTCTATTATTTTTTTGTACTACCTCTAATACTATACTGTCATCTTATTTTTCTTACTGTCAATAAATCCCACGACAAGACCAAAACCAACAATATGATTGTCCATCTCTTAATACTTTCCAACTTCCCCAGCCTGACAGTTTCAGCCAGATGTCCATACGTTCCTATTGCTGATGTAAATCTTTAAAAACAAGTCACATATCCCAAAACAGCTGGGCGCTGTAGGTTTTAGCAATCATCACTAGGAATCACTAAGACAGTAAGGAAATAGTGCATTTTTTGCGGGGAACTATTTTCAACTGTTAATTAATACAAACGTATGTCTTACTGAGTATTTACAGCAAGATAGTGTATGTGACACCTACAGTGTTTAAGTTCATCATAAAGAAGGAGCATTAGAAATCTGTGGCTCAGATGAAGAAGAGTCATCAGGCTTTGACTAAACAGACAAGATTTGTTGGGAGGATCAATACATTGTTAGTTTCTGTGTTTTCATGGAAAATTGCTCAGTAAAAATAATACAGAATATTGCAAGATGTATCCTTTGACATTAATATGTTTGTGGGAACATGTCATGGCTTTAATTTACTCTGCACAGCTGCAAGATCTTAACATTTGGGATGACGTGGAGTGGAGTGAATGAATGCAGCGGGATGGACTAAAATCCCTGACCAAGGGATTTCCAGCACCTTTGTGAATGTCTTCTCTGAAGAAATCAGTCTGCTCTGGAGGGAAAATAAAAAAACCCCCAACTAAGTGCAGACTGATTGTAGAATCTTTTTTGTTTAGTCACTCTTCCCCTGACTGGATTCATATTTCTTCTAGGTGTAATTAAGGAGGCCACAGTCACAGATGCGAAGACCAATGGTACAGAAATAAAAATTACACATTTTAGAAGAACCATTTCTCTCTCTCTCCATTTAAAAAAAAAAAAATGTATACACAGACACTCAGGCAACAACTGCTACAGCATTTCAAGTTATACGATTGATGAACGGAGCCAAATCCAGGCACAATAATCCAAGAAAAATCTATGATCAAGCTCCTGTAATTCCTTTAATGACTTCCCTAATGAAAGTGACCAGTCTTCAGAACAGTGGCTACAGCTTTGTGCCTCTATAGCAACTGTACAGAGCGAGGATGGCCTGAGGAGACAAGCTCAACACATTTCTGACTGGTAACAGCAGCCTTCACCGACTCGCCTCCTGGCTCTGTGGCGATACGCACCAAGATTGATGTGTGTTCCTGACAAATAGCCTGGATGGCCATTTATATGGAGAGACGCTGCTCGGCAATGTGAGGGGAAGAGTCACTTAGCAGAACAATTTCCTCACACAGCATGGCCCTTTCGCTTCATCATGCCTGCAGATATTATATTCAGAGAAAATGCCCCGCTTTCAAACTATAACATTTTGTACCTTATTGTGTCACAGATCTAGTTTGCCAACAAAATCAGGGGAGAAAAAAGATCTGTCCCTTTAATTTGAAGATACATGATAATTCACTCTGAAAACTGTTACCATAGCCAAATGCATTCTATACGTCTGAGTCACAACTTAATATTAATTTATGAGAAATCTAAGCAGTTTGATATTATTTCCTCAACATAAAATATCCTCCGGTCTCGTCAACATCACACTGAAACGCCTGAACATTTTAATAATTCTTCTAAACAAATTACGCATAAAAATGGAAAGTAATAGCTTTTGAAATCTGGAAACAATGAGTCCTGCAGAATTCATCTCATCATGACCATGAAGGTGTTCGGTTAATTTAATTTCCCGCGGAATCATGTGACATCTAGAATATATTGACATTTGGGCTGCAATTACACTGTGTGACAGACTGCAAAAGTATGAATGGTGCAGATTTGTGATAAATAATTGTTCATTAATATTGTGGCTGAGTGCTGCAAATTAATTCACACTCCAGTGAACACTGCAGTAAACATTATCTATTGCATTACAGCAAGCTCCTCTTTTCATTTAAATTTTGAGATTATTAAATTTCCATGACCAAGAAAAAAATAAAAATTACAGTAGATACATAAAGTAGATCCATCATCAAGTACATTAACAAATTCTCAATGCATATTCCACAAGACAAAAACAAGTTCAGCCAATATTATTCTTATAAAATCCTTATTTAAGCATCTGAATTGCTTTTAAATTTTTAATAACATTTTTTCACAATCACTATAAGAGTGCAGTGATTTCTCTCCAGTGACATCATTCTTCAAAACACACTTGGGCACAAACACAAAACACAGAATAAAGAGTAATAACACCAAAATCTTCTGAACATTACTCATGTCTCTTATCTGTTGTGTCGTAGCACGGCATTCCTCATATCTCATTTCTCAAACAGCCAGAATTACTAAAGCGTGAGGTGTGTGCCGCTCCACACTTTGCATATCAACCATCTTCCTGCTGACAAATGTTAGCTTTAATAAAAACCACGGAGCGGAGACAGGACTGGGAGAGAAGCCCACCAGGACAGGACTGGAGCTGAGACAATTTACCAGGAAATGAAAAAATAGAATTGTCTGCGGGTAATATCAAAATCATCATAATCATTTGTCAAACCGTGATCTATATCTTTACCATAGCTCAGACTGTGAATCTGTTGCAACTAGAACTCATTGTTGTTTCATAAGTTTTATGCTCTTTGTCTGCATTTTTCCACAGACACAACTCAGTGCTCATTAAGCAGATCTTTGTATCATCTGCTGCAGCGCTCATTACAGCTCGAACCTGAGCTGAGAAGCAACAAGTGACTTCTTCTTCTCATCATGATAAATGCAGATCAGTATTACATTGCCGCAGTCTGTCATTATTAAACAAAGAGAGAAAAGTGTGTCGCCTTATTCTTAAGAAAGAGCTTGGCCATCCAATACACAACCAACTGTTTAGTATAGTGTCCTTATGGAAACAGTCTTTATAACTCAATCAGGAGCTGATTGCAGCATTGGCAGGAATAGAGAATTTGGTATGAGATTAATGACATGCATAAGAGGCAAACTACTTCAGGATGTGTGACATGCTCACATGCATTTATTAACCCCATCTTTGACATCAACATTTTGTACAGTGCCACGTGAGTCTGTCACATAGTGTTACCTGTTATCCAGGCATAAATTGCATCTTCAGATATATTTTTGTAATCTCACAGATACAAACAGCCTGTCTGCCTGCAATGATGATATGTTTTTCTGGGGCAAAATGTGTCATCATGGCAAAATGTGGTCTTGGAGACACCTACTGCACTACCACAGAGGTGGGTTTGAATACAGTGGACAGATTGAGTACCCATGTAATAATGTAGTACTGACTACTGAGTACTCGAGTCAACTGATCCCATCGCAAAATTGTCTCTAGTTTGCTTGTTTTGCTGTGCGTTAGATGAGAGGATTGCCATCACACTCATATCTGTACAGTAAATATGAAGCTAAAACAGCTAGTCAGTTAGCTTAGCGCTGTAAAACCGCACATTGTCCTGACATTTTGTTTTATGTTCCTGCCCTCGTTTCTAGAAGGAAAACAGAGATAAAACATGTCTCAACTTTAGAGGAGCTGGTAGGTGGAGTTTTGTCGCTTTTAGACACAGTCAGACTAGCTGTTTCCCCCTGTTTCCAGTCTTTATGCTAGGCTAACTGGCTGCTGGCTGTAGATTTATATTTACTGTACAGACAGTAAGTAAGCATATTTTCCCAATGTCTAACTAGTCTAGTTTGTGGAAATATTTCATCTCCCTGGCAGACAGA
Source organism: Seriola aureovittata (assembly GCF_021018895.1). Taxonomy (NCBI): domain Eukaryota; kingdom Metazoa; phylum Chordata; class Actinopteri; order Carangiformes; family Carangidae; genus Seriola; species Seriola aureovittata. The sequence continues at coordinate 13,468,958 of NC_079374.1, forward strand.
ATACATCTGTGAGACCATAAAGATACCTTTGAAGATACAACCTGCTGTGAGATAACAGGTTAAAAAAACCAAACATTTAGCCTTTTCCCCTAAGGTTTAATTAGGAAACGCTATGCGGCCGAACCATGAAGTAATGTATGCAGCGCTGAAGACACAATGGAGGCAAGGGGTTTGGCTGCTTATCAAAACAAGTCCCACTATAGGAAGGGATTCATGGATGGCTCAGTTACAGCTTGGAGTCCTTGATAGGAACTTGCTGACCAAATCGCCGTCAGCCGTACTGTGTAGCCAAGCAGGTTACTTTCCATTTCTGCACCCCAGGCCTCCTTCTTTTAATTGCCATAATGGAATGATGTGCTGAGTGTCTGGTGTGAGAGCCATCTGTGTTCCTGCTGTAGCAAACACACCTGCACCACAGAACGTCAGAAAAGTAACTCACACTATTGCAGAGAATAATAAGTATTAGCAGACTGAGAGCATGTTTGCTAAAAAAAAAAAAAAAAACAGAGTTATGAATATCTGAGAGACATACATCAGAGAAAACTGGCTTCATAAAAAAAAGGCTTTCAGTGAACCATTGCTAGAATTTTTTTTGAGAAAAGACATAAGATTGTATCTTTAAAAGCTGAATGTGTCTATTTTCAGTTGGTCACGCACAGACTGTAAACGGTTTAAAATGTTTCGTATGGAGATGGTGCTTTATGATGTTAATCAACACAAAAATAATCAAATGTGGGAGGATGCAAAGTGGATGAAATTTAATTTCTGTATTAATTACAGCCTGATATCATCAACCTCGGCTCAGTGTCCTGACACTTCCAGAGCACAGCGAGTCGAGGGAAGACCCCATGATGAGAGAGAAAATACAATTCCCAGCAACTCCCTCCTGCTGTTGTCCCTCTCCCACTGAGCTGAGGAGACTGAGGAGCCTATTAGAGGGCGCCATGGCAGCCGGGTCTGATCTTCAAAAGGGTTTCTGATAGACCAGGGAACAAGGTCATCCTCTTTTGCAACATGCAGTGCACAAATCCTCTCATTAGGCTTCAGCCAGTGTAGGATTCTGGCTTTTGCAGAACTGTGAATCACTGAGAAGTTCTGCCAATGTATGTTGATTTATGGCTTGTTTTAACATATAGAACAGGTATGAAACAAAAATTAAGAGTGAGTGGACGCACGCAACAGCGAAATAAAGAAATCCCTCAGCAACACAGGCTTGCTGGCCGTTTTCACTGCAGCACTCACATTCTCCATCCTCCTGTGGCTAGTTATATTGTTGTCTGTGAACTTCAGTAAAATATTCTAAACGGGATGCATTGTTCCTGCTCATTCTCCAATATGTCTAACTCAGAGGGGACGATTGTTGCGGCTCGCCTTTAATTGCTCCATCTGTACTGTATCCCATCGGTACGTCGCCGCCTCTCATAACTTCCCCACGTAGGGCCGAGCAGATAAGTTCCACACAGACCCCACTGCAGCAGTGCACTTCATTAAGGAGAAGAGGACGCTACAGAGGAACCCTGTGCTTCAGCTGGCACTCACTCGCTTGCGTAATCAGACATCTCAAGCAGATGAAGCGCGGTGCTGTGTGCCGGAGCCGACTACTACATTTGCTTAAAGGATGTTTCCATCACTGGTGTGTCATCTGGAATCTGTTCCTTGATACTTTTGCTCCATTCCTAACCAATTAGCACTTGATGGTCTGCGTGAAGGTGGTTTCCACTCCACTGAAAGCTAACCTAAATAGTCAATACATCTCCAGCCAGCAGATCGTTGAGTTTAAGTGCAGGGAAACTCAAAGTGAAGCTCTCACACGAGCACTAGCATGTGTTAAATATGTTGTATTGTAAATTGTTTATTCTGTAAAGCTTATAAATGACAAAATTATTGATCATGCACAGCGTGTGCATATGCATTTGGATTGGGTCACATTTTCTAAGTCTGTCTTAAAACAATACTTACATGCTCATATGTAAACTGGAACTGGTTTTTGTTGCTGTAATCATCCCTCCTGTTCATTTTAGCCATGAAGATTTGTTCTCCTGATATACTTCCAACAAATGTGATGGAGACAAAATCCACAATCCTCGTTCCGTACAAAAATACAATCCAAGATTTGTGTGTAGTTAACGTGAGGCTTGAGCAGTCTGAGTCAGTCAAAGCAAGTGGATATCCTGCACGATTATAGTAAAGAATTCCCTGGTCTTGTTTCGCCGGACAGTGTTTCCACGCTGAATGGTGTGGGAGGCTCGATGGTAATGAAAAGTCTGTAACTTTAGACAAGAACATCTTGGCTTCTCTCAGCCTCATATTAGCTTAGATAAACTTATGTTTCTGCATAGAACAAGTGGAGTGTGGATTTTGCCCCCCATCACCTTGGAAGTGCATTAGGAAGAGATCTCTTAGCAGCTGGTAAGAACGGGACGAATAATTACACCTAGAAACCCTTTGTTAGGGTTTGTATGGGCACAATTGCTCTAAGACAGACCTGAAAAACTGAGGAGAAGAAAAAAAATCTATGGGGTCCATGTTTGTTTATATCGTGTGTTTTTTTGTGTGTTAACTCTGTTTAAAAACAAGTCAGGGCTGTCAGTCATGCACAAATACACACACCTGCAGAAACAGACAAAAAACAAAGATTCAAATCAATAATAATAAAGTAAAACATTGAATTTTTTTAAAGCTCTCAGATAGTGATATCAGTATCTGCCTCAGAAATTCAGCATCTGTCGGCCTTTTGCACAAAAGGATGTTCCGTGGTCGACTATTTTTGTTATTCATTTTGAGAAGGGGACAGGTGATAGAAGATTTACTTTGGCCTTGCTCATTTTCAGTCATCAAACGTGTGTTATACTGTTATAGATTATGGCTTATATTTTATGTAAAGCAGCAGCAAAAAGAATTGTGCACTGATGTATCTTACTGTAACATCTTTTCTTTTTTCTTTTTTTTGCCAATGGATGAACAGGTTTAGCACAGACATCGATGGCTGCTGTGGAAACGACTTGATTATCACCTCGTTTTGACAGGATGAATGTATTATCAAAGGCAATTAAGGTGTCACCAGTGTTTGCACAGAGAGATGGATGACGCTTTGATGATCATGATGAAAAGCTATATATTGACCCAGAATGAACTGTCATCCCGCTTATCTGACATACATTCACACAGCTGTTTGCTCTGCTTGTTTTATTGTTGAAAATGTGATCGTAGCTTGTTTTTTTTTTTTTTGGGGGGGGGGGGGGGATTGACACAAACAAATGCAACAAGTGATTATTTTTTATCAATATGAGTCAAGTGTGGTTATGGGTCATAATTGGTGAAATATTGTGCAACAACACAACACACACGAGTGCAAAAACAGTAATGAGGCCTTGGTGTGGGGGCTCGGGGGGGGGGGGGGGGGGGGGGTGGGGCTTTTCAACATGCATCCTGATTGGCTGGAGACATACACACCCATATGTTCTTTCAAGGAGGAAACCATTTCCTTAAGGCTCTCCCCATGTAAGTACAGCATGTCTCCCATGACTTTATTTACAGTCAAAAACTCTTAAGTGTGTGCATTAGTGCCAGAGATTTATCACTCAAGCCCGTTTCATTTGAGAGGCGCTGTAACTCTTCATCTCTGTGCTCTGTAATAAGTGCAGAAAAATGTACACTAATGTAGCCGTCAGAGGAGTTTCTATGAAATCTGCTCTAATCTGGATGTCTGCTGATGGCTAGTGTGGAAGGGAAGTGCAGAGTAATGGCATTGGTAATTGGGAAAATGGGTCACTTGGGATATGAGGTGTTTGCAGGTGGAGTTAATGGAGGGATTGCTTTGGTTAAGGGCGAATATGAATCACGGATAATGTGTTCAAAATACGGATGGCCATGCTGTCACTTCAGTTCGTACAGCCTGGACTGACAGGTTTATACAACTGACAGATTGAGGTCATGGATCTAAACTAATACTCCTTATATCCTAATGGAAGTTTGCTTCACATTGAAATCTCATGTAGGAAATTAGATTAATCCAGGTACCTGGTTACTTGTAAAAGACAATATTTAGTGAGAGGGCCAAGTGTTTACTGCCGGCCCTGTGTACATGTTTTGGTTAATTATTATTTCCACAGGAAATCCCTGTATCCAGCCACAACCCCCATCTAAAACACACTGACACAGAAACACACACACACACAGAAACACACACAATATTGAATGCAGCTGCATCTCCCAGAGGGGAAAGGGTAATTTGTCCAGCTCAGAAATAAGGGTCTCTACATTTCTCTCAGCAGGATGATGAAAAACATGAAACCGTGCTGCTAATGAAAAGAACACTCAGGATGTGTATTATTATTCCATCAGTCTCACCTAGTGAGCCCTGGCCCAGGTCCACACCAGAGGAAGGGCCACCGCTTTTCCACCCTCTCCTTTCAGAGTGATCTCGTGGTAGGCTGCCACTCGCAGATTTCCTCTTCATTCATTCCACAGGAATTTGGCTGCCATTTCCTGAGCAGAGGAGAAGGTTTGACTGGCTTCGTGCAGGGCCAAGCTGGTATTTATCTAACCACACACTGGGCTTGATTCATGTGAAACAAGCACGCCCTGTAAACAGTCTCATTACTGAACTCCAACACTTCATTACTCAACAGGCCGAGTCACTGGCTGGAGAGGGGAGCCTAAGATGGTGTAAAGCGTGGTTTGAGCACATTTGCCTCGATACATCCGCAAGGGGACTGATGGATTTATCTCTGAGGTAATATGATCTTAACACATGGGCGATGTGGCTGATCCCGGCCAAGGTAATCTCTGAGAGAACAAAGTTAAAAGTGGCTGCTGCATGACTCAGCCTCCATGCTGACAACTGGATTTTACAGTACAGCACTTAGCTTGCTTATTACATACTGGCACCCATGTATGAGTGAGGGGTGAGGATTTAATCCTTACCACAGGGTGCAGGATGTCTAATGAGGGTGTTGGTCGGCCCAGACCTGAAGCACTTACACCAGCACATTGAAACCTCAACAAATCCACCCCTGCAGCAATGCTAACCTTGTATCCTCATTAGCTTTCAGCTAGCACCGTCAACATGACAATTTGCTATACAACAAATCAATGTAATGTAATCTAATACCTGATTTGATTTAATTGTGACAAAAACAGACATATTCATTGCTTCTTAACCACATTACGTTTATCACTGTGGGAATCACAAATTATTTCCTAATATCCTCTGTCATCTAATCTCTTGCATTTACACAACAGGAATCTAGGAGGGAATCATTGCCCCTCTAAATCTATTTGTCGCACCACTCAAACTCACAGTTCTGCTCACGGTGGGTCACCTGTAATTTGTAATGTTAAATAAAGGGCAATTCATTTCCTGCGGGGCTGAGCAGTAACCCTGACTAATACTGAATCAGCCATAGACTGAAATTCATTAGACACAAGGTGCCCGGCTGTTTCTGTCGTATGCAGACATGAATATTACAGCAGGCCGAGAAGTTGTGACAGTCCACACAATAGTTACAGCAGATCTCTTTATGTGAAGGCACAGGACACTGTTAATAAAGAGGAGAGAAATTAATCTGTGCAAGATAATATGATTATCAGCAGAGTCTGGCTGTAATGTTATTATTTATTATTGATAATATTTATCACCATGGCCATTCTTGCTCTTGAAATTCACACATTTATACTTGGTGCAGTATTTTTTTTTTATTGTGACAGTAGAAGCTTGTATATTGAGGTGAATGGATTAATAATTTGTAAAAGAAAAAGAGGGGCAGCGCTCTTAAAACATGAAGAATGATGCTGTGAAATAATAAGTGTCATAAAAGCAAAAGCCTGTGTTAATAGTAGCTCCACTTTACATAAGATTTTTTAAGGACTCACCAATATTACTCGAATTTAAGGACTTAATATGTATCACTTATACAGTGTGCAACTAGAAGAAAGATGATACGTGTATTTGGCATCACTTCATTTGACTTCACATGAAAAGCTCTTTACAGACAACCCTTAACAATCATTCTCAGCTAAACTCTTGACTATTAAATTTACATCCATACAGTAAATAAAAAAAAAGACCAGCTGTGTCTCTTCACATACGGTACAGTGAAGCAGCAGTGTATCGGAGCAGAGCTTCGGGCGCATCTTTGAGGAATGAGTGTCCAGTAGGATCTGGCCATAGTGCAAGCCCTGCTGCAGAGCAGGGACTGTGTTGCTGTCTGGCTGTATTCACCTGAGCCAAACAAATGGTTGTGTCAAGCTATCTCTGTACATATACCCCTCCAGTCCAGAAAGCTCCATTTTTCAGCTGGAAGCGGCTGGCAAACGACTATGGAGGGAGGTGCGTGACCCTGATGACTTCAGTGGCACAGCAACCAACTGTGAGACAGAAATTGATTTTGAAAATACAGACCATGTGCCTGGGAACTGTGGGATGTTTCCCATGGGCGCTCTGATCTGATAAAGGACTATAAAATGTAGTTATCCCAAATAACAAAACATCTTGGATACAAAATATACACTCAAATAAGGATCCTGGCATTTTGATAGGCTTGCAGGGTTTATTTATTTATTTTTTGGATGTACCCTGTATTTAATGCCAAAAATGAAACCGGTCTCACAAACATAGCATGACTATTTGCTTTTTCCATAGAACTGAAATAATAAATTTAAAAAGCAGCTCTAAGTGCTCCTGATGTGAAACTTGTTAAACTCAGACAGACATTGACCCTTCACTTCAGCAGCAGTGGAGGTTGGAGTTTGTAAATGTTTGAGGCTGCGCGGCAACACTTGCATCTGCCAAGGCAAACTACAGTGTTGCCTCTGTTAATGTAGCATAGAAATGATTATGACAGGCTTCATCAGTCCTTCTGATCTCGGAGAAAGGCGGCATTTAGTGCAGTGTATAGTGGTTTGTAAAAAAAAAAAAAAAAAATGTTGCCATGTCTCCAGCTTTCTATTTGCAGCTGGGATCACAGAGCTGATTTCTGCCTTGTGTTTACAGTTCTGGTCCTGCCAAGAAGAGGGAAACAAGCAGGGGGATTGACACTCGAGGAGAACAAGTGGTCATGTGGTTATCAGATCAGATCAACTGGGAGTAAACGTGTGTGTGGGGAAATCGGTACATCGTATGGAAAGACATCAAGGTTAATGTGTCACTATGACTGATTTGCTGGAGAAAAATGTGACAAATGACCCAGAATACCTAAAAATAAAGAAAATGTGTGAGGAAAAACTCTTACATTTCTTCATTCCCAAATAACATGCGACTTATATCCATGTTAACATAGTCTGCGGGATAGAAACACACAGAAACATGAGCAAAGAACAGGGTGAAAAGTTTCAGTGCAGATCACTTTCCCTCTACAGTGTTTTCAGGCAGATGGCTCTGTGCCCTGCCAGCAGAGGGAGCAGTTTGTGCAGCCTCTCAGCTTCATTGTCATGTCCAGCCTCCTGTCTGGGCCCTGCTGTTTGGCTTCCTTGACAGCCCTAAATCACATAAATAGACTGAGAGAGAAGCATCTGCATTCCACAAAAGTTGTACGGTCCTGCCGCGGTCTTGTTGAATATTTCGTGGCACGCATGAAAGCAGGGGAACCAGGTTAAGTGAGTGAAGTTTTTACACAGTTTAACAGACACAGTTTGCGGCAGCATTATAGAAAAAGAAGTGATTATAAATTTGCAGAAGAACCTGCATAATGTAAGGATATTCATTATATGATCACATTCTCTATTAAGTGGTATTCTCTATGTATGTGTTCTCCATTATTACTTTTAAAAACAAATTGTAAAATAACATTTTTATTTGCACTGTGACAATAAAAAAGGTACTGTAAAAGATATTGTATATTAGCACAATAAAAAGATAAAAATAAAATGAAATAAAATAGAAAAAGTGTCTGTTTTTCATTGAGTCCACTTTGAATCACTATCTTTCTGTTGACATATGACACTGCAGCAGTCTGTGCTCTCCAGGATGTAGAGGAGGCTGCTCAGTCCAGCCACAAGGTGGTGCTCTAAGAGGAGATTTAGATGTGTTGACATCAAGCTGAGAGGCGGGAATTGTATTTATGTATTTATTGTGCTCTTACTACATTGTAATGCATGAAGCATGCAACCTGATATCTCTGCGATTGGACCCATATGAGCCTGTGTTAAATTTTATAACCAGGTTATTTATTTGCTTTGCAGCACAACCGTCTTCCTGCCTGCAAGAGAGTCTTCATGGTAAGAACAAAGGCAAGACGAGCAGTCTGCTCTGGATTCATGTTTGTCTGCTGAACGACAACATTTAGTGCCTCTAAAAAGGACAGGATACACAGAGCACAGGGAGAAAACAGTGAAACTGGGCTGGAATGGTGGTGGTGAACAATGCAGGAGGGTGGTTGCCAGGTTTTATGGTCTGGGATCCTGCTCCCAACCCCCACCACCAGGTCCCCTCTTCCTTCCTGCGATGTACTGTAGTTTACACATGAGCCACTATGAACCACATTTTCTGAGAGAAGCGAGGCAGAACAATGAGGCCGTGAAGAGAGAGGTGCCAGTGTAAAGCAGCGAGTAACACATGACATGTGGTTTGTAACACCTTCATGACGTCCTTCAGTATTAATCACTTTCACCTTTAGCTGTAATTCAAACCTTACATCCCACTGAGTGAGGGACACATGAGATATTTATGTAATTGTGATGCTGATGCAGAATTAGGGCAATGAGATCAAAACCTAAATCTCCTGTACATGTTCAAAATAGATATTTATATCTATTTCCTATTGATGTAGATTCATTTTACACAAAGACAATTAAATTAAATAAAATTGCATTTTTTTTCTGTTGTCTCACAGTGAACTTTATGAGACCGATGTGAAAATGTTTTCTAATTCACGCTTAGAACAGAAGCATGGATGTATCTAGTATATTTAAAGATTTGATTTAGTTGTATTTCCTGCTGGAATTTTTAATTTTGACTTCTTCACCAACAGTTCAGCCTCTATCACAAATACATGGAAATATTGGGAAGTTGTGGGAATACTGTAAAGTAAACAAGTTCTAAAAGGTTTTTCCCTGTTTAAAACGTACTAACTGAATATCTTTAAAGTATTTGTAGCAAGAGGACAGCTGTGAGACTGGACAATAATGAAAATGCATCATAATACTATTAAAAAAAAAACATACTTGATGTGAATGTTCCTTCCAAAGCAAAAGAAAACTGCATTGTTACAGACTTGGCCCTGTAAGTTAATGATGACAGCAGCAGCTTTGATTTTCACCAGTGCTCACAGACTGAGAAAACCAAGGTTGACCATGGCTTTTCATCCCCATCAACACACACACACACCCAGGGTGACGGGCCATGGAGGAACCTGTTTCTGACAGTGCCTTAACAGCTGGAACTGTGGTCATCCATCAGCACTGGGTTTGATAATAGGGCCGGCTCCCTGGTGGGTCATTGACACAGATGACAAACCTGTCTGAGGGAGTTATAGAGCTGCCAATCCCTCCACTTCGTGGCACTTACTCTGCCGACATTCACCCAATCACAGGCCGAGGGCTAAATTGAAAAACCCACTTCCACTAAAGTCTAAATACTGTCCGTGCTGATGGCATTTTCTAATAAAGCCATAATTCAAAAATGACACTGCTGTTTTTGGTTTGAAAACACTCTCCTACCTGCAGATAAAAGCTTTAACGTGACTTGTTGAGAGGTTTGCATGGGACTGTGAGACTGTAACTTCTGCACATTAGCACTCCATGTCACTGCTGAGCATACTGTGTGATTCCCTGCAACAGAAAACAATACACAGCCACACAGGCATTTACAACTCCAACTATATGACTGCAATAAAAGGCACGGCAAATGAGCCATTCTGGGAGCCCCAAGCCAGATGTTGAGTGAGTGGTGTGCGTAATAAGGCTTAATGAAGGGTTGGAGTTACCAAAGTGTCCAGGGAATGAGAGTGAATAAACACAACACATAAACAAGTCCTAAAAATTAAACTTGCCAATCTGAAACATGTTGCTTGCAACCGTTCCAGAGTAGATGGACATTTTTTTGTGATCATTTTCTCAGTCAATTGCATGTTATTTTCGGATATATAAGTAGAAAAAGTGCATCCTGGTATAGGCACACATTGTTCCCCGTCTTACTGTAAGCTCTGTGTAGGGTCTACTGAGGATCACCATGTTTTCAAGGTGACATTATCAACAATGAAAGGAGGCTTCCTGCACTGGGAGCCTCTCTGGTTTACAACTTCCTTCTTGTGGCGACAATCCTACCAAAATATGTGTCAGGTTGTTGAACAAGAGCGATGATGTCCCACACAAGTGGAAAGGCTGCACTCCCCGGACAAAGCACTCGTTTTATGCAATACTGAAATGAAACCGAAGCATGTACTGCGAATCTGCTCTCAACACTGACTCGATTAAAACCACAGTGCTCTCTCTCCCTCCATGTGCGTATTTTCACCTCACACGCTACAGTCGTGGTTAAACGAGCTGTTAATTGTTATCCTTGGCTCTCAGAGGACGGTAATGCTGGACATTGCTGCAAATGTTTTCCTGTAACCTCTTACAAGCCAGAGGGGAGGTCGCCGCCTCCTTCACACTGTGATAACGTGTCCTTATCAGCTCTGTGCTGAAATGAAGTGTTTGATGTTTGTGTGCAGTAGAAACGTGGTGGCATTAAATCAAGAGCGTAGTGGAAGTTGCAGCAGTAACTTATTCTTTATTATCCTCTCATTTGAAAGCACAAACGATGGCGCTCCGACAACAGGAAGCAGTGCGCAGGCCAGTGTGTTGGATTCATGTTGCGATGCAGTATTTCTGTGCATCTTCAAAGACCGAATTAGGGGGTTGGGTTGTGAGATGCATCGACTCTAACAGGGAGCAATACAACAAAATCTGACTTCAGCATTGCCTTCATCTCCTGTTTTCTTCCTCACTTCCAGCTGTGTGCAGGCTGAGTGCCTCGAACAACTTGATAGTGAAAGGACGTTGTTGTTCCTGTGAGCTCATAACAAGACAAGACAAATTAAGGAAAGGTTAAGAGACACTGGTTGTGGCACAGAGGTCCACTCACTTAAAGTGATGCATTGCAAAATTGCTTTCCTATTGGGCAGAACATTTATTTTGTGTGACGGGTGTAGGCTTACTGTGTCAGCAAACAGGCTCGGGCTTTGTGTGTAGGTGTTACCTGTGTTTCGAAGTATTTTTCTTGCTGGAAGTTTTAATGGTTGTGTTCGTTTCAGACTTGTGAGATTTCTTGAGCATTATCACGTCTCCATCCATGTCATAGGCACAAATTTCAATTTCAATTTTTGATTATATTTTAAGCCTGAATCGCATACCATGTTACACCATGTCTAATTCATTCATGTTATTCAGTTGATCCCTCAAGTCATTTTCTTTTTTCAAGAAATGCAGGTATAGCAGGTAATGTGTTTTCTTGTTTTGCCTCATTTGTGTCACAGACAATATGAATTCATGCAGAAACAAGGAGGAAGACGTTTATTTTACTGTCACAGCAACATATTGTAGTGATAATCTGACAGGTTCATTGCAGAGCAGCAGTTTGACTCTGATGACAGTAAGAAAATGAAGATGAGCCTGAAGCAGCTGATCGTGAGGATTAGGGTTTAGTGCCATCACATACAGTGTTTTAGAAACAGAATTGAAGCATTGATATGACAGTGTTAGCTCAGAGCTCTGGCATCTAAAATCTAATTTACAAAGATAATAATGTTCAGTTCTGACTGACAGTCAGAGAGATATTGATTTAACTATATGGTTATTATTGAAGATGTATTTGTGTTGAATTGGGCTGCATTATATTGAGACGTGTTTCAAATGTTTTGCCCTCCCTCATTTACAAACATAAGGAGGTAGAATATTAGAAACATATTTCAGTATAATGTGAACCAGTACAACACCTACCCCTGTCTGCAACCTCAGTAATAAACATGTAGTTAAACTAATACCTCTCTGACAGTGTCAACCAAAACTGAACATTATTATCTTTGCAAAGGTGGAACTTATGGCTGAGCTGTTACATTGGATTGCTTTGGATTTTACAGTTGTTCCTAACAAAGTGGTTGCTGAGTATATGTTACATTGGCTCTTGAGCAATAATCTGGGTTTAGTTTAAAATAGTTCTGTCGAGTCCTGAAGAAACAAATGAATGTGTTATGTGTTTTAACCACACTTGACTTGTAAAGACTGATATTCATACTTCAGGTTTATGTTCTGTGGTAACAACCACGTCTTACAAAATGCTGCAGACTGAACTGCCTCTGTTTCACTGATCCCATGCAAATGTGGGCGATCAAGTGGCTGGGTGTGAAGTGACCAATGCTGTGCCAGCGAGATAAGCCAGAGCTGAAAGTCAGACCTCTCCGGTTGGCCAGGTCAAGACATTTGAGTCAGACACACAGCAAATGGCACACTGTCTGTCTCACGTTACCACTGTCAGCGAGGGGGCCGAGGAGCTTTTCACCAACACCAGCGCCAATTTCTGAGGGGCTACACACACACACACACACACACACACACACACACACACACACACACACACACACACACACACACACACACACACACACACACACACACGAAGGAACAGTGTGCAGGAAGTACCTCATCACCGCACTGTTTCTATTTCCCAGAGCTGCAACAACCACAATGGTTTTCCCTACTGAATGAACTCATAACTGATAGTGAATAAAATATCACTCTTTATGTGTGTGTGTGTGTGTGTGTGTCTCTCTTACACACACACACACACACACACACACACACACACACACACACACACACACACACACACACACACACACACACACACACACACACACACGTCAAATTAAACCACACATGCTCTGTATAACAACGTTTCAGTGCCAAATAGAGGTTGTTTGATCATGATTTTGTTGAAGTGGGACAGTTTGGAGTCCTGTCTGCTGCTGAGCTTCTTCTTCACTTACACATGTATATTGAAGTTATATAACAAACCATAAAACTGATAAATCAAACAGTTGTACAGCCAGTCTCTGTGCGCCGCCTCTTTCCCCAACATAAACCACAGTATGTCACTAATGCCTAGGTCAGAGCTGAAAGGACTGCCAGGGTTTTTAGTAGCCTTGTAAATATTAAAGTCGGCTTGTAAAGTTTCATAAAGTGCTGAAATCTCTAACAGCTAATTTCTTTTACTATCGGTCTGCAGAAATTTACAAAGCTGTTGATGTGAAATCCTGTGCAGATTGACAGGCCATCTTATTACATGTTCAAAGAGTTGTAACTGTAGGCTGTGGTTCGTGCAGTGGCTGCCTGGTGGTGAGTTGGTGGAGGTGGAGGGGTTCAAGTCTATGTGGACTCTGACACTGTGTGTTACCACTAGAGGGCAAAGCAGCTCCAAAAATCTCTCATGACTCATGCCACCCTCAGTTGTTTGTGACTGCTGAGATATTGGATGTGAAAAAAGACAATGTTAGGAAGATCAGTCATTCACCAGGATGTAAATGACTAATTACAACATGTAATAAAATAACTCATAAATCCTCAATAAAATGAAAGTTTGTTACAGGAACGAGCCAGTGCATTTTCCTCAATGAGACCTTTATGTTACAACTGCATGATGGCTCCTTTTTATTTTAAAGTTAAATTCACCTGCCTGTTTGTAATAAATCCTGCTGGTGTGTAGGTTACAGGTCAGTGCACCCTTTTGCTTTTTAGGTTCTTAATCTCTGTCTCAGTTGTTGCACAGTTGAAGTTGAATGAAAACAAGATTGTGGATCTATAAATAAAACTACATATATCCTTCATAGACACAGGAGGTGCTGAGATGTATTGTATTAAGTGCTTCCTGTAATGGAGGGATATGGCATGGCTGTGGTATGGAGGCTGGATTTGCTGGTCTGCAGCTGCTCCTCTGTGTTATGTGCTGCTCCCCTTGGCTGTGCTGTGCTCCACAGAGAGACCCGCTCTGCTCCTGTGAGTCTGGGCCTCAGGCCCCACAGCCACCTGGGCCACAGGGAGAAGGAATGCGCTGACTTAATGATGTACCGTAAATCAGACGAGCCACACAGCGATCCCGGTGCTGCCATTGGACGACACTGTGCCTCTGAAAGCCCAGCCCACTCTGGACTTGAGCCTTGTACAAAAGGCATGTGAAAACACAGTATGTGGATCCACTTAGAATCAGTTTGCATTGGGACATGCTCTGTACTGCTCTGCTCTTGGTTGTTCCACATCCCCAGTCACCTCTGCAGAGGTCGAGGAGGTCTCAGCGAGGCAAGACAGAGAGCAGGAGGGTTGAAACTGAGTGCGAAGAGCTCTACCCCCTCAAGGCTGATGGGAAACTCGATGGGGGCATGAAGGGGCTGAGCACTGAGGCAGACTACCATAAGTGATTGCAGCTGCTGCTGAGGCCTTGAAGTTGGCTACAATAACATCCAGCCAAGTCAGGCAGATGACAAGGTGTGAGGGAGCCCGTTTGTTTTAATCCTGCTGAAGGTGCCAATTCAAAACTGAGATGCTGTGGGTAAATACAACAGCGGTGCAATCCAGAGATTAAAGATAATTGTGGTTTTATCAATTGATTTTAATTAATCATTAATTTAATCAATAATTATAGTAATAATATGCATGAGTTTATGTTCTAAATCAGGGACCTTTACTGTCATTATGGAGAAATTTGAGCAAAAGGAGGATGTGTTTTGGTGCCATTATTTCAGCTATCGCACATGCATCAGATTTTATGTTTAGCAAAGTCTGTCCCACTGTGCGCATCTCTCCAGTTTATTGTACCGTATTATACAGTATCATACTGTATTTCTTATTCTAAATTATACTCTTTTCTCTTAGATTTCATAAACTGCATAGATGATGCATCTAGCTGGGAGATATTTCAATTCAGTGTGCAGAGCTCCTGTTCCTTCCTCTCAGGCAGGATATTCTCTATGAAGTCTAACTGAATGGAGGTGTTCACAGCGCCCTAGCTTCAGAAGCAGAGAGGTTGGTGGTGGAAGAAGCTTCATTTTTCTCCCCAGGACTAACTTCTCCATGCAGTGTGGGACAGGACTAATGACAGTCATGTTAATGATGTTGACACTCCCACCAGCGCCAGCCAGCGTACAGTAATGAGGGGAAGTAAATAGCAGGTAGCTGACAACACGGCTGCTTCCGCTGCCACACAACTAATGATCCTTTTCACACCCCCTGAACATACTTTGTAAAGATGACAGCACACAGTTTAGGAGGGTAAATCCTGCCTTTCTTACACCTTCACTCTTCCTGACATTGGAGTACACCTCTGTTAAAACATGATACACCATCACATCTACATCTGTATTGTCTTCTTGGATTCCAGAGATCCGAAAATGGGAAAACTGATCTTACAAACTGATCCACAGCTTTGTGGAGCCCTTATCTTTCACTTGGGATTATCTCTACTTATCCTCTAAAGCCCAGTGAGTAGAGCATGGCATTAAAACTGCAAGGTTACAGATATTATTACCAATGTGCTACTCTTGGTTAAACAAGTGTACGATCTATGATCTTATAAAGGACTTATCCATGTAATTACGAAGGGCTTTGTATAAAAATCTGTGTCAAACAGTAACAAATCTTCAAACCAGCTCACAATTTTTATGCATATTATGTATATCTGCAGCCCAGCATGTCCTTGGACTTGATAGCATCATACATCTGTATTTTGGATCAGAAAGGTTGCTGAAAAACATGTACAGTAAGATATCAGTCTGCTGAGTGGAAGAAATTAAACAAAGCCCAAGTAACCTGATACTGTGGACACAAAAGAGAAGAAAAGAAAAATGAGTGGTGTAAGTCCTTTGGTTTACCTGCTGTGCTCATCTCATATGTGAGGGTATGTGTCTGTGTGACCCCGCTCTGAACCCTAAAGTGAAAAATTCATTCACCTCAGGAGCGTCTGTACAGCTTGTGAAGATTGATGCATGTGGCAGAACACATGAGTAATGATGTCAACAGTCATCTCGGCAGTGGCAGCCATTATTATCATCTCTAGCATGAAATGACACTGGGCCTAATCTGATCCCTAAACAAACTATTGCAGCAATCCCAGAGCCCTCTGCCATGCTCTGGACTCACATAAAATAATTTACGTGCTGAAATCAGTGGGTCTGTAAGATCTTGGGTATTAATGGCTTCCCCAGACGAAAATGATCTCCATGTTACAGCAGCATATCTCATGTACAGGACATGGTAGATGTTCTGCCTAGCAGCATGTGATACCTCATGTGATGAGCATCAACCGCATTTGCCAATGGTCGTGCCTGAAGCCACAGAGCATAGTAAAATGCATGAATCTGTCCCAGCAGCTGAGGCCCTGAAAGCCTCACCGTGACACTCACAATAAGCAGGCATCATTGATCACTGTGCAAAAACACAATAGGCCTCATTTTTTAAAATGTGTGTAGATAAGTTCAGATTTTAAGTCCA
Organism: Seriola aureovittata; assembly: GCF_021018895.1. Taxonomy (NCBI): domain Eukaryota; kingdom Metazoa; phylum Chordata; class Actinopteri; order Carangiformes; family Carangidae; genus Seriola; species Seriola aureovittata. The sequence goes on from NC_079374.1 coordinate 13,485,416, forward strand.
CAATACATTGTATAATCATTTAATCTGATAATTTGTTTAACCTCCTAGGACCTGGCGTCCACATATGTGGACCTCACATTTTGGGTTCTCTAGACCACAATACTAACTTTTTCTCAACAAGGGCCTGGTGACCACATATGAGGATATTATACTGCCACTCAGTAATCGAAATTTAAAACTAATGTCCTCATATGTGGACATCATTTTTCTCAGGTCCCAATCAGCCTAAATAGCAAAGAATAGAGTTCGGGTCTTAGGAGGTTAAATCAGTAGAGGCTGTTGACCCTATATATTCCCAGCTCAGTCTTGACATGAACTAATGGCCAGACACTGTCAGACCTGAAATATTTTCTCAATCTCATGCTCACATGACCAGGTCTTGTTTGTTTGTTTGGTGTGTGTGTGTGTGTGTGTGTGTGTGTGTGTGTGTCTGACTGTGACAGACAGACAGACTTTCAGTGGGGCGGGGGTGGGGTGCGGTGGTGAGATGGGGCAAGGGGGGGAGTTTCCATCAACACAGTGTCTGCAGAGGCACAAGGACTCTGACCCTCCTGTGAACTTTCAGGGGGGTTGCAGAGGCCACCAGAGAGGGCAGAGGTCGGCACTCATGCTCATCACAAACAATGCACTGCTTTGCCCACAGCACAGAGAGAAGACAGTCAACACAGGCTGCTCACATGAGCCTGAGCGTAATTATGCAAAACACGTTTTCATGATATTTCTTTTTCGACCTTTTGAGTATTCTTGCATTTCTCATTCAGTTTTTGCATCTCCCTAAAAGATAAACTCATTTACAGTTTATTGTGTCATACAGAAATTGGAATAAGATATTTTCAGTGTATGTAAATTCCTTTCTACAGTAATCATGTTTATATTACGTATACAGCGTGCACTATAGATCAATCCACCACAACTTCAGTGTGACACTTCACAAGTGAGTTTGACACACAATACCTCAATACGTCCTGCAGCTGCACTACTAGACTATTACATATTTATTTGCACAGCCATTTGCACAATGCACAAGTCATGTATATTACATTTGATTACATTCAACTTTACTGTCATTCCAGTACAACAAAACACAGTTTAGGGATGTAATTTTAATATATGAAAAATAAAGATAGCAGTATGTAAATGTACAGTACAAATAAATTAAACTATATAATATAGGTATCATAATAAGCAATATAATTAGCTTTGAATGTCATTTTCTTGATGTCTGATTTCATTTTACTGTATTTACATAATTTATATAATTAAATAATTATTTATTTCTTTTTCCTTTTTCTACTCCTTTATCCTGTTTTTTGTGCTACTGTAACATCGTAATTTCCCCACTGGGAATCAATAAAATCTTACCGGAAAAATTACATTTGTTTGAGATTTGATTAATTTTTAGTGAACATGTTGAGTGACTAAGATGCCTTTGCTTTATTCAGATAATAGCTCAAATTTCATTTACAATTCCATAAAATATGCTTAAAAAACTATTATTTGTTTTTTGTGTGTGCACATGGATGATTGTAAAACAAATATTGCTACCATTATAAAGAGACAGAAGTTGAACATGTCACCATCGGTGATCTCGATCTCTTGCATGTTAGAGCATACCTTGCATCTTTGAAGAATTATCACAGCAACAATAAATCACTGCATGTTCATGTAAATGTTAAGAGAGGGTGGGTGGCAAATGATTATGTCAGCATTAGAGCTTTGCTGAGAGAGGAGTGCAGAAATGTCCATTTTGCCCTTGTGGCAACATGTCCACCTGCTCTGCAGTCACCAGCTTTGAAATGTGAGGGATCTGAAGCTGCAAACCAACATGGAGACGCACATCAGCCTCGATGCCTCGTCTGCTGCCGTGCTGAGAAGTGGGATGACAATGAAGAGACAGAAGGACGCCAAAGGGATGTGTCTGTTGCGGAACGATAGGAGTGACTAGCTCAGCTTTGCATGGCCCAGTCATATGCCCCCCTCCCTGTGTCCCCCCCGAGGCCCTGCGAAATGCTGAGCAGCAGGAAAGCAGCACACCAGAACAGACAGGCCCAGTGGTGCACCCTCTCCACAACAACACAACAACATGCCCCACCACCACAGTCGTTCCTGACATATGCACATATGAACATCTGCACATACAAGCACATACAAACAAATATATAATCCCACAATGCATATTGTTTAGATGTAAATGAACTCAACTGTTCCTCAAAATGAAACTGAAAACACACTACGATGCTTCCAGTTATTTGTGGGTGTTTTCACTGTACTGCAGCCAGCAGCATTGAAACACTCTAAACACATTTTCCATTATGTGTATTAAAAGCAGCTCAGAGTGTATTCCTCAACTAAACCACTAGGGGGTAAAGCTCCCCACACTAGATGGCTGCTGATGTATGCAGCAGGTCTAACTGCAACTAACCCTGGTCCCCCGCACCAGACCTCCCTCTGCTCTGTTATCCACCGGTCTAAATGAACCAGTCCACCTCCGCTTGATTATCATGATGTAAGGCTCTCTTAATTGGATTCTCCACAGAGTAAGAACTTGTTATTGTAATGCGTTATCTATTTTCTAGATTTCTTCTGCAGCATCTGGGAGATGTTGTCATTCCAATGATAAACACCATTTTCACTTGAGCCTTTATTACTAGACACCGTGTGTGAGAAATGGAGATAAATGAGTGTGAATCCCTGAGCTCTGATATGCGACTATAAGCTTTCACCTCCTCTATACCCCAGCACTGCCAGCGGCCTCGCCTGCACATGGGAGCTGCACCAGCTAACAAATGACCAGCAGGATTAAACACTTTGAGGAGGAGGGAAAATTGTTTTGTAAGCACACGTTGAGGAAACGCTCGTCAAGAAAAAATACATCTGCTGTTTGACTGTTTGGCCTCGCTAATCCTTATCTAAATCATGGATAGATTGCTCAGTGAAACTACCTCTGTCCATGAGCAGCGTATTTCTTTACTCATTCATTATGATATGGCGGTGCACTCACTGCTTTGGCTCTATGACATGCGTATGGAAGAGGATATTCATCTTAAAGTCCAGTAATATGATGAACTGATGCTCCCCCAGCTTTTTCAGAGCAACATTTTTGAGTGGACATTGATGCAGTGGAAAAGATATGAGGAAACAGTGAAACATAAAGGGACCCTATGTGACCTTCAGCATGAGTGATTATATTTGAATAAGCTTCCCATCTGTTTTGGCAGGCTGGAATGTCAGAATAACATTCGCTAATGTCCTGGTGTGACTCCTGACCCAGTGCCCTCCTGACTCAAAATGCTCATGTGGATCTATGACAGCAACATACTGTAGGGAACCACCTTGCTGCATGCAAAACGACTGTCCACTGCCACAATGAAAATAATCTTTTTACATCGCAAGTCATATCGGAATCTAATAAGAGCAGCAATTTTTGGCCCACCTTAACCTGGTGGTGAACTCTATAGTTAATACGCAGCGGTTATTATTTTACCATCAATCAAGAGCGAGGCAGGCAGGGTGCTCTCTCACCTCACAGCACTGCCTTGCAATCTAATTGTGCCCGAGCTTCATCAGTTTCCAGAACAATCAATTGCTCCTCCAGCAAGATGCAGGCAGCCGTGCGCTGGACCACTACACAGCCTTTAATATGAGCTCCATAGTCCAGGCCTCCTAACCAGAGAGCCAGGAGGCAGCTTTGTTGGCCTGACGGGCCCTGGCTCCAAACCTGTGTTCCATCACTGTGTTTTTTGCGGTATCTCTCCTGACAGGTCGAGTCTCTCCGTGAAGCTTTGAAAATCAAGATGTGGCGAGAATGTGATGAGACCCTTGAGGAAGTGGCTGAACTTTTGAACCGGCGTGTGGGGACGGTCAGGGCTACACAGACAATATTAAGTGGCCTACTGCCTCGGAGCTGTCACTAATGGGGTAAACATTGACATATGAGCGCAGCCTCAAACAACCATTCATCTGAGCAACTTCGCTAACCTTGAGAGGAAGCAACATCCTCCTGTCTGTGACAATTCAAAACAAATAGAGAATAGATTATTTTCATAAACACATTTCCAAGAGGAATCACACTTGACTAAGATGCATGGGCCCTGAAAACGCAAGGTGTGTTTCTCTCGCCAAGCTCCACTGTAAGAGTTATAAGTGTATTATGATATTGTATTTATTACAGTACAATAAGTGCACACCTGTCTAATAAGAAACTCATTTGTATTTCAATAATAAACTCTTCCCTCTTTTTTTTTTTTATGGATGTGCTTGTCAAGAAAAAAGGTTTATATTCATTTATTTTGCTAATTCATGCAAGAACCTCACTATAATGACATGACATGAGATGTAATGAAGTAACCCTGTGATGTGTATCAGAACCCTAAAATGTTGCCTTTGGGTTTTCAGGCTCACACAGTGTGGTAAACTTATTTGTTATACGTGTGTCATTGCTGAAGATGAAGACATATGGCTCTTTTAAAGCCGCTAACAATACCAATCAATAATCATGAACGTCTCAGTATTGTCATATTTCATAAATCAGCTCCATTGTTTTGGGATGACAGTGATCATTCTCTACAGAGTCGCAGCATGAAAGCCTGCAAATAATCTTTATCTTGATCACAGTCACGTGAACTGACCACACTTCACATCCATTATTTTGTGAGGTCTGATAGTCCTGTGTTGCTGGTTCAAAGATTTAAGGACTTCCAGACTGTAGATGTGAATGCAGACGATAATAAACCTTCACTAAATGTGACAGAAACAGTAAAGAGACTCAATGAGATTAAGACACATTTGAGATTTACATGCATGTTAGAAACATTTTCAACCCATTTTCTTCATCTACTTTGCACCTTATGGTCCCTAACACCAATTCAACATCCTATAAGTGATTTTTTTTATTCAGGCTACTTAGACCAACTTGTCTGCATGTCTAGGAGTTACTATTTAGCAGCAGATTTATGTTTAAGAGCACAGCGGGATAACCTGCTTGGCAAACTGTGCTGGTTCCCAGCCAAAGCTATCTGTAACACACAGTTTGAATCAGAGGAGTAGGCTGAGCGGGAAAACAAGCCAAAGATATTGTCACAAAGCCTGTATCTTTGTACTAAATGAAGGAAATGCTCACATGAACACAAACTCGCCACTGTGCTGCATGAATGCCGGGGCTTCCTCTCAAATACAGTAGGTGATGATAGACAAAAGTAAAATGAATAGGGCTGTCTCGCACACACAACACCTCACGGACACATTCATACACCAAAAATAACAGGCTCTTCCTCGTGCTGCTACACAAAGCACAATTGAGAGTGATGTGTGCTGCAGTCAGGCAAAGGTTGAAGTACGTGGGAAAAAGCACAGGCGCATAACCGCCAAGAGGCATGCAGCAGGAGAACTATCTGTCACTGGACTTTTTGCAGGGCTCTGACAGAGCAGCTAAAAATGACAATCTAATAGCTGGGATGACATTTTGTTTAAAAACGTGGTGACAGAATGATCCCATGTCTCTGTAACTGTAGCTGCTGCCGGGCCAGGAGTCAGCCATTATTCTCTACTTAGCCACTGTCTGTCTTGGTGGTCACTGCGAGTGCTGCTTGTAATGGGCTATGATGAGTTTGTATGACTTATGATAGGATCTCCCATGTCAGCCCATGTCATGCAAATATTTATGTCAAGTAGGAGCACTTGAGTATGCGAGCACATGCTCTGATAGATGTGAATTCCCTGTTGGCGCTGCAATGATAGAACGTTTCTGAGGCAGTGGCCTACTTCCTCTCCCACTCCCCAGGCCTGGCCACCAGCACCGTGCCAGGGCACTGCCCCCTCTTCCTCTGAGAGATCCTGTGATTGAGAGCGTTGAACATGGTGTTTACTTTGGCTGCGCCTCAGAGACAGGCAGATGGAAGGAGAGAGAGGGAGAGCGAGACAGAGACGAGGGTAGAAAAAGACAGATAAAAAGACAGCGGAAGAGAAGAGCTAGCAGACAGCACCAATCTCAACATCTCATTTCTCAACAGGCAGCAATCACTGTCCTCTCTGTGCTTATTTATGCCTTGATGTCACTGCGAGTCCTCGTTCAAACAGCAGGCAAGTGGCCAAAAACATTTGCAGACATAATGATATAATGTTGGTTTGTGGGATTGTGTGAGTCAGCTTTGTTTATTCACTCTTGTAAGCAGCATTTAAAGGCAGTAATTTGAAGTGTGAGAGCTGATAAATACTAGTTGTGTCCCCCCATTGTGAGGGAGCGGTCTAAGTGGTGAACTCTCTCTTTCATCCTCTTCCATTGCCTGTGGCTTTCTCAAGCGTCAACATTCTTCCACTTATCTTTATAGCCATTAGCGCTGTCAGCCTCCCTGCGTCTCTGCTCAGGCTCACTGTGAAGCCTCGCTGAAAAATTCCATGAATATCAGCTGACAAGCGGGGATGTCTTAAAACATAAGTCGCAAACAAATTGAGTTATTTGTGTTTCTCGAGGAGTAAACAATGCAGGACACGATCTGGAGTGGGGAGGAGTGTGCTGGCCACTGGTTACACCTCTGGCTCGACAGCAAACACACACTCTCACACACTCAGACAAACAAACAGTACAGCCTGAGCTATGTGTAAGGTGGCCTCTCACATGATGACTGTGTCCGCATGCACTTCGCTGAGTGGTATTTTAAATATCAGTTTCCAGTTATTAGTACACCTAGCTAAAACTAATGTAGTCTAATATAATTCTCTGAGATCAAGCATATACACAACAGGTCATATTAATATGCTGATTTTTATTTTTAATTTTTTTGGTGACATCCTTTTTGTTGTAGACATTTTTGGCATATTACAATAACTTTCTGGATTACAGTTCACAACATAACATGGGATATACACTCGGTTGCCAGTTTCTTAGGAACACCTACCTATAACTAATACAGTCTAACACGGTAAATCCTACCCTCATGGAAAGAGAGAAGTTCAACTTTATGCTGTTTATGCTGTTGCTTTATGTATGCATTATACAGGGAGTTATTTCTAATATTTTGTCCATCACATTCATATCAATAAAGATAGACTAAATAATATTAAACAGTATAACTAATAATATTAGATAGCTAGCTCATATCTACCTTCATCCTTATAAATGGGGTGTAAAAAATATTAGAAACACATCTATCTCAATATAATGAAAGGAAATTTGAAAGCGCAACAAAATGTAGCCTCAAAAATGACAAAGTAAACCTGCATGAAGGTGGGATGTATTACATGACTGTTGACTACATTGATTTTATCTAAGTGTTCTTAATAAACTGTCAAGTGAGTGTATATCCCATGTTAAGGTGCATTAAGAAGCACTATCAACTAACCATTTGCTGCATATTATGTAAAAGTTAATATAAATGAATAAGACAAAAATATTATGACCAATAAATAAATAAAAATCATCTTATTCATGATTTCTGTTTTCTGGTTGATATACTGTACGTGTTCAGTTTCCAGACCACACTGAAGTATTGAAGTACCTCAGGCATCCTATAGGGGGAGCCTAACATCACCGCTCTGTGTCAGGACACACACACACACACACACACACACACACACACACACACACAGAATAGACCACACACCAGTGGAATGTGCAATCCTGTCGTCAGCTTGTAATTACAAACTTCAACAAGCAAGATCCAACTTTCAGAGTTAAAAAAAAACGAGGGAAAAGAAAAAAAAACAAAAAACAGTTCACTTCATTTTGTGCTGGTGTGACGTCTTTCACACCTTTCAGCTGTTTTAGTGTAAAGTGGCACATGGCCCTTTTATTTTACACCACGTTGTGAAGCTTACAAGCCTTTTATGTCCAATTAGAACGAAGAGAGCAACACGTCTTAAACATCACCCTCTTAACCCAGCTGCCTTCAGCTATTGTCGATGGTCTAATCCCTGAGTGTAATAGAATTTGGGACAGACAACATGAGGATTTGGCTAATCCCCCATTAAGGACCTCTGTAATCCTCTTGAAAATCCTTGCATACACAGCAGGTTAAACACTGCAGTAACAGCAAAGGTCAAAGGGATTAACCTCACAGAAACTGATCCGATGGTGTTTCCAACAACAACAAAAAAGAAAGTGTAGTTAGTGAAAAGATATCTCTCTACTGCATGTGAAATTGTATACATTTCAAAATGCTCATTGATGTTGGCCATTAAAATAATCCCACTGCATATTACATAGAAGTTCTGTCTCTCATATGTTGCACTTGAATTATGCTCAAATCAGAGATAAATGGCACTGTTCCTAAATTTGATTTTCCATTACAAAATAAAAGAAGACTGTCATAAAAAAACATAATGTAAACAGTGATACACTTTATTTAAGCATAATAACATTTTAATGTTTCCTTTTTCGGGTTAATGAGTTAATCATAAGTTTTCCTCTCATAACCTTCTATCACTGCGTAATCATATTATCATGACTATTATTATTTTTTAATTCCTGTAATATAATTCCCCGTGTGGTGGTAAAGTCCCTGTGAATTCCTGTGTGGATGGAAACTGTATATGCTCCATATGCTCTGTGGCTACTGATGTCAAGGCAGAGTGATTAGGTGGAAGTGGAGTTTATGTAAGCAATGGTGAGCGCAAATCAGCCCCAGATCTCCCCACAAGATGCTCACACTCACTGAGCTCACAGCACTTCACACAGAGCATTGAGATATGTGATATTAAGTAGACGGCCATAAAACCTTGTCTGGACCCATGTGGTCGACTACAAGTAATAGGGAACAGTCAAATATATATTCAAGTTTTCAATGAAAGCCTGTTGAAAGTGTAATGATGTTAAAGTGCTGTCAGGGGAGTCCCAGTCTGATGTTTTATTGGCTGTTTATTTTATTGGAAGACTAGCCATGAATCTAGGTAGCCTTCAGTGATATTGCCACAGTGAGGTTGAGCCCCTCAGTCTGCATGAGAGATTTTATTAGCCAAACATTTGTTTCTCCATACTAAAAGCACCCGGGACTATGTATTTCCAGTTCAATGGTGAAAATAACAAACAGATGTGTATTCAGTTTTTATTGTGTTCCTGGAATTGTGTTTTTTTTATGATGTTTTATTAAAGTAAAATGCTAAATTTTACTTCTGTAACAAAAACTATAGGCCTCTACTTTTATGCATTTGCTGCACAGCTGTCTTTGATGAGTAAAAGAGTAAAATAAAATGAACACTTATGTTTAACTTACCAAACATTTGCTGTATGTACTGAGTATAATTAATTCTTATGGAATAACTGTACTGAAGCCCAAAAGAACCTGAGTTAATATCATATCCAACATGAATTTCTGCTTGCGTGGAAAGCTGCGTGATTGTTTATGAGTGTTTCAAAACCCTGGGGATGAAATAATCACTTTTTCCTACAATGCAGAGTGTTCAGTCCCATAACTGTGGATGGGATGTTGGGCAATTTCTGTTTCATTTTCTCAGCTCACTAACTGTTGGCTACACTGCAATATGTGATAACTACACCAGTAATATTTGGTCTATGGGACTAAATCCATTACAATAAGCATTTGCATAATACAGTAGAGTTGTTGAACAAATGAGGAATATGTAATGATCCAATCTATGTGGGACAGAATGAGCACTGCAAGTAAATATGTAATGATTTCCACATGGCTGCACATCTGACGAGAAGAACAAAAGCCCTCACTATGTCTCACGAATGACCCTGATCGTTCATTCGCCACGATTGTGGTCAGCACTAAACCTATCAGTGACCTCACTACAGCTATTGGCAGGAAGAGCTGTAAATTAGGTAATCATCAGGTGTGAGTCTTACAAGACCGATCCTTGGCAGATCAGTGCAGCACACATAATCAGTGAAGTAAATACTTACTAGCTGTTTGTGCAAACTGACAGGCCAGTGACTGATGTGGTTGCAAGAGAGCGGGCTGAATGGATGGCACAGATCAGCCCGATGAGGTCAGAAAGCAATGCTCTCGCTGCATTTGGCCCAGGTGATCTCCAATTAAACAGGGCCTTGACATCACACACCAGAGCAGACCATGTGAGCCACCTCTGGATCACTCGCCAAGACATGTCACACACACCCTCTTAGATTTCACCACCAGCCCATTATGGAAAAACAAACACATACACACGAGCAGCACAGAAGGAATGGTTGCACCTAATTTTGTCTTTATATTCAGGCAAAGCCACATTGGAGGCACTGTGGAGGTTCATCTCAGGTGTCATCTGCTCTGATGTTGGGTACATGATGTAGTTTCTGTGCAGCTCTCAGGCAGACCCTGTGGGGAGGGAGTAGCGAAACCCTATAAAGGCTTCCTTGGCTATCACGTTTCTGGCCTCAAAATATGGAGCCCCCAGTCAATATATCTATGACTATTATCTATCAATTAATACATCTGTCTCCATTGCAGGGGTCCGCTGCCCTGCTAGCGGCCTGACCAGGCAGTGAACTCTTGCATTCCTAAAAAACACGGTCATCCAGCCTCTGTAATTTGTCATGTTCGAAGTTGACAGTAAAAGGTCATCCACTCCCATCGCTGGAGGCAAGAAAAAGCACAAGGATGAAAGTGTACGTTGAGACGATGGCTATTGCTGGGCTCTCCCTATTTGTATAAGACCGGGAAGACACACACACAGCTTTATCTAATCTAGGCCACCTATCTGTCTTATACTTCCCAGACTATCTGAAAGCAGAAGCACCACCGGCTCCATTAAAAAGCGCTCCAGCTCCTAATAAGCCACCTATTATATGCCTTAACCTACCTGTCAAATAAAGCAATGTTTGTGAAGTGCATGAGACTGAATTTATAATGTGTGGAGAATGAGGCTTCTCTGTGCTACAAGTCACAAAAGATATTTACTTCTGTTTTTCACATTCAAATCTAATATCTGCAGATTCTTGATGATATCTCTTACAAGACATGGACTGAAATATGTCCCTTCTGAGAGCAGTTTGAGTTGAAGAGGGGAATATGTCACACAACTCATTGTATTCACATTCACTGTAGATATCATGACATATCAGTAAGCAAACGCCACCTTCCACCATGTGTATATTTTATGTTGCAGTATAGTTGCACATTTAGTTTTCGAAGCCGACAAGCTATCCATTAAATTGGGCCACCTCTGACTCCACTCCAAAGAGAGGGCAGGTCTGCCAACAGCTCATCCATCATGCACAATATCAATCGATTTCCAAACATAAACAGAGCATCTTTGATATAAGGGACAGCTGGATCAGAGGGGGCACGGCAAAGGAAATGCACTTATAGGCATCACGGGTGAATAGTCCAGCTCCTGTCTGCTGCCCTCTCTCCCCGAGACTGGCATGATTTATCTGGGTCGCTCGCTTCCTGCAATTATTTTACTTCCAAACAGAACACCATCAGAGCCTATAGCACCATGACACTGTGGGTTAACTCTAATGACTCCTCCAGTTCATCTGTAGCTAAATCTGGACAACTGTTAACCCCTGTGCTAAGTACAATTATTCAAGAATTGTACTTAAGTACAAATCAGATATACTAGTTACTCTACTTTACTTACTGAGTACTTTCATTTTATGCCACTTTATACTTCTGATGCAGTGTGTGTGTGTGTGTGTGTGTGTGTATATATATATATATATATATATATATATATATATATATATATATATATATATACACACACACATACATACATACACAATCCAAAGATATTCAATTTAAAATACAATATTAGACAGCTTTTAAAATTAGCTCCAGTCTGACCAGCTACAACATTAACATGCTGCTTACATGTTCATGTATTAGTAACCAAATAATATAAATAATGATATGACATTCTGAAGGGGGTAATTTTGCATAATGAATACTTTTACTTTTGATACTTACAAGTATATTTTACTGCTAACACTTCTGTGATTATTCTTGTAAAGGACTATTTGTACAACATATGCTCTGTTGTCAGTTTATTAGGAACACATACCTGGAACCAATGCAGGCTAATACATCAGCCCTGCAAGAAATCCTCCCATCATGAAGGTTTCAATGTTCTATTTTTGATGAAACTGTGTTAAAGAGATGTTGATTCAGCTGTTTAATCATTTTAGAGGGCGTAGTTTGTGGCACTGTGCTCCCACCACTGATTAACCCATTACCTTCACTGTGCACCTATAAAACAGCATACCTATGCAAAACAAAGCTAATGGCATGGAGGTTAAAAGGGGCGTATGTTTCAGACACTATGAAGGATATAGAGTATAGGGCATTATGTATGTATAAGGGGGCGAGTATGTGCGACGTAAGCACTCAGGAGCTGTGGTTGAACATGTTAACAAGATAAGAGTCTTCCAATCACAAGCCACTGTGGTAATAAGGAGGAAGATATGGAGAAACAGGTTTGTGGGCAGCTTCTGACATCATAACCAATACACAGCAATGACACCTTTAATTCACAGAGGCAGCGAATAAAACAAACCCAATTTGTCATTGCTGGAAAATTACTGTACATGTGAGCAAAACATTCACTTAAAGCGCTCATAATTATAACAATATTTTCATTGTCAGCATTTGCAGTTTCGTATTGTACTTCGGCCATTACCTCCACACACTGCAGCCCAACAACCAATGCACATATCTTTCAATTATGAAATGTTAATGTTTTATTAATTATTCATTGATAATCCTCTTGAACATGATATGGAGCAATTCCGTTAAGCTACATTGAAATATTATCAATTATCGCGTTTTAATTTTTACCCTAGTGGCTCCCCTATCTCCACTTACATTACCCTCCTCTGCTCTTGCATGCAGCATTAGAGAGGCGTCATTAGTGAGGACCAGTGGGAAGGCTGCCCGCACTGGAGCAAATGGAAGTCGTAAAGCAGCACTACTCATCGCATGGACATTACACATTGACCCTCCCAATCCCTCAGCCTCTGCAATTGGCTGACAGTGTGCACCAATGACACGGTAAACCACAGGCTTTTCAAACTCAATTTAGTCCGGCATTAATTATTCCTCTAAGTATTCTATGTCCCCGTTAATATTGAAATTCATAAATGTATAAGGTTATGGGCGAGCATGTTGTGGTACACTTACCAATGCGATGATACAATTCCCATTTGATGGTAGCTACCTAATTAAGACTAGCGAGCTGTGTACTGCAAGACTCATATATCTTTGTTATACCAGACAAATGCTCCCCTTGGTTTACGACCAGAGCAAGTTCAGAGTTTTTTGTTGACTGAAACTTCCATTAACTTTCATTTAAAATTCACTAGCTACTATATAAGGAACTACCATACCTCCATGTCCATCTATATCTCAATACGCTGGACAAAAATGAATTACCTGTGGTGCTAAATTGAATTTGTCGCAGCGCAGCCTCAAATCCTCGGAATGTTTGTTGCCATAAGTGGATTAAAAATCTCTCCATGATATAAAAATATTCAATACAACTGGTGGGTTGCTCTGTTTCAGCAACATAATGCACTGCCGATGCACTTTAGTTCTGTCATCTAAGGTGAGAAGGGTTCAGATCTTCTGCCTGAGGGAACTGTTGTTCATTTGAACCCTTGGCCTTTGGTCCTGGGTTCAGAGGTGCAGACTCTGCTCCATCTCAGACTTTACACAGCATTGCCCTGTATGCAAATGAGCTGAGCACATGACTCAATTTACTGCCATACTTGCAGAATAATTCAAATGGTAGACAGGCTATAGGTTTAGATGCCAGTTCCAAGCCTGTTCACGAGGATACTCGGCATGCAGTGAGAATGAGCCTTTGCCGGCCCCAAACACATACCAGTAGCTGCAGAGCTGCTGTTATTTATAGCATAATACGGCTGGTTCCTTTTACATGGCCATTTTTAGACTGGTTGAACTTGATGACACAGAACGCTGTGACAACTCAAGATGATTTGAGTTCAGTCAGCTGCTCAGAGCTATGAGCAGACTGCATCATACACAGCAAAGACAATTTCCCCTCTCACAGGCTTGACTAAACAGACTACAGTGCTGCTTCAATTGTTAGGACTTTGTAAAGGTCCTCAGTGGGCAGGGGGTAACGTTGCATCAGAATCTGATGTAATGCACCCAGCAAGTGTGTTTTGCCTATGTAGGTCAAACACTGAGAATGGAAGCTTGAGATGAAATTGACTGCAGCTATGTGTTTGTTATGTAGAATGTGACTGTGGAGGAAATGTTTATTGATGATACAGTTTTCATTGTTTGCTTTCGTTATGTATGTGAATCAGTGTTCACCTTATGATCTGACATCAAAGCAAGTCTAATGGGCTCTAAAGGCGTCAATATGCTCCAACCAAAGTGCTTTTCAGATTGTTGAACCACTGAGTCCTCTCTGACCTGGCACCCCCGTTGGCAGGACAACCTCATTTGTCTGTGGCTTCCAAAATGATTACAAATCTCTATATAAATCTATTTTATAGTATGAAAGCACCACAACCAAAGGTTTGGTTAGGTTTAACTTGGTTAGTATAAGGGAAATATCACAGTTTGGGTTAAGATAAGTACTTTGTTAAGGTTTGGAAAAACTTTTTGATTTGGGTTGAAGTTATAATTCATTTAAGTTAGGGAACAGTTGTGGTCATGGCCACGAGAAAACAACATTAACTGTTTGCAGGAAAGAAGATATGAACAGTGGACTCCCACAGTCCCACATATCGTTGTCCCAACCATCCACTACACCTCACGTTCTGTGTACAACTTAGTGCAACACTATGACAGTCATTCAGGGAAAACTGTGTGAAAGTGTTGGTCATTATCCCCATATTTAATCTATTCATCGTATTTTGCCCCTATCTGTGATGACAGGCTTTTCACTGCACCTTCAGGCGTGGTCATTCGCTACAGCTATAAACGCCTCTGTCCTCTAATGTTGTCGGACAACACAAACATGAACCAGTTGGCTAAAAGCCACTCTAATTTAAATAAACACATATTTTAAACCGCTGTTTCGATCATCAGTTTAAATTGCTTTACGATTCGTCTGTAGGTGCATCTTTTAGCAACAGAATGCTTCTCCTATATTGAATCTTTTTACTTCAGTATATGGGGGAGGGAACAATTCGAATAATGTACAAAAGAAATGTTGAATCCCTTTCCTTCTGTACAGTCTGCGGGGATCCTATTCTGCAATAATGGTGTAGGGCTTGTGACATTCAGTGCTGATAGAGGACATCATTTCACAGGAGACCTCACAGAGCAGCTAGACCAGGAAGAATGTGGCCAGATGGAACTGGGCTGAATTGTCAACATTTCCCTGTTGACTAGCCAGCTAAGCAAGTTCTACGATGCAGGCGGATTTTTACATTCGGGAGGCAACAGACACCAGACACACGCAAACACACACACACACACACACCTCCCAAAAAAAGCACTAAAACCAAAACTAAAGTGAGTATACAGAGCCTCCTGAGTGCCTCGTCTGAGAGGGAGAGGACAAAGGTGAGGACTGGCTGTAATAAAGCCGTATGCCCGCTGTTAAGAAATGAAATGTAAAGCCATCACCGTGATCCATCTTCATTAAACAATTTCCCCTCTCCCTTGCTTGCGAGGGTATCAGTTTCAAGGGGTCAGGTGCTATTTCTCCTCCTCTTGGGTGTCGGCATGTGTTTAAATATACTGTAGAGCGCAGCACCAGTGCAGCGCAGTGAAGCAGAGGAATGGGAGGCCATTGGTCCCGTGCCGATTGGCTGCCATTCAAGGTTACTCTTGGAGGGTTTCCCATCACCCCCCTCTAAGTGATACATTGCAATCTGACAAATGCAAACTGTGACATTTAGGAAAGCACTGGGAGAATAACTACTGTTGTGTTGTTAATATGGGCTCCTCACTGCCAAACTAGATTGTTGGGCAGTCAGCTCTACAAGCCTGATGTCCATTACACAGCCGGATCATTTCGTAATTGAACTGCATGCACTTCTCACTCTTTTTTTTTTTTTTTCAATACACTGTCCTCTAAATTGTTAATTGTTTTATGACAGAGCAATTGCCCGCTGGAGAAATGTAAGCTAGTGCATTATAAATGTATTGGGAAGTACAGTAAAACATTAAAAGACATTATAAAAATGTTACACTATGCAGATACTGTGAATTATACTGTAATTCCACATCAAATCCCATCAACAACTGGCTTTAACATCTGTGAATGCAACAGACTGTTTGTTTTGGTCGCAAAGTTCATGGTCTGCTTATAATTCAGGAAGCGTGTGGTGAGTGTGAAAACTACATTAATTAGGAACATCTAAGCAGAGCATAAAGATTAAAGTACTTTCTTTTATAGGTAAACAAAAGTGTGTGTGTGTGCAAAGATCAGATGTTGTTTTGACAACGTAATTACATGATTTATGCTCTTTTTTCTGCTCCAAGTCAGGGATGGCCTCTCTGTTTTTGCTGATTCACAGGGAAAATACAGCAGGACAGATCAGATGTATTGCCTTTTTCTCAAAGTCGTGTTTGTCTAAATAAGAACTCTGTGATCAATCTTCAGTCTTTCAGTTAAGTTTATTGTCGTGACTGGCTCATCGTCGTTTGAGTAATCGCTAGGCATTTTCAGATAGCTGATTACCTCCTCACTGCGGGGCAAATCTGTTATAATTTGAGCAAGCAGGTG
The DNA here is from genome assembly GCF_021018895.1 of Seriola aureovittata. NCBI lineage: Eukaryota > Metazoa > Chordata > Actinopteri > Carangiformes > Carangidae > Seriola > Seriola aureovittata. The sequence continues at coordinate 13,502,024 of NC_079374.1, forward strand.
CCATCTCACTGCCTTGTGCAGCCAAAATAAACATAGAAGATAAGACCTGTAAATTCCTTGGAATCTCAGTATAATTCTGTATGCAGAGATATGTCAAAACATAAAATATATGGCAGCAAAATCATATTGAATTAGGCTGAAGAAATTACAGAAAGCAAGAGGGAACTGGAGGACTCATGGGAGAAATTTCTCCCTTTCCTGTTCCCAAATGCACTGAGCTGTTCCTCATGTATGGTTGCAAGGCATACATTAATTATAGCGCTCGAAGGAATCGCTCCGCTGCCATTGTCACCGAATTACCACTTTTCGCTATACATATCGGCTTCCTCTTCTTTAATGTGCCATTTAATGCAGTTTCTCCTAATCCAGTTCATAGATAGAGGTGAATGGAAATGGTGCTGTGTGTGTTTTATGCAAATTGCAAGACGAGGTGATTAATTCATAATGGGTTTCAGTGCAATTGAAGGCAGCGGGAACTGATCAAGGGCAAGGACATTATAGAATGGTACAGGCTGCATAGGGGTGGCTCTGCTTGTTCTGCACTGTGCCACAGCATGACAGTATCTCATTACATCTAGACAAAACACCTCCCCCATTGATAATGAGCATTTTTCATGAGGACGGACCGTTTTCGTCTCTTGTTGTATTTTCCTGTTCTGGGCCGCACATCATTCTTCATCTAGCTAAATCATGTATTGATCCAGCACCATATCTCATATTCATGCACTATAATATGTTGTGTACTGTGCAAGCAATGCGCCCGAGCCACTTGGAGATCTTCTTGTTTTATATGGATGCTACATGCTGTATGAACTGCAATGCATCACCATCCACAATTTAATAACAATAGTCTTTACGTGGGCTAACTAAAATGTGTTTCATATTGACGTTGGGAAGCTCTTTGAAAATAAACCAAACACTCAGGCACATAAACTAACATTGCTTTCTCTCACAGTCTCTTACTCGCTCTCTCTCACGCTTGCAGCCACCACTGTTAATGGAATTGCATAGACTGCTGAGTATAATTTCCTTGTCTGGGGAAATACCACTGGAAAACTGTGTTTATGTTTGAAGCTATTCACTACTGATGGTGAACTGTTACGCAGGCCTGGACAGATTCAGCACTATCTGTCGTGATTTTAAATTTTCTCTCATGGCGTACAATATGGTTTTTGAACCGTTTTCCAGCCCTGTTGTATGAAAAATGCTGACACTATCTGACTCATCTTTGAATTAATAATTACACAAAAGAAAATACAGAATCTGATGCTACAGTTCGTGATGTTTCCTCATAGTTAGTCAACCACAGAATTTAATTTAAATTTCATTTCATGATTGTTCAGTGCATATTAATGGCCATTTTATAACTTTGGACACTGAAGTAAAATACGAGTCAGCTTGTCCTCCCAGTTGCCATTAAAAAAAGGATTATTTTAATATCACCTGTGGCCTTGTGGCTATCTGACCCTACTGCTTTTCATGAGTTCATGATGCTAAATATTTAGCAGTACTTCACTGAGATGGTGGCATTTCCAGAATTGTAACTTCCAACAGTGGAACTTGGCTACTACATGAAAAGACGAGCAAAATATCTGTTAGTCAACCAATAAGGTCTCACGCCTGCACATATTTGTTTAAATACTGCACAGGTCTGATGTTTTTACACATCCGTAAATGCTAATGCAGAAGCCCTACATTTTAAAATCACAATGTGATTCATTCCACCATCCTACCTAGTTGCTGTTTGGAGGAAATGCTCATCATATACTTTTTACTGAAGAGAGCAGGAGCCCTGAACAGCCCGAGAGGCTTAGCAGAGAGACACAAAGCAGCAGTGGCACCGTTCATACCTTCAGGTGACAGAGTGCTGATGATTATAGCAAGGACAATGCCCTGCATGTGTCAAACAATTGGCAAATAATTTATGTCATTTTTTTCCACTGTTATTTCCGTGGAGGGCACTAACTGTGTTGCCAATATCAAACCTCCTGCAGAGGAGAGGAAGAAAAAAAAAGGGACATGTTACAAAAGACTGATGGAGGAAGAGAGGAAGAGGGAGCAAGAGGAGTGGATTGGGGGAGGGGAATAAGTGCCAGGCTCAGCTTTTTCCTGACTGAAGATGCACAGCCATCTGTGAGGAGACAAACACACGTATGGCCATCATTTGTCCAACATCTTACGTGATGTGAAGGCTTTTCACTCGCCATGCCAACCTGTGTGGCAGATGATGTATGTGTTTCTTCAGTCCCGTGATTACTAGCATGGAGCTGCAGAGCAATGCTCTTCACCTCATCAGTTCCACAGGCTGCGCTCCAAGGTGGGTGAGGGATTCGCTGCAAGATGGCTTCTGACACACAGCACAACCAAGGCGTACCAGCATGAATATTATACAGTGCATTTCACCACAGCCACCCACTGTGAACAGATCAATCGAGGTGGATGAGGTGAATTAGAATTTTAATAGAGTGCCTAGGTGCAGTAATTAAAAAGAATGATTATATTTTCCCTAAATGTATGAAAAAGTGGATGGTCCATTGGGGTGGTGCTAGCTGCTTTAGTGTTATATACAGTGTACAATGCCTATTTGTTTCTCATGTGCTTTGATGGAAATGCACTGGAATTACAACAAATATCATAATATATATCCGTATTATCTTCTTTCCTCATCATAATCTTCTTCCATGTAGTGGTTGTTAATGTTTCTTTTTATATTCAATAATGTTCAGAAAAATAATGCTTTGTTTATCTACCAGGCAAAGCAGCTAACCTGGATGTACATAACATTTTTGCCTGGTCCTCTGCCAGCCATTAATCACTGCCAGGATTTAAGCAAGTATTATTAAGTTTCACTTAATTTAGAAAATTAAGCCCATTGCTCCTTTTGGTCTATAATTATCTTTCATGGCTGGTAGGTGGTGCATAACAGGCTTATACATGACTGATACGGCGCAAACGTAAAAGATAAATACAAAGTTGAGGAGGACGGTGGTGAAGAAGCCGAGACAACAACATGGTGTTCAGACAAGCTGGGAGACAAGTGGGTGATAATTGTTGTGGGAGCCATGGGAGCAATAGGCTCTTTGAGAGAAAGGTAACAAACCAGCAAAACAATAGAGATGAATCACAGTGGAGGATCTGCTGCAGCAGTCTAGTTTCCACTGAGGCCCTATTAGACTCGGCTCACAAGCTTTATGTTTCAGGCACAGACTCCTGGTTACAGCTTTGAAAACCCAGACTTCAGCTGTGACAGATATTTTAAACCAAACTGACCTTTGTAGGACTTTTTTTTTTTTTTTTCTTTTCTTTTTTTTTTTTTTTTTAAAAAAAAGGTTATATTATCATTTTTTTATTTACTCATCCAATTACTTCTATCAAATAACTGAGTTCCAGTAACGAGACAATGTGAACTGACATATTTTCTAACAGAACAGGGCTTTTTCTAAGTTGAACAGCAGGACAGGAAGGATGTTATTGCTTTAAAGTTCACTACAAAATCCAACCAAGTGAGCTTAGTCTCAATTAGAGCACCAAGGGCTGTCTGTCAACAAAAATATCTCCATTGTTCGGTGGCTTCTTCCAGAGAGAGAGCAATGTTTTTGTAGGGTGACCTGGGCAACTATGCTGTGTCAACTGGTGTCAGGCTACGACTGCAATATACCAGCTTGCCCGCAGGCTAAACCCCAAACGAGGCCCCTTGTGTCCCAAACAGCACAACCAAAGATAAGGTTCCAAGTCTCCTCCTTGACAAATATTTCTGGTTGAAAGGGCGATAAGAGGTGACACAGCCATGGTGACTAGACAGGAAACCAGTCAGTTGGCCTCTGTTCTGTACGACAGCACAGTTGAAGTGGAGAACGTGCATGAACATGGGTAAGCAGACAAGACACTTGAAGGCGTATCCTTGTAAGGCGCTTCTAATACTAGGAGTACATCAGCTGAAATGATAATCCTCTAATGCATGACAACACTTCAGATTTGTTCCTTTTGTTCCTCCAGGGCAGGAGTCGAGGGCTCTGTCCTAATGGGACGCTGCACCACAGAGGAAGCTTTGTCTCTCATCAAAGAGGAGGAAGTCCTGTGCTGCTGTAACTACGTCAAGCCGCTCTGAATGCATGTTACACACGATGCAGCATCTTTCATGTTCCAGTTAAGGGGAAGAGGGACAAGTGAACAACTCAACCTTTAACCCCCACATGACTTTTCAGAGCATGTGGTGATTTGTCTAAAGTTTGTGCCCTCAGAAACGACGACCAATCACTGTCCAGAGCAGCAGAACCATAATGAATTCTTTTACTTGAATTTGGAATCGGGTAGATTTTCACAGGGTGTAATTAATTTCCCATGAACAATGCAAGTTTTTTTTTTTTTTTTTGCCTTTCGGAAACAAACCAGGCCATCCAGTTCAGTGGTTCTCAAAATGGGACGAAGGAAAAACTCATTAGGTTTCCCCTCACCTCCCTCAGCCGTGGTTGAGCTACAGCAGGTTAAGTGTCACTCAGAAATTAGCGTTCTCCTGGTAGAGCAGTGGACGCCACATCAGCTGCTACCATTTTTGTAACTACATTAAACAAACCCTCTGAAGGCCTCAATGATGCATGCAATCTTAATTTTTATTACAGCAATTTATTATACACTCCCTGAGCTTATGACAGCCCCGACTGTCATTAACAGATTAATTATAATTTCCCCCTGCGCTCAGAGTTAAAGAGAAATGTGAATGCATACAGGCGCCCCTTAAAAACAATGAGAGTTGAGTAACCATGTTTCATCATTCAGTGGCTTTACCCTTCACCCTTCATGAAAGTAGCTGCAATGAAACCAGGGATCTACTCCTGAGGACCCCTCTGCAGCCACTGTGCCTACGGAAACACCCAGACACAGCTGATGCATTTCAAAAAGGAGGAATCTTCACCCAGTTCATCATGTGCCACAAAATTCAAAAAAGGATGGGCATGAAAGCTGCTCTTTGGTTCCACCTCCTTTGTGTCATTGTCAAAAAAACATGACAACAGTATCAGTTGAGAGTGGAGATGTCATGTACAGTAATCCTAGTAATTTATACCAGCATACCTGCATGGCAGCTCATTTAAAATGCTGACGAGGCCACCAAGGCCACATCATGCTGAACTTATCAAGTTATTGCTAATTACTCACTATTGCTATTGAATTCATTATAATTACCCTAAAAAAGGCTAACCTGGCAACATGTAATTTCAGCAACAAGTGACAAAGAGGCCACTGGCTCTTGTATGTAAAATATACAATGTACATGATTTCATCTGTATGTCTCACAGGTGATTTTAGCAATGGTAACCCATTAACCCAGTAAGCCATTGCTTGTGGTGGTATAGTATGCAAAAGTTGTTGTAATATATCACTGACATGCCTGTGTTTCTTCAACCCTGAGCCCAAGTTCATCTGTAAGAGAAATATAATTCACTATAAACTGTTGGTTATGACATCTGGTGTCCATCTGGTTTACTTAAACCTACAGAAAGTGATTTCTGAGGACCAAAGGATCTGAATACATCAAAACAAACACACAAACTCCTGAGAATAATCTCAAGGTTTTAGAGCTAGTACTACTGCTTCTAGTTAAATTAAAACATTCTAGATATGTGGATTTCCTGTCAGTTCAGCTCTTTCACACTCCAGGGAACCATTAGAACATTTCCAAATATGATTTTCTAGACAGAAACAAACGCAAAAACATGTAATCTATGATGAATTGTCAGGATCGTACTAAATGAAGGTAAAGGAGTTGAACTGCTGCACTAATGATAACCAAAGTTTGAGCAAAGGGTAGACCTGATGTGTGCATGTTACGAGCACACAAAAGGTGCTGTGAACCTGCCAGCAGCTACTGTGCACAGCTATTCATTGAAGGTCTGTCACCTGCAAATTAAAGCAGGAACACAGACATATTGAGGTCAGGTTAAGTTTAGCTAATTTGTGTTAAAAGCTCTAAGGCAAGAACATTAAAAAGCTAGTTGGGAGGAAGGTAATAGCCCAATATTAGACAAAGGTGGGGATTAAACTCATTAGATCACCCTTAATCATCTGTAATGACCCTCACCTGTAATTTGCACCTCATAAAAGTTCTTCCATCTCAGAATTCATCATCATGGGTTACATCGATGAATTTAAAACTACAGTAAGAGTGAGAGTGAGTGAGTGTTGCTCCATAAACATTTGTAATTTGTCATTGTAAAATACTTCAATAGGTTATATGAAAACATTAAAATCGTATAAATTATATAGCCTAATGGTCATAGATAATACTGTCTGATTAATATGTCACTCCTCAAACACAGTTCTGTTCAGCAGTTTTACCACTGCTCTAAATCAGAAGGCGAACAGACAGGGGCGTACTCAAAAAGAACACATAGCCACAATGACATGACAGCTATTATGTGGACATTGTCAGCATTTAGAAATGAAGCAACTTGCTGGTAAGTAGTATATCTACTAGGTATGTCAGTGATTAATGGATTATTGATTAAATGCTGACCAACAATGCAGAAGATGAGGACTTGCGTTGGTTTGCTGTAGTACCCAGCTGTGCTACAAGGAGGTCTCTTGTAGTTAAATCAGATGGACTTGCACAGTTTTCACTGTCCACCTGTATGGGCAGCATAAATTATAAAACAAATATGTCTTTGCCATTCAGCCACTGCCTCTGTCCACTTTAATAAGCTGTCTCAGGCTCATGCTAATGCCAAATTGAACTGGATAAAGCTTGGCATTACTGCTAAAGTTGGCATGACAGTATTTGTTCATCCCAGGACATTTCCAGAGGTTGTACTAAAGTTGGCTGCAGTGAACAACACACAAGTCATTCCCATCATGTAGACTATGTCTATACAGGCAAAGTTTGACTCATAAACAGTCTCAGTACAGGATGTAAAACGTTTAATTTATTAACGAAACAGGATCATGACAAGAAACTCTTTACACCCATTTGTGACTTCTTTTCCTGAAATGTTACAAGCAAAACAACGTGAGGCATAGTCCATCAAATCTGCCACAAAGTCACACAAACTGTAAAACTCATGTCAAACTGATCACCTGAGCACTGATCACAGAGCCTGATAAACTATGGCAGTACTTATTATACAACCATCTTGAAAATGTTCAGGATACCACAAACTATTTTTGGGCAATTTGCAGCACAAAAAGAACTCCTCTCGATGACCTCCTTATAAACTGCCAGTCACTCTTGTTTGTCTTCTACCCTCCCCATTTCATTTTCATCTATCAATAATATGGAAACCTCAGGAATACCTTTCAGTTTTTCAGAAAGACAGATAAAAGAAATACTCAAAAAAGATTGCAGTGAGTCACAGAAACATTGGCTCTTTATTTTACAACAGTGATGGTAGTCGGTAGCAGTGAGTTCCAGACGACTTAGTAACCCTAAGTGGCCCTTAGTAACCCTAAGTGGCCCTTAGTTTCACATTTGAGGCAACAAGAGCGGTTGTTAGAAAGAATAGGAGAAAATGTCAAAAAGTGACCAGGAGATATTAGTTTTACACAGTTGCACTATTATTGTTTCAGTGCTTGCAGTGGTTATGTGTGACTGTCTGTTAATTGAGTTCACTAGATTGAAGTGTTTATCTCCTGAGTGTCTGGAGGACCTCCCCTGCATGGACCTAGTGCACCAGCAGCGAGGTAATAATCATCTTTCCACGCTGTGACTGGTTAGAAGAAAGAGACCCAGAGCATGGCTGCAGATGAGCAGGCCTAGTGGAGAAAGAACGGACGTGGAACAGAGCTCCTGACAGAAGAAAAAGCCTTTAGCTGGCTGGATCGTCACGCTTGAGCATGAGAGGAAGGTAAAAGTCTGCATGGACTTGTTTAATGCCCCGCTGTGTGAGTAGTTTCTGTGTTTTACCTTTTCCATCCCCGTGAGGTAAATCCGGAGTTGGCTTGTTGGACCAAGCAGCCTGTGTCGGTGCATTAAGGGGGCTACAGCTGGCCACATCAGGGCCAAGCAGTCAAGACCCCCCCCCGTGCATCTTCCTCTCCCAGACATCACCCCTGGATCTGAGGTGAAAGGAAGGGATTCAAAGACTATTAAAGACTGTGTTTTGGCCAGCAATTAAAAGACTCTACTACACTCCAGTCGTTTTTAAAACCAAATCTTGCCTGAAGTAATACACTGCTGCTCTCTTTAAAGTGAACGAAATAGCCTACATAATTCATTACTCCCATACAATGCAACAGTCCTAAAAACTATTATCCCTTGACTTCGAAAGCTTCATTACATATGGCTAGCTCTATATTCAAAAGGTATAGATTAAGCCCTTATACTATTGTAGTGGCTTTAGCATTTGTTGCAACAGGCTAAAATGAACAACGTATGGAGCACTGTGTGAGTAATGCTACAAAGCAGGATGTTTCATTTATGAGCTGCAAGACACAATGGCACAGAGAGCCACATTTCATTAAAATTTAACCAAGACAAATGATCTGAGAGAGCACACCATCTCTTAGGTTGCTTTCCCACATCACATGACAGCCAGCTGGACACAGAGAGAGGGAGGAAATGCTGCTGACCAGCTAATGGATGACAATAAATTTGAGAGTTTCTCACTGAGTTGCACATATAGACACCTCAAACTAAAACAGCAAAAACTGGGGTGGTTGTAATAGTTGTGTGAGGCAACAGCAGGCTGGCAGGTGGTGTGATTAATGATGGGAATGAGAAAAGGTTAGCATCATGTCATTAATGAGACTTCACAGAGCTACAGTAAATAGGCATCCTATGTTTTTGTTCCCAGTTAATATATACTTTAGTCATATCTTTATATTGATCATCAATAGCTTGAATCATACGAGTGTGATACTGAAAACTCTTTTGGTCATTTTGGGGTCAAGGGCAAAAAGTTGTAAATGCAACACATATCATATCATTGTATAAAGTGAAACATTTCTTTTCTTGTATAACCCATCTCTTGTGGCCAACTGATGAATGTAATATTCACTCTCCTTTTCTCTGTGGCTTGCTCTTCACCAACTCCTGAGGGGAAAATCTGTCTCTTTAGCTGCTAAATGCTCCACTATGTTCACCAGCCTGCTGTTTGATGCTGGTTGGCAAGTACACAGTGGGTTTATCATTACTAGTTCAGTGAAAACAGCTGCTTGCTGCCTCTGTAAACAACCCTGAGAGCAGTGAAAGTGAACTGAAACAGTAAAGACACAGGGCATTAAACCAAAACAATGAGCTGAAAGACACTCTAAAGCTAGAGCAACCCCTTCACATCGCATGTAGTCATCAGAGTCATCGTTCATATTCAAATATTCATTATAGCTGCTTTAAATAAAAATAAAAAAAATAGCTGTGAAGTTGTTGATAGTGTCTCTGGCATCATTTTTCTGATGAGTATTTTTCACTGATTCCATATGTAAGAAGTCAGAGACACACACTTGGTTGACTTCTGGGAGTGTAAGCAGGTCAGATTCTCAATACATGTGGCGTGATATACTTATGTTCAATGAGACAAAATATTATGTGGCATTGCTCTGTGCACATATTCACTATGAGGGAGCAGCTCTGAACATGAGCCACATTACTAGAAAATCACATTCCTCCAACCCTTGACTAAAGAAGTCTAATGTCAGCGCTTCCCAAGAAGAAAACCATGTCATTTATTTTCCTGTCAGTCAGACATGACTAGAGCGCTGTCAGTCACCATGAGCAACAGAGCCAGGCACACACTGCTCTGCTACATACCATTAGGATCGGAAACAGTCACATTTTCAAGAGTTAGTACTGCACCTAGGTTGTTAGCAACATATTTTTCATGTGGGAGCTGCACTCGCAGCCCTCTGGACATAATCCAAGCCTTCAACATGTGGCTTTAGGACAAGTGGTCTGAGGATGTAACACCATGTGGGAACCTTATGACTTAAGACATTGCAGCTGTAAAAATAAAGAGCCAGAAACATTTACAGCAATAGGTAAAGCAACCCATACAACATAGTGCAACATACAGTAAAAAAAAAATGAAGGGTTTAACATAATTTTTACCTTTTTATATAAAGCATAGTCCATTTCATATGAGCTAAAGTTTTCAGATGGAGGGGAAGGTTATGCTATGTATGCAGTCATTAGAGATTCTGTAGAATAGAAGGAGATTGATGAAGCTGTGCAGCCCTATGTGGTCTGCGCTGCCTGGTCATACTTAGGCGAGCTTCTTACAGTGCTTTCCCCAGGGCAAGCAAGAGTATTGGTTGAAGTTCAGATATAACTTCATTTTCTATGTGGATGAAATGCACCTTAAGGGCAGAGGCAGTGGGTGGAGGAGAGGAAGGGGTTCAGCAGAATCTGTGTTTCCCGCTCACACAGATGCTCGGTGAGACTCAGAGGCTGGGGCATAAAAGAAATCCATTGTGGCTGTGGAGCCTGACTGCTGACAGAAATTAAATTGTGTCCACTGACTTTTCATATAGCAACCCAAGGTCTTTGTCAATAGTGCCAGAGTCTCAATACCATTACTGAGCAGGCAAAAAAGCCTTTCTGTCTGTACTCCAAATGTCAACCGTTCAGTTTCCTTTATCTTCCGCTCACACTTGAGCTATTTCTAATAAAAGAAGAATAACAATCAACATAACAACCTTTGTATTAACACTGAGTAGTTAATAATAAAAGGTAGTTGTGTATGTGGTGAGCATCTTTTGTAGTTTTACAAGCACTTTGTGACCCCATGCACGTTAATTCAGTCAGCAAAACTGTAATAAAAATATGGCATACATTTCCATGATGCTAATGAAATAACCGTAACATTAGAAATGAAAGTAAGTTGGTCTCGTGTTGTCTTTTTGAAACCTCCTTGCTTTTTCTGTAAAATGATACCAGTGACAGCCAGTTATGACATTCTGTGGCTTTGATATTTCTATCTTGTCTTTTCACACAGGTGAATTTAAAATCAGATTTCACAGCGTGCATTTCTGCACCCTTTCGATATAAATGGCATTTCGTAAATAAGGATGAGATGTACTAAAATGTAGGTTTACACTTCACATGCCAATTCTCTAAAGGTTAATAAAGGACAAATACAATTTCTGGTAATAATGCAAAGTTTAACTTACAACAATACATTATTCAAGACAGTTTCCAGGGGTAGTACTCTATTTTTATATCTTTGTGAATTTAATAGAGTAGAACACGTTAGCGTATTAATTGATACTAGGCCTAGATAGCTAAGCTAGTTAAAGACCCCCTCAGATGAAAATCAAGTTTTTAACTTTGTTAAGATGTAGATATGATGTTTTTTTATATAATACAGGACATATCATGAGCGAAATAAGCAGTCAGCACCATAACTGCATATTTCCACCTTGGAACTGCAGTGAATCAATGAAAGTGTCATAAAAACGGATTCAGACAGCCAGAGTTTCATACCTCAGATAACTAAAGAGCCAATCCTGTCAACTTCTGGGGATGGAGCGGGCAAAATACACCAGCGCCTTGTTTGTACAGAGAGGGAGAGTTAGCATTAGCATAAAACACTTAGTCAGCCATTGCCAGTAACAAGCTAACAAACAACTTAAATAAATAAAATATGCTAACTATGCCAACTGCTCTGATAGCTATGTCTGCTAGTCACCAATTTTGATGCACAACAGACTCCTCATTTGAGGCTGGCACTGAGTGAGGCTCAAACATGTATGTTTCCTCTTATGCTAATCAAATGGATAAACTCTGTTCTTCCACTGGTCACCAAAACTATGTCATTACAAGGAGCGAGAGTTTGCATTACCAAAGCTACTAACACTGTGTTAGCCACTGCCTGTTAGAAGCTAACAAACAACATAAACAAACAAATACCCTTACCGTTCAGATATGTCGCACAACACACTCGTCATTCCTCGGCAAACTCCTGAGTCTGGGTCTGACTGAGGCCCAAACGTGTGGCTGAGTTTCTACAATGTTTCCTTGCTAACCATCTTGATTACAGATGCTCCTTCACCTGTCAACCTTGAGCACGCACCGGTGGTGGGCGGGGCATAAGGCCTGATCCACAGTTTCTCAATGAGGAAGTAATCGTAGATCTACTTTTTATGTGGGAAAACCATGTTAAACAAAATATTAATCATGGGAGAGTATTTTTACACCGTTTAAAACGTGCCTGGCAACATGTGCATGTCATGCAGTGAGGAAGACAACATTTTATCATGAGTTTTTGGACAACAGCAACACAGAGTTCTTTCAGTCTTCATTAAAACATGGCACAATCAATTACCTCAGTTTGTTTGGCTCCGATGTAAACAGGTACATCTCTGCTACGTTACATGGTGTTTGTATTTAGGAATGAAAGCTTTAGGACATAGTGAGTTAAATGTTTTAAAATGATGTTTGTTTTCTTTTCATTTAATTTATATGAAATTGTAGAGCAAAAAATCTTCTCAAGAGCAAAAACAAAACATTTTCTGTGACTGAACAACAATTCATCTTGTTTGAGTATGTAAAAATTACAGTACATTTATAAAATGTTTGGCTTCAGTTCTTAAATATAAAATATAATGCACAGCTGTTTTTACTCTCTTACCCATATCACTGAAACCATTGTATATCATTGTGGCTGTATATTTTTTAAATAAATCTGTACAGGCTGTGCAGTGAAATCTTGATCCAACAAGACAAGATAGCCACAAAATTCCCAGCTCACTCGTATTTTCTACTCACTTGGATCTTCTGAGACAGATACAGTGCTCAAACGAGTATCAGATTGACAGATTGATACATGAGGATCCCGGACGTGTTGATAGTAGCAATCTGTATGAAACACAGGCCAGAGCAGCACACAAGAGAAATTACTTATTTTTTTGATGCATGGATCTCGCTGTTGAGCCTAGTTCATGGAGAGTTCAGTTGAGCAGCAGGCTCTGTCATGCTCCTTTTGAATGGATTCACTCTCCACTATCTCTCTGGCAGGCCGAGGGTAATGGATGAGGTGCAAGGTTCCAACAAAAAGCACATCTGCATCCACACGATAAAGTGTTTCACAAAGGAAAGGCAGTTTTCTTTGAACGAGGACCCTCTCGGAGTTTCCCACACATGGTCCTCATAAACAGTTAAGCTCCAGATATATACCCAAAATGTTACTCTTCTGAGGTAAACTGATAAAAAAATATATATGCAAGTACAACTGCAACAAAACTGCCATCTGTGCATTACAGTGCAGATGCAAAATCTCACTGTGCTGTAAACAGATCCACACATTCATGCATTTTCACAGCTGACTACAGTGTGAGAAAGTATTTGACCAACACTATTCTGATAATGGTGTGGTCATTGGTATAAACTGCTCTGAGATGTGTTTCCTCTTTGCCTTTGGTCCATTATTGAGCACATGTCATTGCTCGGGGTAGACAGTATTGTGTAATTGACTGGCTGGCCCTGAGGCAACTGGAGATGTTAGGCATCTCCGTGGTCACACCTCAGTGCCTCACAGTTGGCAAGGCTGGGCTTGCAACAAATCACACTCCACTGACAGCCATGCTCGTCTTTTTCGCTGCTCGCTTCCTGTGGAACTGCAGCAACAGCAACAAAAGAGCCTGAAAGACAAGGACAGCACATTTAAATATTACTCAGCATCAGAAAAAATTTAGCCCAACTCTACCTGCAAACGTGGACCAACTTGTTTTCCGATCAGAAAACTGTGAGCACATGGTAGAGGCACTTACCCTCCCTGTAACCTTAGAAATGGCCGGGAAACCTCTGCTCTAGCAAATGGGAAGGTCTGGCGGGGGGAAATGTATTGTCTGGGCACTCCAGAGTGAGGGAACAGATGGGGACGTGCTCCTGTTGTTGGGCCAACAGGACACTTTAACAAGCAGATTGCACATTTACATTTGTGCCTGAGAGCTGGGGACATTACGAGCCAGCGCTTTACACAGAATAACATACATTGTTGCATCCAACAGATTTAGTCCAGGACAGATGTAGCAAGAGTCTGTAGCTGTCATTGCATGAATATACATATGTACTAATGCATGAGTCTAGGCATTGAACGGATCACAACTGGAATTGTTGTATTAGAAATCATTACTTTCAAACCACACAAATTCAAAATTGTCTATTTAAAATCAGTTGTTCCACTGAGGATGGACAAGATGCAGGGAAGACACAAGGATAACAACTGGCAGCGTCGCTCCCAGAGACACAAATGTATTCAGATTATGCCTGGTGGTCAGAGTGCATCCCAAAATCCTTTAGTTTGATTTTGTCCCATCTATCATTATTCTCTTTGGCAAACACAATGCCACTGGTTCCCAGAAGAATTATAGGGCAGCACTGCAGAAGACAAACAATTTACTGGCACTTTGCTTCACTGAACAACACTGTCAGCCTGCCAGGAACCATCCATTTTAAACAATACGTGTTTTAGTCACTGAGCTGCACATTTCTTGGACACAATAACTCATGGTATTCAAAGAAGCATTTAAATTATGCCAGCTACTTAAGATAATAGAAGCAATTCCAACACTGGAAACGTGTATTCTCATCACACAGATGTCTGATTTCATTGTATGTGTAATGATCAAAGCATAGATCAAATGAGCAGAGAGAATGTGTTGGAAAAATACCATCACCTTCCACACCTCTATTCGATATATTGTGCTCTAAACGACCTCACCTTTAAAGAGGGAGAGCAGATAAGATTCTTCTTGGCAGGCTTTTCTGCATTAACTCCCTCTCCTACCAGAGCGTAAATTAAGTGGGGAGCTAGTGCAGTGTGCCGAAGCAGGAATTTGGGCCCGAGGCAGAGCAGAGAAGAGCAGAGCAGAGCAGAGCAGCGGGATGCTCCAGGGGAGCCGGAGGCCACATTATGCTGCAGCAGGACCAGAGAGCTCAGAGTCTGACAGCCCTGCGCCCTCAGTGGACACACCAGGACCACTGCCACCGTATTCTCAGGACATTTACATTATTCAAAGATAAATGCATTGTCAATTTTGTGTCTCCCAACACTAGATATGTGTGCCGCTTCACTCCTCCCGCAGCCAAAGGTGGGCTCACCTCCACCTAATGCAAGACATGCTACAAATGAAATCAAATGTCTTTCTCAGTGGTGCAGAATTACTTAACCCTGCGCGCTGCCACAGTGCTCTTGGATTTTAGATTGTAGTGCAGAGGTGTGTAGGTGAGGAGAACAATGGAGGTAGGAAATGTGCCTTGGAATTTAGGTGCTTTAAAAATGTGGTGCCACGCTGTAGCTTAGAGATTTGAGTCTTAGAACAATGATTTTAAACGGAATGGCACCAGTGGGAAACTGTTGTCCAGAAATGCAATTACAAAAATGAACATAATGTGTGAAGTCACATCTACATGAACGCACCACTAACAGGTGAATCAGAGACTTGGCAAGGTGCATTTCATTAAAAAAATATCATTTCATGTTGAATAGTAAATAAATAGTACGCTATTCTATTCTGACAAGGAAATGTACCCTCAGGATATTCCCTCTACGTTCTCTCTACCCTACTCAACCATCGACTGGTTGAAATGTGAAACTCAAAGGAGCTGTAATGGATACTGATTCACATTTGTATCAAGTTGTTTAACTATACAAAAGATGTCAAACTTAATATACTTTGGAGTTTGTAGAGGGGATCAAAGCCAAAGATGAATTGTGGTACAAGGTTATCTTCTCAGATTAAAATACAATAATAACTCAGACTGTACCTCACTGTGTGCTAAAGGCATGTTTAGTAACAATGCACAAAGCTTAATTTCTCTTGTTTGACCTGAAGGTTAAAGGATAAGTCGGATGATATTCTATATTTTGGCTATCGTCCACACATCAAGATCAAAACCATCACTGATTTTTTTCCTACGAGCGTTCATTGCCTGTGTAGCCTGATATATGTTATTCCTTTGTGCTATACACCTTCATTGACCTGCAAAACTATTAAAAACACTGGGTGACATGTTGTTTCAGTATGAGGAACATGGTCACTGTGGTTTATTTTCTGTGTGGTTTTATTTTTTTTCAGTCCTGCCAATTCACTAGTGTTTGTTAATCCGCCACTGAAAATAGTCCTAAAACAAATGCTATATGTTTGGGTCACATTTGCTGAAAACCACAGTGCCCATCTGATTTAGGAAATTACTAAGTCTTCCTTTCAGGTATCACTTCTTTGCGGTCATTTCTTTCCTTTAGTATGATCATATTTCTGTTGTAAGTCTCTGTGTAAAGATCCTGTATGTCACACTGATAGCGATCTGCCTCACATTCTCAGCAGAGGTAAGACCTCCAGTGAAGCAGGATCCGGTTTCAGCGCTGTCGTTCACTGTAAAAGAAAAGTTCTACAGGACAGGCTGCGGGCTGAATGTTGAAACTTCCTTCCATGGATGAATTGTTAACTTTAATACTGAAACTTATGAATATAGTTATTCATTCAACAATCCATCTCTCATATCTAAAAGTCCTAGACTATTTTACTGAAATAATGTGTCTGGGATTACAAATGAAAACCACACAGGATCATTCTTTATCCAGCAGACAGATTAAATTCCAAACCCTGTTACTGTAATAGGCACACTTGTAGCTTGCCATGAATTAGAGCTCTAATTATATTAGGTACTATTTTAAACAAAATAACACATTTCTTATGATCCATAGGTGTAATTTATAGCAAAGCCAGGTTCATTTTCCTGGGCAATCAATTTCGTGGTGTAGCAGAAGACTAATATAATTATGTAAAGTGCTGAGAGCTGAGTATCGCAGTCAGCACAGAAGGGTTTTTCGAAGATAAATGAAGATGCAATTTATTCACTCATAATTTCATACAGAAAACGTTGTGAAAGAAATCCATATGTGCATCAGAAAAAGGTAGAGGCACTAATACTTTTTGATATAGACTACCAGTGCATTGTAGTCAAGGCTTGGGTAATGTATGAGTTACTTCAGGTTTCCTCACATCACTGAGCTATCTTTCACATGAGAAAGGAAGAGAGCAGCCTTTTGGCCAAGCCCTCTAAATCATACCCAGAGGAGTGAGTCATTTATTATACTTACAATTATATCAATATCACTAACACATAAGATTGCGATAAATCCACGCACATCAGTTTCCGTGACAACTTGCATGATCAATGTGGGGAGGGTCCTCAGCTACTGTTACTCTTAGGAGTTTGGCTGCAGGTTTCTTGAAGTTAAAACCTTTTATGAATCCAGCAGCACTATAACCTCGCCACATCTCATCTTTCTTCACTTTATCTTCTGCATGCCCTTATTGAAAACACTAACCCATGAGCCTGCTGTTATGGCAAAGTGAGTGTGCAAAACAAAGGGGCCACCTACGCTTTGCTGGAAATCCATTTCAGTCAGCTGCAGAGTGGGAGCTGACAGGGAAAATAATTATTTTTTTAAAGATTTTAGGTGCTTCAGATGTGGATTGTGAAAAAATGGAGAGAAACTCTACATCATGCTGTTCCTGAGTGGAGCGCTGCAGTCTCCTTTCAGGGGCTTTGCCTTTATCAAGCTATTTTTTTTTTTACATTAGTCAGTGTGTGTGGACAAACTTTCTCCATGCATGCAATATGGCCTCTTTAGAGGGACAGGTGTAGCCCTCCGCAACCAGCAGACAAATGAGGAGTTTTTTACATGGATGTGATGTAACCCTGCATTGTGGTCTCTTTAGTCTTTTTCTTTCCAGAGGGAGAAATACAGTGTAGACTTTACGAGCTGGCAGACAACACTGATGCCCCCAGCATGAACAGAGTGTCTGCCTCATCTGCTCATTCACCTCCACACTGTGTGTTGAATCCATAATGACAGCAGAGGCCAGAGAACAGGAAGGACTTCTGACAATGGTGTCCTCTCACATTCACATCCTCTTGTCAGTGTGTACAGATGGTCAGGGTGTGCGATGCAGATCACTTCTTCCTTCCTCCTCTTGTCTGATACCAAAGAATTACTGAACATCATCATAAATCGAGCGCTGCGCGGGGAAAGAAATGAAATCCTGACTGTCAGTTTAATGGACTGAAACACAAGTTTGGGATATAAAATCATTCATACAAACCCTTTATATAGAATGTGCCCGGTGGGGAAGTTTGGACTATTGTGAGGGGGGAATGGTACCTTCTTTACAAATTAAAACAAAAAGGGTTGTTGTCCTCATGTATTTTGAGTAGTTTAGATAAGAAAAAGAATGAATAAATGAGCATCAAATTAAAAAAAAAAAGCTAATTAAGTTAATCAGTTAGTTTCAGATATCAATAAATTCTGTTTTATCAGTAAAATATCAAATGAGCTCAGTGGCAATTTAATTTATCAACTTTTACATCACATATAATAACAGCAGGTTTATCCATAATAGCATCATGCTAGCCTTAGAAGCATGTTTAAATAAAAAATAAATGAAAAACGCATCTGGTGAGTGAGTTCACATTTAAATAGTTTTGTTGTCCATGCACAGACATAAAGGCAGGTATATGAATTCATTAATAAACTTATACACAGAAGTATCAGGTTATAACTTCCCCTTTATTCAAAGGACATCCCAGTCATAACAACATTTCAAAGTAAATTGTTCGTAGCAGTAAAAATTCTACAATAAATAAAAATTAAGATTTTTTTTTTCAGTTTGATTGGATTGAATTCCTGCAAACATCACAAGTCACAAATCAACAACAATAATGAATCCTGCACTTTGCTGTAGGTTTCTCAGAGCTTTTCATCATGTTTGAGAGATAACAGAAAAAGTCAGTGACAAAATACAAATTATTGCTCCACTGCAGAAAATAAATAAGCTGAGGGATGCTGTGATAAAGCCATAGCAGACCTCCAGGCCCCCTTTTCTGTCTAGTCTTCCGCTGCACGCCACTCCTCAGCTCTGAAAGCAGTTTCACCTGTACGGACCAGTCCTCGTAGTTTTTTTTTTGTCAGGTTTTGATGAGATGAAAATCCTCTCTGTTCCCCTCCGTCAACCGCTTTGTCCTGAAATCCGATAATCCACAATAACTTTGTTCGGTGATAATAAAGCAGGATAGGACGCCGTCATTCAAATCAAAGCAGTTTTTTTTTAACAGAAAAAGAAAAGAACTAAATATAGTACTGAATACTAAATATAGCTATTTACTGATCTTAATTTCTTCTGCAACGTTTTCACAACTGCTGCTCCCTCTTGTCTCTCGAGCAAGCGCGTGTTAATAAAAAAAAAAAAAAAAAAAAAAAAAAAACCCTCCTGGGATGGGGATGAACGCTGCTCACTGCCACACTTGAATCATCGCGATATGTTCTGTCAGTGACCGACGTGCATACCAACTTTCTTCCTATGGGCTGATTAAAACGCTGCAACATGTTGGTGCCGCGGGAACGGACAGTTCTCCCAGTGCCCTCTAAAGAAGAAGAAGAAGAAGGAGCAGCTGTGACTGTACCTCTTTTAATCTACTGAAGAAACTCTTTGAATGAAAGGCTGGCTCTCTCCCGGCGGCGGCCACAACACACAGATCCCCACTGCTCCAAGCTCTCTGTCCATCACCTCAGACATCAACGTGGATTTACAAAATAAAACCCAACAAAAATCTTTAAATTCAAATACCGGCTGTCCCCAGGTCGGATGTCCTGAGTAGAGATAGTTCTGGACTTGCTCTCATTAATAGTTCGCCTACTGTAGGACTACACTTTCCCATATGTAAACATTACCCTCCACTGAGCAGGCGTGGTCTGCTCTGCTTTTATCCAATCAGGGACACAAAATGAGCTCTCAGCTGCACTGCCTGCTCCAACAAAGCCTGTACAAGTTATTTCACACTTCCTTCATGTATCCTAATCTAAAAACTCCCATAATCCAAACCATTTATGTGATTAGTGAGCAGCTATAGTCTGAAACACGTGCTTTTGTTTCATGCAGAAATTAAAACTCAAAAAACACAAGTCTGTAAAGTAACATCTATTCATCTGGTTTCCTAACAAGACTTGTCTCTGTGTGAAGTAGAATTTCTTTTTTGCAGAGCAAAGGGATCTTTGCTGGTGCAGTTTCAAATTGAGGTGAAACCTGCTTTTTTCATGCCAGATTGTTGAATTTGATCCGCCCATGTCCAATTACAGAGTCAGGGGATACAGAGTCAGTAAGGATAAAATCTGAAACTCCATTTGCTCCATTTAGTGCTTCATGAGCGAGATTTAGACTTCCATTATTCCCTGTTGATGGTGCTCTTGCCCGAGGTATTTGATCATCAAATTTCAAACATCATTATTGATTTTAAAAAGGTCCAAATTGATATTTGTTAAAATTTGAAACTAGATCCTCTGATCCTTCCCCATGCATTTTCATTAAAACAGTAAATTTTCTCATGCAAAATAATTCAGATCGCAGAAATTATCTTATTAACTTTCAGCTTGTTTTCGGGAAAATGATGTTTCATTCAATTTAAAAAAAAAATGTTTTAAGAAAACTATTTTTAGGGCTCAATAAATGAGTTGTGCAGCGCAGACAGCGGCGGTGGGGGAGATGAAAGAAAGAGCTCACCCAGGGTTAAAATGGCCGCCATCCACTGAATACTGAGATGATTTGTAGCCTATTGTGGTAGCTCGTAGCCAAAGCCCAAGATGGATTTGATGATAAAATGAGATGAAATAAAGTTAAAAGCTGTCATTACAGGATTTAGGATAATACCTGCATGCTGAGTCACATTTACTTCCCTAGCTGCAACTTTTTGGGGGGCTGGGGTGGGGTGGGGGGGCACTGTGACTCTGGGACCTGTGCGGATTTAAAGCCACTGATGATTTCTGTGACAAGAGTTTCATTTGCCTTGATGCGCTCTTAAATCCGAGGATATATCATCTCAGGAAATGTGAAAGCAGTAGGGTTCTTTTTTCTAACTCTCCCCCACCATTACAGATTGGGCTGCTCGGTTTGAAATGTGTTACTTGGATCTGGAATGCAAATGCTTTGTTCACGAGGAGGAGGGATCAGCGAGGAGTCTGAAAGCGACGAGTTTTTGATTAATGAGCTTTGAAATGGCTCTCCAGGAGCAATAAAGGATGAACTGCTCTGCCTCTCTCTTTCTCTCTCTCTCTCTCTCTCTCACACACACACACACACACACGCATATACGCACAGGCATCCATCGTTGCATCATTTCCAATGTCAAAGAAGCACCCTGTTTTTTTTTTCTTCTTCTGGTTTTTATTGTCACTAATATGCCCTGCCTTACCCATCAACGAACGGGCATATCTTTATACTTCCACTCTGCCAATGTATGTAATTTATTTTGAAAATCCGTCTCAGTGTGTACCAATCAATTAGAGCAGCCAGTGATTAGGCTTCGGTCTACAGGAAAATGAAGCTTATTCTCTTGTCCCGGCAGATAGGAAGGTAATCATGTGGCCAAGTCTAAAAAAAGAAAAAAAGAAAGAAAAAGAAAAAAAAGAAAAAGAAAATGATGTGACATGTGAAAGATGCAATAAGACCATAGACTCACTTCACTCATACCAATAAAACATCAATAATCTCCAGAGCCTTTTATTCCGCTGAAATGCACTTTGCATTGGAAGCATAGAGCCGTCTGATGAGTTTTAGATATCATGGTGTCTAATTATCGATTGGCTCTCCCTGTTTGGACTGTACAGTAGAGCTGTGAGTCAATAAGTCTCCTCGCTATACTGTTACCTGACAGTTTCACTGAATGAGGAATTAAAGTGATCAGAGGCAGTGGATGGTCATGTGTTCCTGCTGCAGGGCTTTTTACACAAATCAACAAAACGCAATGGAAAAAAGACAAGTTTGAGCACTTTATTTACAAAATGTTAAACACAATAAAATATAACATTTCAATATCATTAGGGTTTCATAAATTTATGGATATCCAACTGAATGGAATAACAATGGAAGACAAATAAAAAATAGCAATGGACTACACAAAATGACATGCTGGTGTGTATAATATTTGATACGTCGATAGTCTACGTTTTGCTTAAGGTTTGACACAAGATTAACCATGGACATATAGTGGTGTTTATACACTATAAAATGCCCCATTTATCCCAGATTTACAATTAGAAATGCTCTTTTTCAACAATACACTGCGAGTCATAGCATTTTCCAAACCCTGTTTTACCAACACTTCCAAGTGCACTGATCTGTCCAATCTTACAAAAAATTCCCACACTTATAAATACTCGCATATAAACGATAAATAATGTGCAATACAAAAGTAATTAAATAATAAATAGGCTATATGCTAGTACGAAAGATTATGCAGCATAATAATAATAATTAAAAAAAATAAATAAATAGGATGCCCGTGAGGAAAATGAGATCCTGACAAACAGACGAAAATTTCCCTAAAAAGTCTTTCTCTCTAAAGATGAGCTTCTACTTTTCGTGATCTACAAGACTTACCTTCAAGTAACGGCATGAAATATTCAGTCAAAACATTGCGCATTGCACTTGAGAAAATCGAAAAAGGAAAAAGCAACAACTGACCACCAGGCTAGTTTGCCTCTGCGCATCCCCAAACATTCAAGAGAAATGGACAAAGCTGTATTATTTAGAAAATAATTACACAATAGCGTTAATAGTAATATCAATAATACTGTAATAATACACACGACTCGCTTGGAGTGTAGTTATTAGACTAGTGAGGTAATAAAAAGAGCGCAACGTAATTTTGGCACACACACACACACACACACACACACACATACATAACCTACGCACGCACGCACGCACACACACACACACACTCTCTCTCTCTCTATCTCTCACACACACACACACATACACACACACACACGCACACACACACACACACACACACACACAAAGAAACCACATATTACAAATGTGTGAGTTTAGGCGCTTCCTGAATCCTTCCCTGAGACGCTTGGTGAGAGGTGAGGTCTGTGTATGTGGGATGGGGATCACAGGGTCCATGATGGTGGTTTCCTGGGATCTGAGCGGCACAGCTGTAGTCCACACTGGTGGATGAGGGGTGGGGAAGATGGCCGAGGTTGAACATGGGGCCCGAGGCTGGCATGGAATCAACAAAATTCCCACCCACATAAACGGGGCTGCCTTGCAAATTGGCGTTGGCAAAGCTGCCGTTGCTCTGCATGCTGTGGTGTTCGTACTCGGAGCCCGGGTACCTCTTCTGTTGCGGGATACAGCCACCCAAGGGTGCCGTGTACGCGGCCAAACCGTACATGTTTTGCTGGGGTTTGGCGAAGGATGGGGGCGAGGGCGCGTCATAGCTGAGGCTGTTCACGTTTTGGAGCTGGCCAGAGTATCCAATGTGATTTGGGCCACTCAGCGGCGGGCTTCTATCCGGGGAGTGTCCCAGGGGAGAGTGCGCGAGCCCTTTAGACTTCTGGTCCTTTTTGTATTTCATCCTCCTGTTTTGAAACCAGATCTTTATTTGGCGCTCGGTGAGATTCAACAGATTCGCCATCTCCACTCTCCGGGGGCGACAGAGATAGCGGTTAAAGTGAAACTCCTTCTCCAGCTCCACAAGTTGTGCGCTGGTGTAAGCAGTTCTGACCCGTTTGGAGGCTGGTCCCGGTGGGCTCTTCTCATCACTCACCTCCCCACCTGGAAATCAGCACATGTGCATCTTAGCGTCTTTTCAGCCATAATAATAATAATAATAATAATAATAATAATAATAACAGCAGGTCATAAACTGTAAGCACAACAAGGCCAGGTCACTAGTTCACCCCCTCCCCCATACACAAACACACGCGCGCACACGCACACACATCTCCATCATGGTCTCTACCTGCAGTGGTGCAGTTGTTGCCCTTCTGCTTGGCGTTCTGCCGGGTCTCCTTCATCCAGGGGAAGATCTGCTTGGTGAGGGCTGGCGTGGCGGTGCCGGAGGCGCTGCTGGACGGGGATTTCTTCTTCTGGGATGCAGGGGTGTTGTTGGAGCTTGGGGAGGATGCGGACAGTGGAGGTGCCTGCTGTTCCCCAATGCTCGTGGCTTGGCTGCTGCCGTTGCTCTGACTGCCACTTTGCCGCATGCAGTCTCCGTTCAGGTCACTGTCTTTGAGAGTCGGTGGGCGAACAGCAGAGGTCTGGATGGGACACACTGAGCCCTGGTATTCATTCTCAATGGTGGGAGTGGGGTAGGACTGATGTGCGGGGCCGTAGTTGTAAGAGTCTGGTTTGGGGTAGCTGTAGCTTCCAAAAAGTCCGGAGTTGTCGTAGTATGTTGCTTTCTGCATTTTGTGGATTCAAAGCCAATAAGCCAGAGCAGCTCTATCCAATGGCATGGGTGTTGTTTATTCACGTGATTGATGTTTCCCACCGTCGCTCCAGTCTGTGACCTATAAAGACAAAATACATCAGACTCATCTGGACACTCATGAACAAGGCCTTCACTCATTACACATGCCCCCCCCTCCCCCCCCCCCCCCTCCCCTTCTATTACTCCAATCACTGTTTGATATCTGAGGTTTGAATAAACCAGCTCACAGACTCTGGCTGCTACAGACTACAGTAGCCATTAAACTAGGAATCACCAACTGTCTCCACACTGTCTATAACAGTGATGCATCACCCACGCAGGCCCAGATCCGAGCCGTCCATCTGACTCATTTCTGGCACAAAACAAGTTAAAGTTTAACTTGTGCTAAAAAGTGACCCTCTGGGAGGCTTTAGGAGTCCCTCAGAAATAAGCTGAATCAGCGTTTGACACACACACACACACACACACACACACACACACACACACACACACACACACACACACACACACACACACACACACAATACCCTTTTCACTAATCACAAGGTCTGACAAAGCCCGTCATGCATTGTTCCCTGTAGCAGTAATATATAGCCCACCAAGGCCGCGCGCACACGCAGTTGGATCACATGATTACACATCCAAGAAGCTAAATACTGAAGCCCTCCACTGTTTGTTATTAATGTTAGCATCAGTAATGTAGGTGATAGCTGTGTGTGTGTTTGTGTGTGTGTGTGTGTGTGTGTGTGAGAGAGAGAGAGAGAGAGAGAGAGAGAGAGAGAGATTGGGTGGGTGGGTTGGGGGTGGGAGGTAAATATATTTCATTAGCCTCAACCCATATATTTTGGCTTGTTGCTCAATTTCCCTCCTCTGTCCCATTCATTCAAAACTCACCTTTAATTCAGTGATTCAGATTCAATGGAGAAAAAAAAGCCAAATATTAAAAGATTTTTTTTTTTCTAGCAGCTACATTTGTTTCAGGAGCAGAGCATGAGAAAGCATGTCAGCATTTTAAACTACGCCGAAACTGAAATATCAAAGGGCCCTGTGCCACTATACTACTGTATGTTGGTGGCTTGAGGAGGTGCAGTCTGCGCCGTGCATAACAATTGCACCTGTCAGTGTGGACCGCGGCAAAATTTATGACCGCAAATGTTATGGTTGTAAACGGCCTCAGAGAGGAATGAAAAGCAAAACACTCCTCAAGACCCGCAGCCCTCAGAAGTGTAAAACTGAGCGTAGGAGGAAGGCAAGGGAAAGAATTTCATACTCGGCGACTTCTCCCATACAGAGAGCCGGTTTATAAATGATGCCTCCATTCTGGCTGGAGTGCGAGTCCTGCAGCCAAACGCCGAGGTGAAAGACTGGGAGCTGCTTTGGCTGGTTTAGAAAACAGGCGGAGGCGCATCTGATAACACTCGTAAAATGTGGAATTCGTGGGATGGAGTGGTGAAATTCTTCCTCATTTTACCTTTTTTTTTAATTTTTGCATGTGTATTTCTTATCTTTGAGAGGAATTGTGTGTTTTTGTTTTTTCTATTTTTCTTTATTGCAAAAAGCAACGTTTAGTTCATTGTATTATTATGCGGGCGAGTCTGTTGCAAACGAAAGAAAAAGGGCAGATATTTAAATGGGACTCTGGTCTGCGTAAATAATTACACGTCCAGGTTAAGTTAAAGTCATCCCTCATGTCTGTTTACGTGATTTAAGCCTCCTGTGAAACTCTGAGAGCGCTAATATGCAGCCTAATAACAAATCACCCTTTCACCTGGTTAGCAGTTGGCTGTGTTGTCTGCTCCCTTCATTAAAGAAGTGTTACTCACCGAAATCTGCGCAGATCTCTTTTATTTCCCTCACGCATTCATCACTGCTCTCACCTCGACCTGGAAGGGAAATAAAATAAAATAAAAATGTCTTCTCATTGCAGATTTTTTATTTTTTCTCTTTTAAATCTTAGCAAAGTGTCGGCCTTCAATTTGATGCATATTGTACGTTATACCAAAATAAAGATTAATATTAGGCCCATTTATCTCCAAAACAATACAATGAAAATACACAATAATAGGAATTTAATTATAAAAGCTTTAGTAAAAAAAAAAAAAAAAAAATCTAATTCTGGACAGTTAATGAATACTTAGCTAAAGTGGAAAACTGAGAATAGATCAAATATGACATGTATATTGATATATGGCTTGAAAGTGAAAAGTCTTACATGTGCACTTTTTATACAAAGAGCCAGGCCAAACATTTAGCAGTCATAAGCTTTTTTAGGTGACCCTCGGGTCATTCAGCATTAAGACTAAGTTTAATGAACAACGAGCAGTTTGGCTTCAAGTAAAGAGCCAAGTCTCAACTAAACTCAAAGCAGCTCTTCAGCGGTGACTGAGACAGAGGAGAGGATGCTCTGCCGACGGCCAGAAAGAACAAATTAAACCTCAGAAAATTAATATTCAGTTAATTGTTTTTTTTATCATTTTTTCCCCCTGTGAGTGTGAGTGTGTGTGTGTGTGTGTGTGTGTGTATGTGTGTGTGTGTGTGTGTGTGTGTGTGTGTGTGTGTGTGTGTGTGTGTGTGTGTGTGTGTGTGTGTGAACCACCGCTGCTGTTTTCCTGCCTGCATTTGGACATAATTGCCCTAAAACATGATGATGGAAATTTAAAACCCCTTCGATGTGGAATATTTGTTAAAGCTGGTCGATAATCTGCGCCTCAAGTGCTTTTCGGCCACACTGGGGCTGCTAGTAGCAGACATGGTCCTCTTTTCAAACAACAGTGTTTTTCGCCTACGCGTTGTTACGGTAAGTTTACTTCACACAATGGGCCGGAGTCAGTGTGGAGTGTTATTATCTCCGCTTATCCCTTCAAAGTCTACTAATATTTCAAGTTAAACAGCCCTGAGAGGCGTGCTGGTATACTGCTGGAAATTAGTTGCTACATTACAAATAATAGCAGGTGATACAGTCCAACATTAAGCCAGACTTCTACTCGATGTTGCTGTGATATATGCAAGGTCTGTTATTTATTTATTTTTTGTTCCTAGAGAAAATATGGGCTGCTCACAAAATGCGTAAATCCTTGCTGCACCAAAAATGTTTTTGCTATACTGTTGATTTCAGTGGAAATTCAGCTTCCATTCTGCAGCAATCATGAGTTTATAGTTAATAAAAATGCAATTCACATAAAATTAAAGCTTAATTCATTGCTAAAAAAATTAATAATCTTTCAGCCAAATTGGAAATACCCAATTAATATATAAACTTTTATTGCCTTTGCGACTCAGGCCTGATGTTTCTTCTTATATTGACAAAACGTAAAGAGAGGAAAAACATCACATGAGCTTCAGTGAACCAAACAAGTTCACCACAGAAGTCTCCAAATAGCAGGGAAAATATAAGTATTTGCCTTCGTCCTCGTTGACTATATCCAGCCCGGTAATCCTTTTAAAACATCCAATATGAATTCGTGTTTAATATAACGTTGCAGGTTAACAAAGCCATACAGTTGAAACCACATAAATCACGGCAAACGCCACTGTGACGATAAGACAACAAATTAATGTGATTTACGATCCAAGAGTGAAAAAGAAAAAAAGTTCCTCTGCTACTTCTTCCTTCCCGAGCCGCTTTTCATCGAGACGTGAAACCAGCCGAAAAGCGCAGGAGCGAACTCAGGCTCAATGTGTCGATAATATTTGAAAAAAATATATATATGAATCTGCTTTTGAAGAGGTGGCTGTGGACTCCATAATCCGCATGCAACTGTCGCCGGTGAGAGCGACATTAACAAGCATCACCTCCTTGAATGGAATAAATCATATCTATATTTCCTTGCATTATATTAACCCGTGGTTAAAGGTTGCTTTGTGCCTCGCAGTTGCTGCTTACCTGTGAATCAATTCATCATAAAGCAGCTTCCCTTCTTCAGCCTCAGCTCCTTTCCAACGCAGTCTCTAGAATAAATCCTTCAGCCTTTGTCTGTAGACAATGCTGTCCTAAACCTGATCTTGCTGTTTTTCAGACATTTCCATATACCAGTGGAGACAGTATTCCCGAAAGAATGGAAGGACTCGCATTCAGCTACCAATAAAAAAGCGAACAAGGTATCCTTATTCCAGAAAAAAAAATCCCTGGCAATCAATCACACATTGAAATATACAGGAATTCAGAAGCGGATATAGGCCTGTGCGGATTTGGAGCTATAACATTAGGATTTTTTGGAGTTTCTGGACGCTTTGTGGTGACAAATAAAGGCGCTGCCTTAAGATACAAGCATATTTGTTCACGTGATTGTTCTCTTCTTCAACCGAGCCTTACCTCACCAATCCATTTTGATAAAGGGTGGCGTTTATTTCCTCCTCAACTGTGTGAAAATGTTCCACTGCCTATTTCTTTTTCATCTCCCTCCTGAACTGCGAGCTTTTACATCTACAGCCTGCACTTCAACACAGAGAGCAGATATTGCTTTGGTTTGGCTACTAATAATAAAGATGTACTTATTCCCTGCATGTGCTGTATCAGGGCTGTGCAGTTGCAGCATATAGTGCAGTGTATTTACGTAAAAATGATCTGTGCATTTTGTAGGTTAAAGCAGCTTTGAGGTTTCCTGCCTTCTGTGGATTTTCACATCATTTGTCCACAAATAGAAACTATCAGGGATTTCACAATAAAACCTGTAAAATGGGCCTATAACGCAACGCACACACGTATTTCTGTCTAATATTGTTTAACTAAACTAGAGTACTTTCTGTTTAGTCGCCCAATAGCTGCAATGGTGTGGGATGTGCATTTGTAAAATGATTTATGAAATAAATAACATGTGGGATACTTTTTCTTCTTCTTCTTCCAGCTGGGACTGGGATTGTATTCAAATAAAGCACATTATCATCTTTTGTTTGTTGTGTCTGTCTTCACACTCTGCTGAAACACAAAGAGTGAGAGAGCCAAGTCTTCTCCTGCATTGTTTTCAATATCAATCGCAGGGGCAATAAAATAAAAATGAAATAACAGCACAGATTAATAAGCAGTAAATAAATACTCTGGTAGAGACTAGCAGGGGCTGGGAAGAGGGAGATTTGCAGCCTCAGAGAGCGTCGGCTGCTTCAGCGGTGGGTTATCTTTGCTGAGATGAAGGAGAAGAGGAAGAAGGAGAAGAAGGAGAAGAAGAAGAAGAAGAAGCAGAAGAAGGGATGCAGGACTGGGAGCGTCGTAGCATATGTTCAGAGGGTAATAAAAGTGAAAGATTTACAGTTTTCGCCCGGCCCCCCAACAGCCTCGCACCCTTTCAGGAATTACTGAGAATGATTTACAAGGAGGTAGAACTGTCAGGCTGCCCAAACTTCCACTAGCTCCAAGAAATCAAAATGAGATCATCTCCTCCAACAATAAAAACAGTAGAAATAGACTTTCCTCCAACGCAAAAGGAAAAGATAAATAACCAGTTTTTTCCTCTTTTTCTGAAAAGCTAGACTATAAATCAAGATATGTTCGTTTCTGCTCAATAATCAGTCACAGCAAATGGGTAATTCCAGTGCTGTGTCTTTTCAAAAAAAAAAAAAAAAATTCTGAGTTAAACTGGTTGAAATCTGAATTAGAGTCTGAATAAAGAATGAATGGGCCCTGTGGAGGGGCCACACTCAGCTATGTGTCCGAAAGAGCATTTATTCAGAGTGAGCATCCATAAATACACGTCACTGTCCTTTCCTCTTTACGATCTCTCCTATCAGTCCCTTTCAAGATATATGCGTAAAAACAGCGAACTCCAAAATTCTACCGTTTCTGATATAATTTATATCTAAAGAAAAAAAAAAAAAAAACAATCATGCAACACAGCTACTAGCCACAATTCTGCTCACAGCACACACATCAAAGGGAGCAATTTATCAAATATCACGACATTTGATATCGTCATTTACCAGCTCGGGCAACATGAAAAATGCTGAAATATTTACCTACCCAAGCATCCATCGGTTCGGGTGTGTTGCTAAAGTGCGGGGCTACGGTTGCGCCGGGTATCGGATATTATTTTCTTGGGGGATCTCTTCAGTTTTCAAGTCTGATAGAGTCCTTGCGATTAATGACGACGCCGTGTTTCTAGGGGGACGTGCTGCATTAATTATTTAGACAATCACGTGGTCGAGAATAGAGAGCGGAGTGGTATAGTCTCTGGATTATATCTCTGAATGCAGACAGCGCACTTTAATATATCTTAGGGGGTTGTCTGGCTCGGAGAGGCTTCTGCGAAACCAGCTGGAAATCAAATATGGCCGGATGGAGAGCAACGACGTTGTATTCCTGCACTGGGTGCAGTGTCATTGAAAATGGCACTGCCTTTGGCTCCCATTTATTGCTGTTCAGACATGTAGGTCAGTGTGGCTACACACTGCACGTTGTAGTAGGCTGCTCTGACCTGATAACTGCTGGGGAAGCTGTGTGTATGATCTATTTATTTTCAATGAATGTTAATATCAGGAGTTCAGAACAGATGGGTTTTATATTAAATGGCTTTTAAATAATAAATGAAGAACAGAAGTTACTAGTTTCCTTTAAAGAGTAATGTATATTAGGTAGGTTAGTTAGCCCTCCCCACCCCCCACCCCAATGCACCCACCCTACCCCCCCTCCCCTCCCCTCCCCTCCTCTCTTCAGCATCTATGTGCAGATCATTTATGGCAGGATGGTGGATTGGTAGCATCACTTCGTCTCAGCTTCTCTTCTGAAGCCATATGCCACACGCTTGATATTTTACACATACACACGCATATAAGCGCCCGGGCACGTCCACAGGGCCGCGTGTGGTCAGTGGGGATCATCAGACAGTGGTCACTGGGGATGAACACACTGCTGAGTGTGTGACTGCTGACTGTCCCTCCACATGTCTGTTTATGGCCACTTGTGTTTGGATTAGAGCTGATCCTGCAGTGTGGAGGGTGGGAGGTCAGTGTTGCAGTGGGTCATCTCCAATAAAGGCATAACTGGTGAAGCAGGGGGTGGGGGGGTGGGGGGTAATATCAAGCATAAGTACGTTAGTATACATCATGTATGCCTACTTGTTAATACAGCTGTTAATACAGCAGTAAATGTGGCGTCATGTGGTTTAGGAGCTGGACAACCAGCTCTGAACAAGTTTTACGAGGCCAATGAACTACGTTAGGGTTTCTGTTTTACAATAAACAAAAGTCATGTGGAGATTCATTTACAGTAAAGAGTCAAGTCAAAGTTTTCCTCAAATGTAAAGGTGGTTTTCATGGAACAAAATAACCTTGAAAAGATCCACCAAGAGTTTCAGAGCATTTTGGATGTTTGTTTTTTTTTGCGCAGAGCACGCGCGGATTGTGATAAGAGGTAACGAGCGAAAATGAAGACACGGCGGAATAAAAAGAACTCATTTCTTTACCACGTTTTTAGCGATAAACTCCACTCATTCTGTCAAAATAAAATATGTATGTTTGCAGCTTTCAGACTTGACAGGAGACTGCGCAGCGCACATTTGGTGCATTTGTGTATGTTTTGGAAAAGGGAGCTTGAGCTCCATATGGCTCCACATTCTTGTTACCACTGGAAAACAAAATGTTTTCACAACAAAACTGATCCTTTTGTAGAAGGCGCGAAACGAATGAAACTAAATCACCCCATTTAGTAAATAAAATAAAAATAAAATAGAGAAATCTGAGACAATATAAAAGCCTCAGGGGGTCAGAGGAAATAGATTTCCTCGGGGTCAAAATATTTCTCGAGCAAACTTTTGAATGCATAATCAGTAGAAATCTTTATTTTTTTCCAATATACTTCTCACATCTCAATGCACAATACAAGGTAGAAAGCATGTACAAAAATAAAATCAAAAAAGACTGCATATTGACATGAGGAGACAAACGCACAGATCAGAACCTTCTGGGGGCTGCGCCTGATATAAATACTGTTTAAAACACGTGGAAAACTGTGGCATTCACGCACTGACTCTTACTTTGAATTCTTTGAGCCGTTTCACTGTGGAAAAGCCTCGAAACCAAAGGCGAGGAGCGCCTGGGAGAGAAAATGCTTCTGTCCGGCGGGTCAGGGGTGCTGGGGTCAGTCCTTGCGGCTGAAATGTGTCCCCTGGATGAACCTGCCACTGCTGCTTTGTCGACCTTCGGTTGAAATACCTTTTCAACTCTCTCATGGTGAAGACTTCACAGAGGAGACCTCCTCGGACTGGGGAGAGCTTCTTGGCTTTTTTTGTGTGTGTGTGTGCGTGTGTGTGTGTGTGTGTCCGAAGACAATGACGGTATAAAACAAAAAATATCTGTCTTGAAACGTGACGTGAAAGCCCCCCCTCGGTTAGCCTGGTGTAAATGAAAAACTATAATATTCTCACATTAACTAAGACTAAAACTTTGCATAAAGCCATGCTAATAATGCACAAGAGTTCAAACATATTTTAGATTAATTAAAGTTTAACGAATACTTTTAATTAAAAAATTGTATGTGTGCTACACGAAAATGTACACGGTTTTTTTTAAACAAATAAATAATGACGTACAAATCATATAAAGAAAAATAAACAATTATAATCCTAAATATCCTGGATTTGATTATTTCCGATGAGAAACATCCAATATCAATTCGATGCCATGCAGGAAACAAATGATCTTTCATGGAAGAGTTTCAAATAGCGTGACAGAGCCTCTGAAAATGTACACTGTTTACAAAGATGTCAGGAGAGATTTATAAGGGCACTCAGAATAGTATGCACACAGGAATGTCTTGCTTTTGGGAATAATATTTAGGCTAAGAACATTTCAAAGCTTTATTGTACAAAATAAGTTAAAAACATACAAGTCACAAAGAAACGTGGGACTGAAATATTCAGCGGGCTTTTTTTGCAGTAAGGTTGGAGTTGTGTTTGGCGTGCCTCTATGCAAATTATGTTTGCTTCAAGTATATAGGCCTATATATATATATTTATTTATTTATATATTTATTTATTGTGCGTTTAATGTGAAGTTTCAACAGGAGAAACAAAAAAAACAGAAATAAACTTTGTGTACATGCGTGTATGTGTGTATGTGTGTGTGTGTGGAATTTGAACGAAGGGCTTCCCTGTTCTGAATCAAGATGTTTCAACCTTTTAAACCGGCTTGAATCCACGTGAGAAGGGCAGAGACACTTTGTTTTAAAATCCACGAAATCAGCCGAAGGTTTCTCATTAAATGTCCCCAGGGGTGAAACGTCCAAAAATACAATTAAAAAAAATTTAGAATTAAAAAAATAAAAATAAAAGTTTCGATGTATTTGTTTCTCTTTGAGGAAATTCAAACCAGGAAGAGGCTCAACTTGCAAAACCTCTGAGTTACAAAGACTGATTGATTTTCTGACTCAGTCTTGAGTCAACACTGCTGGGGTCTTTCATTTTTTCTTTTGTTAAATTAAAAAATAATAATAAAAAGATGGCTAAAAACGACATCAGTCCATGCAAAAGTCCGATGCAACCTTTGTCTTTTTTATGTACAGTTAATTTCTAAAGACATGACTCCCTCCTCCTCTCTCTCTCTCTCTTATAACGCTGTGATATCAGTCTGGTTATCCTTCTGAATGCTTTGCAGATGACTGGAGGCTGGTGCAGATCTGCCCTTGGTGTTGGGTAGTTTGTGATCTTTCTTCCATTTCATCCGTCTGTTTTGAAACCAGATTTTGATCTGCCTTTCGGAGAGACAAAGCGTGTGAGCGATCTCAATCCGCCGCCGCCTGGTCAGATACCTGTTAAAATGAAACTCCTTTTCAAGCTCCAAAACCTGCTGCCGGGTGTAAGCTGTTCTGGACCGTTTGGGCTCAGATCCTGTGTAATCTGGGTTCACTGTTGAGAAAGAAAACAACACACACACACAACAAAAAAAAGAAAGTCACCAAATGTGGCCAATGTAGCATGCAGGAAAAAAAAAACAATACAAAGAGTATAGCCTCTAACTCTCTCTCTCTCCCTCTCCCTCTCTCCCTCTCTACCCGGGGCGCTCAAACTTTAACACAATTCACAGGGAAGCGAGAGCAGGAAATAATGAATGATTTTTTTTTTTTTGCGGAATTTAAGCAGATTTGTCGCAGATTTAAGCGCCATTACAAGCGGTCAATATGTGTTTTCAGGAGCTTTCAGGCGCTCACCTAGCGGCCTATTTCCTGAGCTATAAAAATTTATGACTTGTGTAATTGGCGAGGCCTTTCAAAGACTCCCATAAATATTACACTGAATGATTTCTAAAGTGCAGGTCTCAGTTGGTCCATAAGAGAAGAAGGAGAAGAGGAAGAGGAAAGGGAAATCTTACCAGTAGTTACGTGGACTTTCTTCATCCAGGGGTAAACTACTGCAGGCTGCTTGGCTTGTGTCCCATTTTGGTTCTTTGTGTTTTGCTGCTGTCCACAAGTCCGAGGTCCGGACACTTGGACCGGGGCCCCCTGCTCAGTCTGTGCGTTAAAGGGGCTCGCGTGGCCGGATCTCTCGTGCACATGACCCCGTGGCTGCACTGTGGAGTCCTGCACAGTGTTGCAGCTGAAGGGCTGCTCCGTGTAGTTTGACCGTGGGTAGATCCCTGGATGCTGAAAGTCTGTGTCCTGCGATGGACTGTAGTAGCCCGAGCCCTGCTCAGGTATATAGCTATTTTGTGAATATTCCTCGCAAGGAGGAAATTTCGGATCCACATACTTAGAGTTCACCATATACGAACTCATGGCCATTAATTTCTGAAGGTAGAAAATACTAATTTTTCTCGAGTTGTCTTTTTTTCCTCCCTCCATAGAGCCCTCCTACTTGGTGTCAACTGAATAAAGTTAGCGAACCATGTGACCAGATCGGCCAATAGAGGTGATGCTGCTCCACACACGAGTAAACATACAACTAAGGAGCAATTTTATCTAACTTAAGATGGATCAAAATTAGACCCTGGTGGAAAAACAAATAATACTGACCTAAAACAGCTGTGTGCACATTTGGAAAAAAAAAAAAAAGTTCAGCTGGAAAAATAAAAAGGAAAATACACATATGATACTTTACTTCAATATTTAACTATGGAGGTATATGAAAAATAAACAAATAGTTTTGTATAAGGTTGTTTTATCCACGCAGATATAAAAATGTATCAGTTTCTAGAGTTTAACTTGAATGCATTGTGTTCAACAGAGAAACCAACAAAAGATACAAAAAGCCCCTTGGCATAAAAGCAGCGAATAATGACTGAGGACAATTGATGGACACTGTCTTTGTCAAGAAGGGGTCATCCAAAAGTTACACGAATCTCATCACTTCATCTGCTCCCATCCCTTTGAAAGAAGTGTCTGAGGAGCCTATTGGCCAGCAGCAGCAGCAGCAGCAGCCTCTGGGAATCAATAATGTAGAGGCACAAACGACCCACAGGAGAGAAAAGCTACAGCTGGACTCTGCTCAGGGTTCGTTTCTTTTTTTCTTTTTTTTTTTTACAAAATCCATCTCATACCAACACACTGAGCTAAATTGAAACTACAGCCTCCTTCCTAATTATGTTTATTTTCATGTGAAACATTTTGCATCAGATTTCCTTGAAGCCATGTGGAGTTCCAACACGCCCTGAGCTCTTCTTATGAACTGTGTGCTGTTGTCACATTTACTCTCATTCATAAAGCAGCAGCAGCAGCAACACTGTCACTGCAGCCTCTGAACGCATCACATCAGACACCAACACAAAACAAAACAACAACAAAAAACCCTGATTAAAGTCAATAAATCGAAGTTTTTTCATCGACCATATACTCCCCTAGAATCGAATCTGTGACTGTGGTTTCATCACACAAATTCGGTTCTACAGGGTATATATAGACGACGGGAAGCGACACTGCCCACTCTCAGGCCCACGGCCACACAAGCACATCATGACTTCAGCCAAACCAAATTTACAAAGTGCCTCCCAGTCAGGATAAACAAAACAAAACAAAACCCACCACAGAATCAAGGTCACATAAAGAAACAAGAGGCATCACAGCCAGATGGGTAAAACGCTGATTTGATTAAAATGAGAGTCATTTTATTTACTGTCAACTTTTGATTATTCTTCTCTCATGAAGCAGCTTTTTCTTTCGTTTTGATGAGTTCCCTTCTCCCCTTCTTTAGGTTATTTTTCCATGACCTTTGTGTTGTTTGATTTGGATTCAAACTGGTGACAGCAGTTTCAACAGCCATGTCAGTTTCTAAAAGAAGAAACCCGGAGGCCTGCAGGCAGAGCATTGCTGTCATTTCCAGCTGCAAAATGACAAGAAAAAGACACTGACGGAGCAACACCGAGGTCAAACCCAGGTTTCTGTGCAGTAGGTCTCCCTCCCTCCATCATAGTCCAAGTTCACAGCAAGAAGAAAACAAAAACAAATTCCTTCTTAAAGACTTGATTTAAATCAGTTTTCACCTCAAAATCCAAGACCAGCTCCAACGACGGATCAGCGCCATAAACGCATCAGCAGATAACGGGCTAATATAGCAGGAGCTTATCACCAGCGGCCAAAAGACGAGGCCAGAGGCCACCGAGGTCAAACCAAATCATTTACAAACTTATCAAAAAACTTCAATTATTTTTGGTGCTGCTGACAGCTCAATGGGTGCAAAAGTTTACCAATTCCTCGTCAGCCATTAACCAAAGCGCCATGGCGGCCACTGCAACTCCTCATGAAACATCCTTCACAAATGGATTAAAGCTTGGAGGGATTTCAAGTAGCTTGTTTTATTCCAAATGAACCAAAACAAGCCAAAAATGTTTTTTTTAAAGTCACACAAATCAACATTATAATGATATCATTTTGATCTAAATATGAATATAAAGCAAAACTGTGTGTTATAACACCCTCGGGCCTAAATCAATTCTTACAGGACTAGCAGGACGGTTTGAGTCAGTTAGATTAAATAAATTAAATTATAATATCAGGTTTGGATTCATTTATTTTGCGCACAAAATATGACACTGGGCCACATCACACTGATGGAAAGTTTGACTAAAATTCGAACCAGGCATAAAAGCTCGTGTTTCCTTCTTGGATAAGGAGAAATAAATGAATATGAGCACTTTTACCTGATTATTTCCTGGATGATGTGCGAGTCTATCAGAGTGTTTTGGCAGCTGTTTGATATTCTCATCCTGAAATATATTTTTAAAGTTGAGAGTCATAACACAGGCCCTCACATAGTGAGAATAAAACAAGAGGCAGAAACAGGGGACCTCGACTTGATGCTTTTTGCTGCGTCTTTTCATACAATGTAAAGATTTTGATCTAGAGGTGATTGTCTCTGCTCCGCCAGCTCGCTTTCACATTCCCATAAAAGAAAGAAAATATTCGTTTCAAACATAGTTAAAAAATTTAAAAAAAATCGCTCTTGCACTTCACATTTCAATATTAGACAGCCTGACCTGTCTTTCACCTTGCGCTGCTAGTCCTTCAGACGGGTCAAAGCCGAGATCCGCAACAAAAGAATGATAAAGTCAGCGTTTCCTGGCAGCTTGACTTAAACCAAGAGGCTAAGAGCTTCAGCTCGACTCCTCTTCCATCACATGTACCTGCTTTTTCTGTGGAAAAGCCTCGTCTGATTGTTTTGGAGAGTCAGAAAGCATGAGGCCTATTTAATCTAATTTTCAGGGAATGTAATGGAGCTTTTTTCTTTTTCTTTTGTTTTTTGGCTGATAATAATAAAAGATTAACTTTAAATTACCTTAATAATGCATTTAAATTATTAGACTGGATCTCTAACAATAATTGGCGAAATTAATAATTTAAAGGCCTGTGGTAGAAACGCGTCAGGCCTAGTGAAGTCAACATATAATAACACAATATGTAAAATAACAATAAAAAATAAACAGAATTTTATTGTTGTAACTTCAGTGCATTTTTTGT
This sequence comes from Seriola aureovittata, assembly GCF_021018895.1. Classification (NCBI taxonomy): domain Eukaryota; kingdom Metazoa; phylum Chordata; class Actinopteri; order Carangiformes; family Carangidae; genus Seriola; species Seriola aureovittata. The sequence continues at coordinate 13,540,102 of NC_079374.1, forward strand.
GGTTTATAATTTTCAGTGCGGTTAAAAGTGTAGCAGGAACGAGTTGAGAATTATCATAATTATTTAAAATGTACACTGACCATCAAGTTGTACTGATTTAATGAAGGTTTAAAGATAATTCACCAAAAATCTTCAACAAGATGAGACTGGTGACAACAGGTTGATTTGTCGGCCTACAAGCAAATGATATGAAGTAACTCTATCATGACAGCAAACAGCTTGAACAACAGCATCCACAGAAAAAAAGCATCGATTCAGTCTTAACAAGGCTTTTTTTTTAAAAACCCAAACCGAGCTCCGGCAGCTCACAGTGATCACAGGACTAAACACGGTTTCCCTGCGGCAGCAACATTATAACCAGGCTTATCTGTGTTTGTCCTGAGCACGCACTGTTGCAGCTTTTAGAGGCAGGAAACAGTATAGCCCGGGCACTATGCGTATGACATCACACGCCCATACCACGAGCATAATGATAAAACACAGCTTACCACAGAGACCGCAACACATGGCACACCGCGCAGCAAACGCATCCGTGCTGGAGGAAGAAAAAAAAAAAGTCTGCCCAGGCTGCAGCTCCCTGCCAATTGAAGCTCTATTCCAACCCATCTGGACGCTCTAACTAATACACAATGAGAATTATATTTTGGCTTGTCAAGTCTCAGGCCATAAAACAAACTTTAATGGCGTCACGTGTTTCCTCACAGCCAGTCACAACACCGCGCAGGCCCATAAATAATCCTCAAAGTTGCACTTACTCAATAAGGCCGATTACACTGATGTGCACTGAGGAAAAGTCCCAGAAATGAGGAAGCTGGGAGGCTGTGGCGAGGCTGCAACTGTCGTTAGAGAAATGGGAACAGGAGTGCACTGGGATGAAATAAAAATACTTTTTATTTTAATTTAAACATTGTAGTAATTTTTATATTTCAGTATTATAATGCAATGTTCGCTACAACAAAGTCTGGCACTCTAATAACTGTCTGTCCACCAATATAATAATAATTTAACATAATAATTTAATTACCTATGATCTGATCAATTTATTCCAATGGAAGATTTTCTATTTATTTTTCTTCTTATAGCTCAGATCTAACATGATGATTTAACTGACGCAGCTTGACCTCTAAAGTGTTAACACAAACATCAAACACGCGTCACTGCATTGCTCTAAAATACATTTCTCTCCCCAGTGAACCTGCCACAATAAGACTGATGTCATTCATTCTTCCGGGCCAATCCCAGAGAGCCAAGACCGTGTTTGTCCCTCCTCTCCTTTCCTATCCAAACAGGAGAGAGTTGAGGATGATGTTGAGGTTTGGGTGGTTGCCACTGTGGGGCAGGTATGATAAATGGGAAGGTATCAAATCAGAGGCTTGTCACTTTTTACATGCATGTCCTCGTAAAAAGAAATATTTTTCTGGAGATGATTTGAAGGTAGAAAAAAAAAACCCTGCAAGGCCTCCTGGGTGTTTTAGAAGCAGCTGCCTTCACATTGCTCTTGATGTAAGCTTTTCTTCTTTTTTTTGGTTCTGATTCAATTTTATGTGTAGAAATATAGTAACTTTACATGCAGCTGTGTTTTCAACTGCTCTACCAGAGACAGTTTCCTTTAACATCATCATCACTGCCACCCTCTTCATCATGAGGAGGGTGTCACACTCTCAAGGGTCTGCAACAGTGTTGAAACATCAACTGTCACTGAAGCTACAGTTTGTGCATCTTTAACTGAGCTGCTCTCTGATGACAAAGCATCCACTGTGCTGTCTGTTTACCATTCATTCATGACAATAAACAACTGTCTGCCTCTTTGCTGGGGCAATAGGATGCACTTTATGGGTTTGCACAGCACTGTAACACACAAACACCCCCCCCCCCCCCACACCCCCACCCCACCCCCACTCCATCACCCTGCACCGAAGGCAGCAATAGATAATCATAACGACTGATCTCAGGATAACAGACTGTGGTGCACCCTGCAGCTGCAGCAGGCTGAGAGGGTGCATTTTCTTTACACACACACACATTTTCCCCAAAACCACTTTCAAAAATGAAACACGTCACATGACCACGTGTCTCAGCCAATCAGAGTGCTCCGAAAACCGCCGGTGAAAGACTGCTGAACGGGAGCAGAGGGGCTGAGTGTTGGGCAACAGCGCCTTCTGCTGGCAATTTAACGCCCTCCTTCCACACACACACACACACACACACACAAAAGTCCATGTATCCAAACAAGTGATGTCATGAAATGTTATATTTCATGAAACTGTTGATATAGAGGAAGAAGAAACTGTCATTTCAAAAGCAAATGAGCTGATTTCAACATTCATTCAGTGAAGTCTCTATAAGCCATGTGGGCTGATGGGACTTGATTCAGGACTTGGTTTGACTTGATTCTTGAAACAAATGAAATTGCTGCTGGTGAAAGGAAGAATCACCATCTCTCATCATTTTCACACTGTCCTTCCTGATTTATGAAATTCAATTAGACTGAACACGTCACTGGTTGCCATGTGAAGATGAGCATATCTTTGCAGTGTGGATGTAAATACTCCTGATTTAGGCAGAGAAAGCCAAATAAACTGGTTGTTTGCGATGGTGGTGATGGTGATATAGGGTGAAATAATTGATGAATTAATCGGTTTATCTAAGTGGAAAACGAATCAAGATTTAAATACATTCAGTAGGCCTAAATAAAACAAAATAGTTATTCGTTTCAAATAACTTTATATGAAGAAACATGTGTTTACAAAAGCTCTCACTGTCACACACTGATCCAGAAGAGGCCAATATGGAGTAGACAAGAGGGGATTTGAATCAGGGTGAAAAGGGGAAACCACATCCATTCATGGAAACTGCTATCTGTTCAAATGCGTGCAGGGCCTGCGGTCAGACATTGTTCTACTTCATTACATATAACAAACACATGCAAGAAATGATGAAAGCTGTGTGTGCATAGTCAAATTTAACACCACGGGGTGAATGCTGTCTAATTTTCGCAGATTTCTGCTTGTGCCTTGTGTCTTCCAGGGTCCATTTTGCCGCATTGCAGTGAGGCTGTAAATACTTTCGCAGCTGCCTGTCAGCCAACAGTGAAATACTGTCTTTGTTCAGTTGGCCCCATCTCCAGGCAGCTGAACAGCACAGCTATGAAAACTGAGCCTCTTCTGCCAGGCTTGCATATGTGGAATACACCAAAGCAGATTTGTTCTGTGTCCATTATAGTGCAGCATTTTTTTTAGCAAGTGAGCAATGTGTGAAAAAATTCATCAGATCAAAGCAGATTTTTCTAGTAGCTAAAGAAACGCAAAAAAAGTAATGCCTTCACTGGCGACTATGAGCAGGAGAGGGGGGAAACGAAAATGTTTGTCGATATGCAACATGTCTGCTTTAGCTTGAAAACCAAAAGGAAAATGTGAGTTAAACACTAAGAAGCTTGGGGGAAATGACTGCCCTCAGTTATCTGCGTCAAAAACACCACTCAGACTTGTCAGACACCATCATCAAGGACTTCAACTACAAGCTACACTTCTGCAGAATCATCATGAAATAGAAGGCATGAATCAATTTCCCAGAAACATTTGATAATCCATCTGATTATTTCTTAAATATTTCCATTTGATTCTTGAAGCATAATAGCAGTAAAACATTTTTTTTTTTTTTATCATTACAAACACAATCTGCGCGTTAAAGCATTAAAGCTATTTATTCCAACGCACCTAGAAACGTGAAATCACCGCATTACCTGAGAGCTGTTTCCCCTTCAGCTCATTTACATGACTAATGAAACAGGAAGCTGTCAGGCTTTCACGTGCAGACACACAAGCGTAAATAAAAGCTGTTATCACACAGAAAATCTTACCTACAGCCGGGAGGTAATCCATGTCCACTCTCTGGTGTTTACCTGAGCGGTGCATTTTGATCAAGCTACAAAGAGCTGCTCTGTGCATGAGGAGGTCAGACACTGACAAAGTTGAAAACGCTCCTCTTGTCATCCAGGAGAAGGAGCAGCGCTGTGCCGCAGATATAAGAGCTGATCAGACGTCTATGAAAACGAATGGCTGGAGATTTTCTTTTTTTTTTTTTTTTTTTTTTTTTTTTAGGGAAAGCTGACCGTGGCGTATCGGTTTGAACACTATAGACGCAGAGTGCAGTGGGGGGAAAAAATCGCCTGGGAAATCAGGAAAAGAGCCATGAAGACGTTTGCCTCTCACACATGACCAGTGGCATCCAATGACAGGCGATGGAGGCACATAAAAAGGTCTATTACCAAGTTGTAAATTGTCCTCTCACAAAAAGGAATTTCGACTGCAGCAATTCTCCCCATCTTTGCGCATAATAGCAGAAGCCCCTCCATGTCCTCTAGAAACAAACAAAAAAAACCCCAAAACAAGAGGGTTTCCCTCCTGTTTTCTCTCTCTGTTCTCCAACCTTTAAATGTTACATCTTAAAGCACAAAAAAGAAGCTAGACTGGCATAGAAATATTCCAGCTTCAGCATAATGCACATTTTGTAGAATAACATAAAATAGTTAACATTATAAAATTAATCCGCTTTTTCAGCCCAAAACCATTTTTTATTTTAATCGGAATGAAAGGCAGACTGTTTCTTTTTAAAGCTTAACTAAAAACAACATGAGCTGCTGCTAGAAATTATTTCGTGTCGAATGGAAGCTTTTTGCACCAATGAGATTCAGCGTTTGTGTCTTTTTTTTCTTCTTTTCTTGCTTTTCAGTGAGCGGCCTGTGCACCAGCTGTTAACATCATGTCACACGATAAAAGCAGCTTTCTCATTAGGCTCAATAATAAGTGATACTGACGCGTGAATAAAGGGCAAAATGAAAATACAGTTTATCCTCAACTTAGTTCCTCTAACGTCGTGACACTGGCGGTTATTGTTCCAGACGACAGGATGTTTGAAATGGACATGAGCGTCTCCTGCAGCTGTGGCTGAACATATACCATACCAGGCCATCGTCCTCTCTCTCCGCGCTCTCACACAGGCCTGCTGTTATTCTGAAATATATGAAGAGAAAACTAGAGGGAGATAAATTATAGCATATACGTTTTTTTTTCTGACCATGAAGATTTAAAGGCTAAACACTGTCTGTCCGTCTGTGTGAATATTTCTGCAGCAAAAAAAAAGAAGAAGGAATTTCTTTCATTTCAATCTTGTTCATCTGGTGGCATGCCAGAGTCAGCACGGTGCGATTTATGATCAGGCCATGGCTCTGTCTCTGGTTTCCTGTCCTATAGTCTCATAGCTTGTGTGTGTGTGTGTGTGTGTGTGTGTGTGTGTGTGTGTGTGTGTGTGTGTGTGTGTGTGTGTGTGTAATGCAAGAGATCAGAATTTGTTGCATTTCACAACTATGACAGCACTGTAACTGTATAGTCCGGTATAATCTGTTGGGATAGGGGGGTTCTATTGCAGAGAAGATGAAGAAGAAGAAGAAGAAGAAAAAAAACACAAATCTGGATTAACATCGGTTTAGTCTCGGTGCAAAGATACGGGACTATTTGTCTGCTCATTCCTCTAACATGATGTTACCGCCTTTTTATTTGAGGTCACAGACGGAAAGAGAGTCGCCACGTTGACACTGGAAGAACGATGTGAGCTCCGGTATGTGATGTGCTGGTGGACCCGGTCCGCAGTAACTGAATGATGGGGAGCTTAAGGCCAACATATCGCGCCTATACAGAGGCTTTGTATAGATTAAGGAAAACAAGTAGCAGAAAATAAAAGCAATTTTTATAGACAGTGCGTGCACTTATGGGGCTTTTAAAAAAATAATAAACTGAGCAAGTTTAATAATGAAAAGAATAAATGTCCTTGGTGCGATGAGAAAGGAAAATAGACCTTGCCAGCATTAGGTCAGTGGGGGGTGGGTTTTTTTTTGGTGAGGTGCGGTTTAATCCCAGACAGGGTTGTTGCTGCTGCTGCTGGTGGGCTGTGGCACACAGCTGCATCGTCGACACCTAGCAAACTAGAGATGAACAGGTCTCCATGTTTTCCATATTAATTCACGAGTTATCTCTCTCTCTCTCTCTCTCTCTCTCTCTTTCTCTCTCTCTCTCTCTCTCTATCCACATTAGCTTCCTCTCATGCCAGTTAAATAAAATTAGCGTTTGTATGTGCGTTTAAATCGTCATCTCCTATAAAGCTCGTTTTGAGTTACAAAGGCGAAATTATTTAAAATAAAAACATAATTATATATGAAGCGATTTAAACATTTAACGTGCTTAATGGGAGAGGTGCCGAACAGGGAAGTGGCCTATGGGTTATGGTAATGTGACATAATCTATTTAGGCTCAAATGTTATGGTTTCCTTTCATCACAGAGCTCTAATTGTCCTTTCTGTGCGGCCTGATTCCTCCGCAGTTAACCCTTGTGGCGTTTTTTCTTCTTCTTCTTTTGGTTCCACTGATCATTTCAGTCCTCTCTCTGTGTGTGTCTATGTGTGTGTGTGTGTGTGTGTGTGTGTGTGTGTGTGTGTGTGTGTGTGTGTGTGTGTGTGCGCGTGTGTGTGTGTGTGCGCGTGTGTTAGACTACTTACTCTCAGCTTTTTAGTGCAGCATGCCTGCACTAGTTTCGAATAGTAGTCTATCAAACTCGCTATAGGGAGGAAAGATAAACATCAGATCAAATACATTGATCACACCAAAACTTCACATTTAAGTCATTCGTGCTGGTGATTGTGCAGCTTTAATGATTCTGAACTATAAATCTCCTGATCCACCCGAGGCTGTGCAGCTAACTCCAGGATTCAACATATTGCGTTTCTTGAGCGACGTTGTTGCCTTCATGTTTAAATGTTCTGTATTCAGTCTCATCCTCCCAGAGAAACTCACTGCAGGACGTGCTGCTTGTCAAACTGCGTCACAGACCTGAACTGATTCAGAGTCGTAGTTGGTTTCGTTGTGGATTAAAACGAAGAGCAAGACTAATGGAAGAGTCGAAACTTAATCATCTTAATGAATAATTTTACACTGAGGTGGTGGTGCGGGGGATTAAAGGCAAGACAGCACGTCTGTTGGATTTTTACGTCGCCTGTAGGTTTGATAATAAACACAACTATCAGCTGAAGTCATGAAATCTTCTAAATCAATCCCATAATATTAGACCCGCTTCCCTGCACTGGTTTATTGCAGCAGCAGTTGAAAATTGAATACAGAAAAAAACATTGCATGTTTTTTTTTTCTTATAAATATGTGTTTTAATGTAAACAATGAAAAAACAAAAAAAAACATGCTAAGCAATTAAATGGTGACAGAATGAAACAATATTAATCAGTAACTATAAATATGCATTTTTATTCACTCACACACACACACACACACACACCAATATGCCTTTTATGAATAGCTAAGAAACTGTTCTCGTCCTCAGACATATTGTCCCTCACACACATTTCTTTTAATAGCAGTATAGACTATTTAACGCCGCTCTAGAAAAGCTCCAACATTAGGGGGATTGGGATTGTGTTCCCAATCCCTAACGCTCAGCTCAGTTTCACAGCCATTATATCTTGGCCTCCGTGCAGCCCTGGCAGAAACAACACTGGACAAAGTGAGTGGATGTGGAGCAATAAAGCATCTGCGGGGTCTAACATGAGTCTACACAGCAGCGAACGGCAAAGAGTGAGAGACAAGGCGAGCTGCCCTCACTCTTGGCCTGTAAGGAAAGAGGCACATGACCGAGGAAGACACTGACAGAAACCCCCCCACCCCCACCCCAATCCTCCCCCCAGTGTGTTCCAACGTACGTTTCTCTTTATCAAAGAAAATGTTTGAGCCAGTTATTGCGCGCGTCAGCAGCGTGTCATCGTGTATAGTATGTGTCCAAATAAAGAAGCAGCAGAACGTGGTCACTGTGGGGTCAAGTTTTCAGCAATGACAGTCACCCATGTAGTCACCAGCCGACTGGATTCAAAGGCCACTGTGCTTCTCGCACATGTAGACCAGTGCGTCCGGATCGAGGCGCAAACAATCAATTCCGTGTTTTCATCTAATTGCTTCAATATCTTGTGTCCATCTTGAGAAAGAGAGAGAAGGGGGAGTTTGGAAACAACTGGAAACCTCATGACAATCATCACTTTCAGTGGTGATGATTAAAGTAATGTTCACTGTAAGTCCTCAGGACCCAGTGCAGTAGGATCCACTAACGGCGGTGCGGGTGTGTGTGTGTGTGTGGGGGGGTTGACTCTTATTCTGCTGCAGCACTCAATGCAGAGTGTATTAAAACACAAGCAGGAGAAGCGTTTTTTTTTCCGGCTTTTATAATCTGTTATCCAGCCACAAGTCAGCAACAGTGTCTATCAGCAGTGAGCTTTGATAGTTTAGCGGGTTTTATATCAGATAATGGAAAACCAGGAGACTCTGTAGAGGCCTTAAGTCTGTTTGTGTTCGTTTAGGAGTCAGAGAAACATACTTTTAATTCGTCTAATTAAACGTATAGTATTTAATTGCTTTAAAGGTTTCAGTGATAATTCTGTGCAGCGCGTAACTCTGTACATTTTTCCGTGTCATGTGGAAACAGGGAAGAAAAAAAAAGATATAGGATGTTTTCTTTCCCAAGGCCCAATATAGCAGCCAGCACCATCACTCCGCTCTATTTATGTCAGTGATTTCAACAACAGCAACTTCCAAAAGATCCACGTTGCAACGACGCTTGTGTTTGAGCCTCGTGTGGCTTGAATAAAACAAACAGTCCTTACAACAGTGCGCGGACAACAGAGGACTGCTTCACGGCGCAGAGAAAATATTACATCTATTTGATGGAGTACAGAAGAGGATGTGGCCTCGGAATGGACAGTTCAGAGTTAATATCTGCTTTTTGTTTTGTTTTGGGTTTTTTTTGTTTGTTTTTTTACTGTATAAATGGTGATAGACTGAGGCTGCTCCTGGCTTCTGATGCCATTTCTGGATAGATTAAATTGAGCTGCCGTTGAAATGTGGGGTCTGGATCACATTAAAAAGAAAAAAAAATCTGTACATCAACAACTGCAATAGACTTTTAAAATTTTGGAGTTTCATGTTTTCAACTGTTAAAGAAGCGTCAAGGTGCTGCTGTAGTTTAACAACAGCAGTTTCCCATTCAAATCCGAAAATAGTTTCGTTGTTGCTGCTTTAAAATTCTAAATTCACCCCCATACTAACTCTGCACTTTTTAGAGGATCATGAGCAGAAAAGCTCCTGTTTTATAAGTGACATTCAGAGATATACTGTCTTTTTTTTTTCTTTTTGTTTCATCTACATCAATAAATCCATGAATATACAGGCTAGTGTGTGGTATGGTCCATGTTGTGTTGTGTGCATGTTCCAGCTGTGAATCAACTGCTGTAAGTGAGACTAAAAGAACAATATCGCCCTCTAGCGCCCACATTCCCTCCCCAGTGAAGGCCAGGCTGCAGTGAAGGTAAACAGACTTTTCTTTAAATTAATTCATTTAAACTACTGCAGTTGAACATGGTATCACATATTCATGTGCACAAGTTTAAGAACAAAACAAATTCTCCAGGTCTATTTCACCTCAGGTCAGTTTTTGTTTCCACAGATGCAGCATGTCTGAGGTTAAACTGAAACACAACCTGAATAGTTTCATGATTTAGAATAAGAGAAAATCATCAGACTGTGATACTGCACTCACCAGTCAAAGTTAAGTTTTTTTTCCCATCGGTGGGAAGTGGAGTTGATGAATAAACGTGACCATTAAGGTGGGGGGGGGGTTGATTTCCTCTGAAACAATTCATCGACCAGACACCCTGTGGAAAAGTGTCTACATTCTGTTTGTCAGCAACAGACGCAAACGCCCAAGAAAAGGGGGTTTCAAAGGAGAGTGTAATTACTGGCCGGGCTCATAAACTCATTTAGGCCAGACGTCTAGCCATTTCTATAGCTTTATTGGACCACGTTTCTTCCTGCTTTAAAGCAATTATTCGTACAAGTTGGACAATAAATTGGAAATCCGCCGCAACACCTCTTCCAGTCGTAAACACTTTATTACTTGTTCTAACCATTCAAATCCAATGTTTTAAAAAGCGAAATCTAACATACAGTAAGTAACCTCAGTTAGCGTTTAAAAAAAAGAGCTGCAAATAAGAAAATTAGACTGTTTGGAAATGACTGTCGGGTTAAAATTTTGTGTCGTTTTATTTACCTGCAGGACATTTGTTCTGGAGTCCAACAGTCTTTGTGCAAACAAGGCCTCAGGGAATCATTCCGATTTAAAGAACTCAAATACAAAAACAGCCCAGAATATACCAGCAGCATGCAGACAGAGTGGCCAAATGTTGTTAATTAAAGGAAATAATGTTAATATGTTTATCGATGTTTAAGATTAAATTGAGAATTAGCTTTCTCTCCCTTCAATTGTTGTTTTTGGGTTGTTTTTTTGTTTTTTTTGAGAAGGCATCACGGGCGTGATTATAGCTACACCTGCACGGTCAACAATTACAGCAAGTTAAAGTGTGCACGGCTTTTACTGACAGCAGCATGTGCACGGCTGTCTTGTGAAAATGTTTTACATACAAATTCCGGGTTCTTAACATCTATAAAAGCAATACACACGAGCAGGGTTTCCTACTGTGGCCGGGACGGAAGGAGGGAGGGCGTTCAAACAAATTCGAGAAAGTGAATGAATACAGTTCGTTGATTGTGTGAAAGTGTAAAACAGAAAATATCAGTCTGACAGATCCTGAAAGAACAGATTCCTGCACATGTGATGCCCTTTTGGTCAATACGTTACGGCATTGACTCTCAATATTTACTACTTAGGATTTAAAATAAAATAAAATAAAATAATAAAAATAAAATAACAAAAAAAAAAACTGGATACCGAGGCTCCTACCAAAGTAAATGTAATTGTCCAGATGGCTTCGTTGGTACAAAGATCAAAACGTGTGATATGGCAGCAGCACTGAACTCTATAGCTGCTCCTTGCTGCTCCTCTCTCTGTTCATCTTCTTCATTTTCATCCTCCTGTTCTGGAACCAGATCTTCACTTGTCTCTCGGTTAAACTGAGTATGCGGGCCACCTCGTAGCGTCGGTCTCTTGTCAAATACATGTTGTAGAGGAACTCCTTCTCCAGCTCTAAAGTCTGATATTTAGTGTAGGGGCATCGCTTCTTTCTCGTTGAGCGTGCATGAATCCAGTTTGCTGCAGGGTTGTCTGAGGGAAGAAGAAAAAAAAAACATGGGGGAGAGAGAGAGACACATGTTGAAGTGAAGGCACATGTGATGAGGATGTTGCTGAAATTCAACTTTAATGTAAAATGCTTTTCTAAAGTGGGGTTCGGGGAGCTGATTAGGGTGGGGGTGTAGGTCTGGGGGGGTTAGTGCTGTGGTGTCAGGGAATCGAAAGCAAAATGAGAAATGAAGAGTTTAGTTTTTGATTGACAGTGCGCAAAGATTGACTATTTCGATTACACGGTTTGCCCCCCGAACAGAAGAAATAAAACGAGGCCTAAATCTGGCCCATCAGGAAAAATCTTATCGAAAAGGAGCAACGTGTGTCTATTTTAGGTGTCCTGTGACATGGAATAGTTTAGGATCCCCCTGTAATAACCCGTGTAGGGCGGGTTTTTCCCCTTCCCGAGCCGCGGTATGCTACGAGACACTTTTATAGGTTAGTAAAACCTCCAGTTTTACACACCCAGCTCATACAGTTCTTGGGGTTGTAAATCAGGACCAGCTATTTCGTTCACTTACTTGGGTCAAGTTGTTGTTGTTTCTCCTCTTTGGGCTCGCTGTGGCTCGAAAGCTCACTTCCACTGTGCTCTTTGCTCGCCTTTTCTGGACACTCCGATACTCCACACGCGAACTCGCCGGCGAGCGGCCGAGCCTCTGCCTCCGACGCGTCGCACTCAGTAGCTTTCGGCGGCAGCACCTCGGGTTTCGCCCCGTACGGCCGACCGGAGCCCGAGTGAAATCCGGCGAACGAGACGTGGTTGGAGATGGGGTCCATCCAGGAGCGGACGCCGACATATCTGCCGTCCGAGGCGGGCAGATGGGACTGGTGGTGGTGGGAGTGGTGGTGGTGGTGGTGCACGTACGGATGATAAATCCCCTGCGGGTGAACCGAGGACCACGACGACGAGAAAACGGCGGACTTTGGTGCAAAATTGCAAGAGGCGAAGTCAGCGTTGTCCCCAGCACCTGACGGCCTCGGGGTCACCGTGTGTGGAGCCTGAATAAAGCGAGCACCGTACACATCCTCCGGCTCCTGGCCCATAATAGCGTCCACATAGCAGTTACTGAGAGTGCCACTGGAAGACATTTTTGATCTCTTCCTACTCATATAATAAGGGTTGCACTGTTACGGGAAGCTTCTCTCTATGAACAATCATAGTATTTTTGCTGGCCTGCATCTACAGGGATTGGTTACATGGATCACGTGGTCATATTTACCAATACAGCGAGTAAATCAATCCTGCCCTTGCTCTCTCTCTTTTTTTTTTCTTCGTCAGGTTTAATTTAGCTTTTCATTTCACAAATAATAAAAAGCCCCGTCAGATGTGACTAGAGGGAGAAAACAATCGTTCAAATAATTGCAAATGGTCCCCCCCCCCCCTTTCTGTTTCTCATGAGCTTGAGGCTGCAGGATGTTGCAACAATACAAAAAAAAAAGGAATAAGACATTTTCCACACACACATACACACATACATACACACAAACACACACACACACACACACACTTAAACCAAAGGCGGATTCCCTGCATCTTAATGTTTGAGAAAAACTCTTATAATAACGTCCTGATACCCTCACTGCTAGTAAAATGCTTTATAGACTTACGGAGTCCTCGTAAAATAGATGTAATAACATGCTGTAAAATAACAGACGCCATTTTCCGTTCACAATGCGTTGAATCCATTGTTAATATTCGGTGAGGAAACATTTTCTGGGTTGGTTGAATTTTTTAAAGTTAAGCAGGAAATGGCAGTTGTGAAATTATTGTATTCATTCAAAGGAGAGCAATAATATCTTTATGTATCAATAAATGTTTTATGAGGTGCGTGTGATTATACATGCCGTCAATAAAATAAAAAAAAAGACTTGGAGAAGCAAAGTCCATCTGTGTCTGAAAGATATTATTCAAGAGTGATATATATATATATCTTACATTTTCTTCATAGTGTAAGTGAAATTATCTTTTTTTGCATGTTATGAAGATGGATTTGTAACTTCAGTCCAGAAAAAAAGGCACATGTCCAGTTAAATAAGTCCAGATTGAGGTCAGAGCTGCAGCTCCACGTTACTTTATCAAAGATGAATGATGAAATGTGAAGTTATTCTGCAGAATGAACAGAAAATGCAACGTGGCCATTCAGGCCTGCGTAGCTCGTAAAAGGAGGAAGAGCTGATTCTTTGCCTGTGGATTTGTGCTTGACCATAGCTTAGCCCGCCTGATCGAGTCCTTATAGACCATTAGTTTAGTCACAAACAGGCCAGGAAATAAAATCAACACCATGTTTATTTGATTAGACGGACCCCCGCCTCTTTTTGCGTCTCTCGGCTTCACTCTTCTTCTGCGGCAGAGAAGGCTATTTACACTATTTTGATCATTTTTTGCTTTTGCTTTTTTTTTGTTTGTTTGTTATTTTGTTGTTGTTGTTTTGCACCTACTGTAACAAAGCTCAGAGTGTAGTTTTCAGTTTGTCTTCAGGGAGCATGGACTATCTTGCAACGCTTGTAATGACAGATTCATTGTTTTACCCCAACAGCATGTGTTAAGCCTGCTACAGCCCGCAAACCCATTCTTATTTTTTATTAAGCTTGTAGGCTCATCGTCACATGAAGTTAGAGCACAAGTGTAAACATCCTGTGAAATTGGAAACATTAGGCCCACTTCTTTTAGACGTTTCACTAAAATGCAATAGGCTCGTTTAGAAAATGTATTTTTCTTGTTTTGGGTTTTTTTTTTTTCCTTTGCTTCATAACAGTTTTAAGCACAAAAAAAAAATATTCCCTGCATCAAAGCAAATAACACCGCGGATTACTAATACAGCAACTACTGATGAATGAGAAAACAGTGCACCAGAGACTTGGACAGTTCAAAAAAAGAAGACAGGCTTATTTGACAATCTATTTATTGCAAGATACATGCCACAAACATGCAGTAAATTCACAGATAAACATCGTTTTCCGCCACTTTAATGGCCCATAGAAACATTTCATTATTGAGCAAATGGCTTGCACTTTTACTGTAAAACAAATGTTGCACTATAGGACAATAAATGTGCTTTCATGACTGAAATAAAGAAACATCTTTCCACACAGCTCGCCATCCCGACACAATAGAATATCTATGTCTACTGGCAGAAGGAAGAAATCTACTCCAATAATTTAAGACCAAAAAAAAAAAAAAAAAAGTGTTACCCTGTGATAAAATAACACAAACACACGACTCCACACAAAGTACTAAAAATGGCATATATTTATATATATATATAGTCACAGTTTCGTTGAAATTGAAGATAAACGTCCAATGCCACCAAAGCATCAAACTGAATATGAGAGACATAAAAATAAAAGATAGCTAACCACTGATACATGCGGGCTCACGAAAAGGTGAGGTTTGAGGTCAGTTCACGGATGCGGTTTTCCCTGTTCATTTTCTTCAGTTTCATCCTGCGGTTCTGAAACCAGATCTTGACCTGCCTGTCGGTCAGGTTGACGCTCCTGCTGATCTCTAGGCGGCGCTCTCGGGTCAGATACATATTGAACAGAAACTCCTTCTCTAACTCCAAGGTCTGGTGCTTTGTGTAAGGGCATCTTTTCTTTCTCCCACTTTTTGCTGTTAACCAGTTGCTCGTCGGGGTGTCACTGCAGTCTGTGAAGATTCAGATCAGAGACATTAGTTAGTGTTTAAGCCTGGTGTTTCAGTTTCAACCAAGTCTCACCTGCTGCTTCACATTTCACCTCTGGGAAATAAGACAATATAAAAGGCTTTCCCCAAGAATAAATAATATCAGGGCGGTGTTATTAGTCACAAGCATGCCACCACTAATGAGATAGAAATGAAATGAAACCCCAGCTGATCAAAACGCACTCCATTAATAAATACATCTTTGTACAGCTTCAAACGTGATGAAAAAAAAACCCAAAATAAATGTATTAAACTGTCATCAATGTAATCTTTGATTAACTTAAATTGCTAAAATTATGAATTTCAAGCAGTGGTTTGGTTATCAAGGATCCTTCAAAGATACAGACTGATAGAATTCAGCTGTAGCTGCAAATGCACCAATTTCTGAAGATCCTTGAGTCACTGAATTTTGAATTTGTACCACAAATATGAAGTGGACTTATCAGTGCAGCTTAGGTTGATTTTTTTTTTTTTGTATCTGAATATTGTGCAATATGTCTAAATATAAAGCGACAGACTGAAATATATAGGCTATATATAATTTATATTATATATAAAATGAATTATTTGGATTTAAATATCAGGAGCAGGGGACACACAGTCTGCATGCTGCATGGTAAAACCATTCTCTGCTGCCTATCACTGCAACCTGAGAAAGACTCTCATTAAACATTACGACTTTAGGGTTGTTTGTGTTTTATACTTGGTTTTATGATGCTGGAGCCTTCTCAGCACAGCGCCACGAGATAAAAGCTTTTCATTGTAGCCAACCCACCTTTGCCTTCCTTCTGTTGCAGCTCAGGACTGGACACAGAGGCTTCCATGGAGCAGTTCTTCTCCTCAGAGCTGGACTTGGGAGGTTCCGGGCTTTCTGCTGGGGGGACCGGAGTCCTTGAGGTCTCGGGGTCTTGCTGGACGTCCTCGCGTTTCTTTTCCACCTTTGCAAAATTAGAAGAGGACGAGGAGGAGGACTGCGGTTTCGGGGTGAGCCGGCTCAGCTGCATCAGTGTTGGGTTTGGACTCGGCGGCTCATGGCAGTAGTTTTCCTGATGCTTCCCATTCGCATAAGTTTGGCTCAGTCTGAAATAGCCCGGGACCGGGATCTCGGGACCATCGACGGGACAGGACTCGGGAATAACAGAATATGCGGGGACTTCTGTCAGGCTGACTTTCTGCAATCTCTTATCGGAGTACATGCAGCAGTTACTCTCTTCCTTTATGCTCTGTGAAAATGAACAGTTTGTCATCTGACTGGACGGCTCTATTCTGCAGGGTCTATTCGGATCAGTCCAGTTATCTATTTGAGGTATGTACGAGTGGACATTCATGCCCATATTTTGGTGGTTGACCTCCCCTCTTTTGCCGAAAGACGGCAAGAGTCCACAGGTTTGCATTCCGTAAGTTCCCATTTCTGAGGCGGACGGCACGTACATGTTGCTGTTGGAGTAAAAGCTGTCCGTCCTGCAGGCACCTATTAAAGAGTCCACTAGAAATGTGTTTGCCGCAGGAGAGCTACTGGGGAAGGACATTTTTGGGGGTTAAGTTCTTTAGAGAAGAGAGATGTCCTTTGTAAGCTGACATATCTAGGAAAAACAATCTCCGTGTAAGTCAGGATGCCTCCCGACCACATGACAAGCCCACCAATGAGATTTGAAAATGGCCTTGAGACGCAGCCTCCTCTCCCTGCACGCGCTCGCACTGCGGATGCAGACGTGGTCAACAGCGACACCTACAACACGGACTTGAAATTGGTTTACAGACGCTGAAGACAACAGGGGCATCGCGGGACTTTACTGTTCACTCAAACTGAAGCGTTTGAATAAACTAAGAGACATTGCGCATTGATTTGGATCTCATGTGTTCAACAACTGAGGTTCTGTGAAGTGTTTTTTATGTCATGTGTAAAATGCCCAAAGGATATTTGTCTCTTTGTGTGAGAGACTGGAAAAGTGTGTGTATGTGTGTGTGTGTGTGTGTGTGTGTGTGTGTGTGTGTGTGTGTGTGTGTGTGTAAAATGCTGCCTACATGGCGCATAGGCGACAACTGCAGACTATTTCACAGAATGTAACCAGCTCTACTGAATCTATTTCTTTTCCATTCATATCAACCATTCACATGACTCCAAGCCCACCAACGACAGAGCACACATTAGCTGTATTTGCATACGTTTTTACTGTCTCCAGTATTTTTGACTTCAAAGTGGAAACAAAAGGATAAATATGACATGGTGTAAATATGCTGCTTCCTCTTTGTTTCATTAAGTCGCGGTTTGAAGTTTGTTTTATTAGTTTTGCTCATTTTCACTGTTTTTTTTTTTTTTTTGTCGAGTTCATTCGAAATAAGGACAACGGCCTTTTACATTTCCTGCATGATGTCAGCATTGAAAATAAGGAACCTGGACTGTAAAAAATGTGAGTCCACCATTCACAAACGTGAACGAATCAGCTACTCGGAGGTTTGGAGGCATGAAGGTCAACATTATAGTTGTGCAAAGCTTTGCATTTTGTAAATAAAGTACTTTTTTAAAACCCCATATAGAAAAGTGTATTTTATTATTTGCACACACCACAAAGAACAACACCGCCGTTTGCATTTTCGACGTTCAAATGCAAAGTTGAAAATAAGAGTGTGCTGGAGGTGTCGGCGCAGTTACACAGTCTGGGGGACTATTTTTGCTCGGAGTTCCATTGTTTTTGTCTGCAAGGAAGGCAAACGTGTGCGAGATAGTGTTAAACTGAGGGGGAACAGAATAAAAAAAAAAACAACAACTTCTGCCTGAAAATATCCATCGAGCAAAAAATGACATGAGTATTCCCAATGATTCTATTTATAAATAAAACTAAACAGTGACTGCAGCTTGAAATAATTGTATCTTCAGTATTAATGCCACACGTGTGTGAGAGGACGTGCACACACCCGTCCTGGTTGTTTTCAAGACTGTTAGATGTTAAGAGCTGGTTTTAAATAAAGATGTGCGATATGCAAATGATCTCAACATCACAGGACTCACTGACAACAAAATACAGGCCTGTTTATTCTCCTCTTTTTAATCATGGATAACTTTAGAAAATACATCCATCGTTGTACCATATTCGGTTATTTTAAATAAAGAAAAAAAATAACATTTAACTGAGACATCTGAGAACACGGACATCATTTTTGTTTTAAGAATCATGTTTCTAATCATGGAAATTGCTCAGAGATATAACACTGGGCTGTTTCATGTGACGCACTAAAAAAAACATCTTTAATAGGGGAATTTATTCTTCATGTATAAACAACTATTCATACATGCTCAAAATATACACAAGTACTGCTGATATTTCGAAGTGGAAAACAAATGAGTCGCGTGTTAGGCAATAATAATAATAATGATAATGATAATAGTAATAATAATATTAAAATGCCAGGAGATATATTGTTTAAAACATAAAGACAGCATATAAAAATATAACATACGAGGGTAGAGAGACTGAGAAAAAAAAGACACTGCCATTGTTGTAGTTTCAGGCAAAAGTGAAAGCTTGAAAGTGAAACAATGTCTCAGTCGATTAGTGGAGAAACTTTCTGCTCTTGTGTATTTTAAAGCAAATAGTCAACAGATATTACAGACACAGATAAACGACAACTGAACAACACTTATAAAGCTGCAATATGAAATTAAATTCAAAGAAACACAAAGTGTATTTATGTCAATAATCCCACCCCCCCACCCTCTAAATGTCACAATATCTGGAGTTTATAGAGGCAGATTTCTGTGGCCTGCAGGACTCTGCGGCCTTCAGGTGGAGACTGAAGCCTGTGGCGTTCAGGTGACAGAGACACGGAGGAGAATTATATTTTCTTTTGTTCGCCTTGTCCTTTTCCAAAGACTTGAACATGACTCGCAAAAGTAATTACGGCGTGGAAGATGCCACACAGGACTTGCATCGATTCAACACCGAGTGGAAACAACAGCGTGTGCTACAATAATCTGTTTATGTTCTGAGATCTCCAGAGAAAAAACAGACTTTTGAATAGTTTGATATAAAACCAGGTGCTTTGGGGCATTTTTTTTTTTTTTTTTTTTTTTTTTTTTATAAAAGGAAAATTAAAATGTAAAAAAAGAGAAGAAATTCTTCTGATGAAAACACAATATAATTAAAGCTAATTGGTGCAGCTGGAATTGAAATGAAAGTCTAAATAAAACCTATGCTGTGCGGATTATTCCTCCACTGACTGATTCTCATGCAGGGTCCATGTTCAATTTGGCTGAACTCTGCATTTCCACGTGAAGCCAGAGCAGCAAGTCTGCCCTCATGTGGATACACCGAGAATCAAAGTGAAATACCCCACACAGTTGGCAATGTAATTTCACTGTAGGACATGATGACAACCCAATTAAACGCTTAATGAAACCTCAGTTTTCTTACAGCCTTTTTGGGAAATTACTGCAGACGTGATAGGCCTACATCACACGTGAAATGAGCATTAATCCCACTGCGTTGTTTTCATAAAGGTCGCTGAGACATAGGAGGGGGGTGGGATTGTTGGTGCAAAGACCTAAAGTGAAAATAATCCACCCGCATCACATGAATTATCAATAAAGAGAGTGTTTGTGTGGATTGGATGCGTTTATTTAATCTGTCCCTCTGTTGATTACAAAAATAAGAATGATAAACACTGCTGAGGTAAAGTATGGCATTCAGATGATTACCCTTCGTGTGGAAGCAGCTTAAAGTGGAGCTGCACAAAGACAGAAACGTTTCACCTGCATTCGTTCAAGAAGGGGTGAAAAAGAAATGCGCTTTTCTTTTCGGCTCCATCTAGAAATCTCTCTCCTTTGCAGACGATTCAAGCGACACAAGCGGATAAACTTGAAAAGATTACTTATCCTTTCAGATGGCGGCTCCTTGTTAGAATATCTTCCATTGTTCCTTATGGTTAAACACTGGTAAACATCTCAAGTGCCCCCGAGATGTGAGAAGGAGCTAAATATGGACGGGATGCGCAGAAATCTCTTTACATTCCCTAAACATTTGTAGCCTGAAGTGAAACTACTGTGAGGCAGGAGGGAGAATCTGGCCTCTTGTGGTCTGGGGGTTGGGACACCAAAAATCCAATAGCCCCCTATTTAGACATTTACAGCTAGTTTTATTATACTGTCTAGACGGTTCAAGGTTTAGTAAACAATCAGTGTTTGAAAGCAAAGGAAATAACGGGACCATACAGGCCTGCAAGCGCCAAACTTCGCCATTGAAGAATCGTCATATGTATTTTTTCTTTTTTTTTTTTTACAGGACTTGGTTGAGACCATGTGACAGGTTTCGTGACTATGATACAACATTTGTCGTGTCTACTTTATTTCACACCACAACGAACATTACATGCGTCTGAATAAATGCACATACACAAGGAAGAAGGAAGCCTATAGAGTTTATAGAAATCATGTCAAAGCACAGCTCGTACTTTGCTGAAATATCGGGTTGCCAATAACGCGAAAATATATGAACACAAATAAATAAATGCAAGAATTGTTTGCAAAAATATGGCACTTTTTTTTTTCCTTTTTTTTTTTTTTTTTTTTTTTTTTAAATGCCAGATTTTTGTAAAATAAGCTGATCATCAATAAAAACGACCAGGGTTCAAATATGCAGAGGGGGGCCAGTCTTTCAAACATATGATAGTGTATACCACCTATTTTACCCCCGCGAGTGTGTGTGTGTGTGTGCGCTACTGTGTCAGGTATCAGAATAAAGGGTTCCCAGTGAAATACTGTAGGCGGTCGCGGTTTAGCTTTTTCTCTTTCATTCTTCTATTTTGAAACCAAATCTTCACCTGCCGATCTGACAGGTTTAACATCCTGGACAGTTGCAGCCGCTTCTCTTTGTTAATGTACACGTTGAAGAAAAACTCTCGTTCAAGTTCTCGGATCTGGTATTTGGAGTAAGGGCACCTCTTCTTCCTGGACTTGGTTGATGAACCTGCACAAGAAAAACAAACAAACAAAAGAAATTTAAAAAAAAAAAAAAAAAGGGTGAAAAAAAATTGAAGATCTGGTCATCAAATTCTGATTCAAGTGCAGTTAAGATAGTTGACACATACATTTATTTATTTATTAATTTGTGCACAAAGGTCCTCACACACACACACACACACACACACACACACACACACACACACACACACACAGAGACACACACACACACACAAGTTGAGACTGACAACAACAGAAGTATTAGCATTAAAATGAACTCACTGCACTGAATTTTAGACATATGTTGCTGTTTGGAGACAGACTGCCACATTACAGCTTCTGTTCCCTATAAAAAGGTGTCGTTATATCTGCACAACATTGCCTATAAGATGATAAAATAAACTTTAATAAAAACGATTTCTAATTTTCTTCATTTCCCCATCAACACAAATCAATTTCAGCACCTACATATTGTTTCTAGACACCAGGCAACCTTTTAAACTATGGTTACTTGACTGTTTCCCATTGTAAATACCTTTACAACCGTAAAGTAAATCTTATAGGGATATAAAAGCTTTTGCATGCTTATAAAGCGGCACATAACCCAGGACGGCCACTGGTGCTGGACACAGTGCAGCCTAGAGACTCTTTTGTCTACAGTGAGCACCTTATACCCAGGACATAGAGGGAAATACTTACTCTGTTGGTTGTTCTTGTCGCCGCAGTTGGAGGATGAGTCCTCGTCCACGCTCCCGGTCGGGTCAGCTTTGTGCTCCTCTAGTTTGGTGAAAGCCTGATTGGTGTTTTCAGCAGCATCTCCGGGAACAGCAGAATCTGTCTTTTGTTTGTTGGGGAGCTCCGCGCAGAGCTTCTCCGAGTTGGGAGTGTCAAAAAACTGGTCGAAGCCCTGGGGAAGAACCCCGTTCCGGCCGACACCGGCGAAGAAATTGCACGGCGAGCTCGTCCCTCCGTGGTGGCCGTACAAGGACTCGTTTTTGAATATCACATCCGCCCTGCTGCTTGAGGACTGGATTAAGTCCCGATGCATTATCTCGTCCGTCGAGTAGTAAGACGCGTAATTGCCCCTGTAGTGCCATTTGCTGGGATGGTCCAGTCCATAATCCCTGAAAGCGACTTCTCGAACAGGTTGGACCTGGGCTATGTTGGGAGAATAGGGGAAATTAATCTGACACGAAGTAGTCTGCGGTAAAAAGGAGGAGACTGATGTAAAATCGGGCGTCGAAACGTAATAAGTGCAGCTCGGTAAATACATATTTGACGCACAGCTGCGATCATCGTATTCCGTCATATCTCTTCTTCCCTTTCCCTCTTTGCAAGAGAGGAAAGGAATTGGCAGCTTGACTGTGTTAAACTTTGTCCATCTATAGCACCACAGGCGTGTGGAAAGACCCCACCAGGGAGAAAAAATCGGAAACGTAGGCAGACCTGCAATACATCTTGATCGATTCTTGAGGTAATTGTGTCATGTGATCCAGCTAAGAAATTACCATACATCAATATCAGTCATTAAAAACTGTCCGGAGAAACTCATGTGAGCGCATGGAAGAGACTTCATTGGCTCCCTGGCTGCAGAGGAAACTCCTCTCCAGCCTTCTTGCCCTATAGCTCAGGAAAAAAAAAAAAAAAAGAAAGAAATTTGTGAACCACAGCTGGAATATTTGATTTAAAGCTTTGCAGTAGCACCATCTCCATCGTGTAATGACATGTAATGACACCCGCACACGCTCATTCCTCAATTAATTTGCCCACTTTGGAGGAAGCATGTTTGTCTGTAGCAACAGTTAGGCTGGAAAACATTGAAGTTGACCTCCGCACTTCATGCAAAGCCTGAGGAGAATGGCACCAAGGCCACCGGTGGTGCATGTGCCTTGCTGCACGGTTAAACCATGAAGAAGGCAGAACAGTATGTGATTCACAAGCGACTCATTAAGTCGGGGGTTTTATGCAAATACATTTTAGGGTTCATTGCATATAATCACCGAGCGCCATGATGGTTGGAGGACAGTTAAATACACACAAACAAACGTTCGCAGGAAAGTATTTGGATTCATTGTCAATTACAAACCGCCTGGCCTGCAGCACGAGGCAGTCCAGGCACCACAGAAGAAATAAAAGACTACAAAATTGCTGCACTATAATAAATTCAAATATAAATTCTATTGCAAAGCACGCAAACTAGCCCATGTGTGCCTCAGCTTTAAAAGCGGCCTGCATGAGAATGTTAAAACATTAACTGTTGCTTTGTTTTTCATTTGTTAGACTCTAATATTCAACGCAGATGAACGCGTTTGAAAACAGACAAATAAAACAGCCCACGGTATGCTGTTGCGACTGTAGAAGACGTTGATTTTGGATCTGACACAAAAAAACAAAAAACATAAGCTAAGTCAATTGCAAGCATGAATCACCGAGCAGAGCATTGCCAAGTCCAAAACAACAAGCTTTGACCCGTCTGTGGTCTAGGTGATGTCCACCAAGCATTCACCAACAAGCCTCTGCACCCAAATCATTTTATTACGCGAAAGCAGCCTTGCCTGCAGTGTCCAGGCCTCCCCTCTCTGTGGGCTCAACGGAGTTAAAACTCTGGTGAATGGATAACCTCACATCTCCAAGCCTCCACCAATATATATATATATATATTTTTTTTTTTTTGTCGACGTGAGTATTATTTTTTTTTATGTTTATTCTTAAACCAAATGGAAAAGTGAAGGAGGATATTGAAAGAAAACATAGTTGTGGCCTGATACTGGTCAGTGACCACAAAATGATCCTCCAGTAGAAACGCAGCTCTCGCGTGTGTAGCTCAGTAGAATGTGGTGAAAGAACCAGTGGATTCTTCTCTGCTTTAAGCTTGAAGGTCACACAACAATGTGGAAGAAGCTTAAAGGCGAACTGGGGTTTATTGTTATTGGGGGTAAAATCAGCTCTTTCTCTGTCTTCAGCCCTTCACCACACTTTCACGTTGAAAGCCACAGGCACTTCACAAAGATACATGCAACACAAATTTCGTATTTTCACCAGACATAAAAGGGGAAAACTGGAAATTTCTAAACAAATTGATCCATCGGTTGCACAGCCCTAAGAGTGAAAAAAACAACTACAAAAAATATCTTTACCTCTTGCATTGCAGTGAAATGTTAAATGTTAATTTTAGGACTGAATTAGTTTATTTACCTCAGACAAAGTCTGCGACCTGTTGCTTGTCACTTATCTGACTCCTTTACGTTGCGGTTTTTATTGTCCTAATTTGTTTGTTGTAAAGCATATATATTTTATTTATTTTGAAACAAATAAAATATTATTATTAGGCTATTATTATTATTATCATTATTATAGATGCACGCAACAAATAAGGAGCATCGGTTGATTCACTTTAACATTCCACATTTTAAATGAAACTGCAGGCGGGTGCTGCTCAGCTTAAAATCTCGTGCTGCTGAGCCAGTTTTATGTGCGTCATATTAAGTTTAATACTATAATTTTAACCAAATCGATATAAGAAGCCACTTCAAGCTTGTTCGCGTTGGTGAGAAAAACAGACCTTTATGGGAACTACTTTTATATATCCTCACAAAGAAGTAACTTTGTGGTAGTAATACTGTTGGAAGTAGCAGTGCAAAGCCTATACTAACTTGACCTTAACTTTGTTTTGGCGCCCCCACTATCTGGAGGAGCCTGAGTTACATGGCGCAGTCTGGCTGTGTTTGGCAGTAAAGCAATAAAGCAACAAATACTGAGGGGAAACGTTGCAGTATTGCACACGGAGAAAACTCGGTGTAGCTGCTCAACAACAGTCTGAGCAATAAAAACTAATAGTAGGTGAAAGATGGCGTGTGGTGGAGATTTTAAGATGAGAAAAAGTAGACAAACACAGAGCTGGAAAACAAGCGGCCTGCAGCGCACGAGCGTCGATTATGTCAGAAATTTGAGATAAAAAAAAAAAAAAAACAACAGGGCTTTCACAACAATTTATAAATAAACAAGAAACATTTAGCCCCAATAGTTTATACAAAATAAAAGCCCTAAAATTTGAGAGAACTGAGATCTGTGACAGTCACTAATGGGAGAACCATCTCTTCACGTTTCATTACAAATTATAGGTTCAAAATGTTACTGACTTTCATGAACCTTTAATACGACTGCAGTATTACAGAAACATAATAGCCACAGTAATGAGGTGATGATGACGTGATGATGATGCAATGGGAGGCACCATTAATAGATCCAGTGTCCTGCGTATTAGTCTGTTGGTGGTTGGTTTTCTTTAATAGCTGCAGCTTCACTCTCTGACCACTCGTGACCTGCAGCATTAAACTTTGCCTATTCTCGACCACAATGTGGAAACTAAAGTGTTTTTGCAACCACTTAACAAAACAGTGAAGTGCTTTTGTAAATACAAACTGTTATATATGATCATACCACATGCGTTATCTAAATGATCTCTAACGCGCGCAGAGGAACCTAAATTGGCAAATAAATCGCATTCAAAATTGATGTGATGTGTAGCTACACACATACAGTGAAAAAAGTCGCAGGTATGACTTCTGAGTTACGCCAGATCCATTTGGTCACACAGCCACAGTAACCTCCAGCTGGCATGTGGAGGTCTTGGCAGCGGGAGCGAGCTAATGCTGCTGCGTTATGCTTTAACTGGGAGGAGGAATCTGCGCAGAGGAGGGAAGCTAAATATTAGAAAGGCACATGTGACCTAAATTTAAGAGCATATACATATACAAGAAAAATGTTGCTTACTTTATAAAATCCAGTCACGGTGCTATTTTGAAGTATTTGCTGGTGAATTTGGAAGCAAAAGTAACAGTGGGTGATTGTGACATAGCTGATATTGCTAAAACAGTCACTTTTGTTATGGAAATGTTGATTCTTTTGTTTTTGAAGGTGCATGATGAATATGAGGACAGATATTTGCCAAAGGGAAATCTGAATGCAGACCAGGGTGTTTCATTTTAAAAAATTAGTAGCGGGAAGTCATTAAAGTGTCTGGGCAACAAATACTTTCCTCTCATGCATATTAATGAATTCATTTAGAAAGTGAGGGAAAGGTAAGGACACTCGCAGCCGCTGGTCCTTCCGCCGCCGCAAACAAACACCGAGGTTTCTTAAATCAATCCTTTAGACCCCTATCTAAAATAATTATAATTATAATAATAATAATAATAATAATTACTAAAAATTTGGTGGACTGAGCTGCATACTGCTGTGAGTTTTTTATATATCTCAAAAGATATAATGTCTATTATCAGCTAGTGAGCGACTGACTGATGATCTAGAATCAAAAAGTGAAGCACATGGTTAAACTCGCTATTCAGTACTCTGCCTGAAAATATAAAACCACTCACATGATGCACAATAATGTGGCTACAGGTCATTTAAAATGTGCTTTATTTACAAATGTGTTCATCCTCAGGTTGCGTCAACTTTACAAGACCTCTGGTCCGTGCGTAAAAAGTCTCATCAACATTTTTATGTTTACCAACAACATGCTCTTCCGGAATGCTTTTTTTTTTTTTTTTTTTTTTTTTTTTTTTTTTAAACAAGTCCAATCCGAGGTTAAATATACATTAAATCAAGTATGTATTTACTTATAAAGGATAGATTTTCAAAGCAAGAGTGATTCCAATGCAACCGTCTCATGTGTGTAGCAACACAAAACCAGGTCTGACACTGACAACCGGAGCTTCATTCAGCAGTTATAATGTGGCTTTAACTGACACAACCAGGACGTTTCACATCCACAAACCCACTTTGTTTCACACACATTTGAAGTAAATACCTTTTACCACTAAATGCCGCCGCAAATCTTCTGCTCCACAGACCGAACTTGAATGTGGCCGCGGCCACACACAAGAAAAATGTGACGTTGCTCATTTTAACAGACTTACAATAACTTTAGGGGGGAATTCGGCATTTAACTAAATAACAGCAATTAGGAAATAGACATGCAGTTATAATATACTTTGAAATACTGACTTTAGTAAACCCCCGTAAACATGAACTTGACTGTTTGCTTCCACATTAGGCCCTGCACTACATGCGCAGGCCATATTACAAAATACACAAAAACATACAGAGCCATAATGCTGCTTCAACAGGCCTGATATTTGTGTTGGATGAGAAAGAATCAGGCTCATTGTTTTATTTTTTAACCGCGGCAAGGCCCAGCAGGAGTCAGGGCCTACTGCGCATTCGGAGAGCCTCGGTCTGTTGTATCTTAATCTGCTATGTATTCTTTATCAGTCTGCTGTTAATATGACTGACTGGCTGTGACTTGATTAAACCCCCAGCCTACTGTGTGACTGGAATACAAACATTTTACACTTATTTGGGCTATAAATACAAGTCAGTGCCACAAACCGAGAGGGCTCGTGATGTGCTGCAACATTCATACAAGGCTACAACACAACATGTTCTGTGCGCTGCTGGTCATGATCAAGTCCAAAGGTCATCAGTACGCGGAGAAAGCCTGCTCGCGCATCATGAGCCGCTTCTTCTTCATCCTCCGGTTCTGAAACCAGATTTTCACTTGTTGGTCGCTCAGGTCAAGTCTGTCTGACAGCTCTTTTCGTTTCTGTCTGTTGATGAATTCGTTCATCATGAATTCATTCTCAAGTTCAGCCAGCTGTGGCTTCGTGTAAGGCTTTCTCTTCTTTCGGGTTCTCACTTGTGACGAGCACCATGGGGCACCTGGAGGGAGCAGAGGTGAAAACAGGGTTTTATACAGCAACAGTAATATAGTCTGAAGGGAAATAACTGATCCTGCTGCTTATAGTGGTGCTCATATCAGATGAGTAAATATCTTGCAAAAAATGGTTTAATATTATAGTAAATATAAGAAGGCACGCCTATAGTACAGGCTATATATATATATATATATATATATACACACACACACACACACTAGTACACACACTATACTATGGGAGCAGAGGGCTAATAGTACTAGGCACTAACAGTAGCTTCTATCAGGACATAATAGGAATATTAAAATGAACTGAATATCAAAGGAGATGTAAACTGGCTATAAAACAGTCAGTGAACTTATGATTATCACACACCAACTATAAAGTCTCACTATAACTCCTATTTAACATTATGCGCCAATGTAAATTGGTTAGTCCATCATGATGATGTAATAGGAGATAACAAACAGTTACTGCAACAAAATGAAACGAAGTAAGTAAGTACGAGGAAGCACAGATCAAGTCATGTGGTATCAAGGTGTTTTCTTTTTATAATTAGGCTACATAATTATTAAGTGTAGAAATAGTTGAAATAACAAAATAATTCTATAGGCTACTTAACCTTCAGCAAAAGTCGTCCTGGAGCATGTGTTACTGGATGGTGGCTGAAAGCAGTTCTGTTCCTGTTTGGTGCCGTTCACGTTCAGCGGACCTGCAGAATCAGCGTTCAACTGGGCTCCGGGACCGTGAGACCGGCTGTGCAGGTCCGAGTAGCCGCGGTCACTGACTGCCCCATGCTCCCCGGCGTAAGCCTCATCTTGTCTGCCGGTCTCCTCTGTCTTGTGGTCTGCGTCCTGAAAGCATCGAGCCGACTCCTCCAAATGCGTCTTGACGTGGCCGCCGGAGGAGTTGGTGTTCACAGACACCGAGTTATTGGACAGAAACGGCGGACAGTAGCCGCCAAAGGCGCGGCTCTGTGGTGGTGGTGCTGCTGGTCTGGACGTGCACGAACTTGAGGAAGTCCACGGGAGCGTGCACACCTCTCTCCTGTTGTAAGGGATCTGATGCAGCCCGGGTATGTGGGCTCCATTACCCCGCAAGTTGGAGAAATACAGCGACTCAGGTGGAGCAAAATTCAACAGAGAACCAACGTAGCCGGGATTTAACGGATTCCGCTCACACATTTCCATGGAGCTTCCCTCAAACGCGTCTTGCAAGCCTTTTAGCAACTCCTGAAGAATAAAGGGTAGGTAATTGTTGATTTGTTAATACGGCGTCACGTGATATGCAAAATATGTTGTTCCGCCCCACCCTTGCTCTCAATACTGCAAAGCAATATACTCCATGAGGAAATATTTTGGTATTAGGTGGGTGGAGGATGAAATTAAATTCCAAAGATGCGTGTAGTCTTCTATATTTATACAGAGGGAAAAAAATGTCAGAGGTATCTGAAGAATATTTGGCTCATATCCATCTCAGAGTCAGCTCTTACTTGAAAGCACATGAGCACGGGTTTTATTTTGGTGTTGTGACCTGAAGAATGACAATGTGACTCTGTAGAATCACCCATATAGTTTATAGTACAAGGGTAAATACAGGGCCTTAAATGCACCACAGGAGACCCGAGGCACTGCATATAGGCTTCATGGGAGAGGCTGCTCCCAGTGCACACTTATACCCATTATAGAATAATTTGGGTTCAAATTGATTTCTTACAGTGACAGAAAGTCAGCCCATCAAAGCACAATATAATTCCTTAAAAACAACATGTATGCTACAAACTACTGCTCAATGACATTACATGATAGATTATTGGATAGACAGGCAGGCAGATGGATTTGGAGACGTTCATGTCGGGCAGAAATCCCCTTTTCCCATACGCAATCTCAACAATGTAACATTATCAGCTTCACACAGATAACATTCATGGTAGGTCCACTGTATTTTGCTTCAGGCTATAATATTAGTTACAGTACACTGTGGCCCTGGAGGTGTTGCTTTTCTTGAGCTGCCTCTCCTGTAAACAATGTGGCCTATATTCGCCGTCGCCTACAGGCGATGGACTGACGACAACATATGAGAAACATAGAATGAAATACATCCGCATTTCGAAAATGCACATCGACCTTTAAGGAAACAATCTCGCCCAGTGTGAATGAATCCACCATAAGTCGCTCCTCACAACTACTGAATCATTTTTCAAGTAATTTTTTTAAGTTCAATAGAAGCCTGTGAGCTTCTGCACACATTTTCTCATATTAAAGTCATATCTGATAGAAATGTAACCTCCTGGTGCAGTTTACGTTGAAATTGTCTATATAAAAAAAGAACTGCTATTTTCCGGAGTGAAGAAAAGGAAAATCCTCTGCGTGGCAGCGCTACAGTGAATCTCCAGTCAAATATTTGCACTTTAAAATTAAAATGAACCGTAACTAGAAGAAGGAAATCTCCCCCTGCTAAATGTTTACACTCCTTTACAGTCAAATTCATTGGATAAATATTGAAACTACTAATCCAAGTCCATTTTTCCAACACTGTCGTGTACATCCAGTACTTTCTTAAATAAATACACTCCTCCTGTGGGGATTTAACAATGTATATCTGGTAAAGTGTTTAACTGCGTGTTTTATAATCCATCATGAGAGCCTCATATTCCTAAAATATTCTGGTAATCTGCTCAAATCAAATTTGATTGTTGTTAGGTGTGTAATGGACTATTTTCGTAGTATCAATGGAGGGGTTTCTTTCTGCACACTGTGCCCCTGAAATTTCTCACACACAGGATTGTGAGTCTGTGTGTGTGTGTGTGTGTGTGTGTGTGTGTGTGTGTGTGTGTGTGTGTGTGTGTGTGTGTGTGTGTTGGGGGAGGGTGGGGAGTTCAAAAATAAAATACACTGACATTGAAGACTTGGAGCAGTTGTGTTTTTAGTTGGGTCTCCAACATATAGTGGGGACATTCTGTATCTAGTTTTGACTCCTCTCGTTACTGTAACTCCTCACAGACATTAAAGATAATTCTGTATAACCAACACAGGATTTTCATAAATGGGATTCCTTATGACTCCACTTTATCCAGGTTCAAACACAGGATTATTTTTTGTTTCTTTATGACAAGAAAGGAAGTCCGAGGACCCTTCACATAAAAAAAAGACCACACTGAGATTTAGATTAGACAGGTTAAGCGTTTAAACCAGACAAGACTCTCAAATATCACTGTATTAAGCAATCATGTGAGCTGTTGCGGCTCTGAGCCAATAGGTGGCAGTACAAATTCATACACGGTCCCCTGCTGCAACGCTGTCCCTACTCTTTTCATTGTTAGTCAGTATCTTAACTCTGCAATGAAACATCATCAGCAGTTTCAGTACCACTCGAGCATGTAGACTGTTTCTGCATACACATAAATAATTAAATAAATAAATTGATTTATTCAATGATAATGAAGGTGATAATGAAGGCTCTGTTGTGACCTATCATAACATCTACATTGAAGGGCAAGACAAGTACAAAAATTACAGAACCACGCTTTTGTTGCAAATCACTACGTTTGTAGAAAGAAACATGAGACAGCTGGAAAAAAAAGCGACAGTTATTTTAAAGATGGAAAAACAGAACATCTAAAATTTAGAAAATGTAGAAAATTAATAGCCTCGGTGTTTAAAATCTAGAATATTTTACTGGAACGGGTCACGAATTAAATGTTGTATAAATATAAGAAATAAAAACAACGATATTACACAACTAACCAGGCTACACTTTCTGCAGAGTGAAAACTAATTCAACTCTGTTTAAAAGAGCTTTTTTGATCATTTGGATGCGCTTTATTTAGAAAGGTTTTCTTCTTAAAAACATCTCTAGGTTATACTCAAAAGTTTGAATGATGAATTTAATATTCAGGCACAACTATAAAGTATATAAAAACACGTCTAAATCGCGTGTAGCCGCTTTCTATAAAACACAGGGAGCATTAGGCTATGAATGAAATTTAAAACATTTCTCTTTTTTTTTTTGTTTTTAAATTACATCAGAAAATTTGTGACAAACAAATGAATGCGAACTGAAAATGGGAAATAAACACAATCGTTTCATCGTAAACTTACTGATAGAATATGTCTGGTAAATTACACTGCAGGTCATTTTCATCTGTTTTGCTAAACGAAAAATTCTCCTCAAAACGCGGTGTTGTTACTGACTGTGAAGAGCGTCATATTTTCTCTAAAGAAGAAACATTATCTCCTTTGACAAAAAAAAAAAAGATTAAAATACTGAAGTTTATATTTGTGGCATCCAGGCTTACAGTTTGTACAGGCTACATGCTCCAGAAGTATGGACAGACTGCAACAATCAGAAAACTACAAGAAGTTTTAGTGTTGAGTTTTGGTGCCATTTACTGCTCCTCTCTTCGTCCTTCATGTTTAAAGTGTCAGGAGCCAAACTGAGGAGCTTCAGTCTGCCTGTTTTCCCAGGCCCTTTGAAGGAAGCTATCCGCCGTCTATTGTCCTTGGTAATAAACTTGCTGCTTCCCTCGTTCAAGTTCTCTGGGCTGAAAAAAAAAAAAAAGCCTTCAATCTTCCAAGTGTTGAAATCTCAACAGATTATTGAGCCAGTGGCAGTCGAAGTGTGTTTCACACAGGATGTGGATTTTTAACTTAGATTTCTTTAATGTCCTGGTGTCAAGTGTGGAGAGGTTTCAGAGGAAAAAAAACACACTCATTGGTGAGAGGGAGATAAATATCTAATGATTTCCTGGGCCCTGTATTCTTGTCCTTTTGGCGCTGAGGGAACATGTGAAACTCCTGAACGTCTTTCAAGCAGATCGAGTGACAGGTAAGAGACCTACCGACGGTGCTGTAGAGGATTTTACAGACATCTCCGTTTCTCAGTAAAGTTTCATTCTTGAACCCGCGAAACTAAAACTTTGTTTTAAAGGGAATAGGGAATAGGGCTAAAGGGAATCCGACCAGTTAACGACGGCATCGAAACGGCATCACTTCAAAAACAAATCAGGTGTGTCGACACAAAAATCAAGAGTTTTTACCTGAGAGAAACTGGTGGGTTTGAAACTTGGAGACTTCTAAATTAAACGGCGTGGATGTTTTCAGGGTGCCTTAATAAGTAGGCTATTTCATGTAAGTATTACTTCATAAGTATTTCAGTATTAGTATGCTGTTCCTGATAAAGTGCTTGGTGAGTATATAACTTGATATAATCATGTGTGAATTCATGTCGCCTGAGTTCTGCGGCAAAGAAATTCAAACTAAGTTTGGATGTTGTATTTTGTCCACTGCTACATCCCGCTTTGCTTTGTCTCCCTCCCATCTTCCAACAGCAGCAGAAACTGAGCTTAATTCATAGAAATAAGATTTGAACCAAGTAAAAATCTGCTGAATCTGCAGTGTGGAGACAGTTTGAAGAAGGAAAGAAATCAGCTTTACTGTGAACAAGCTGTAACGTCTAATTATATTCACTGAGTGAAACATTTCCTTAAAATAGCTCCTTACATATAAGCTATACCCAGACTAAATCATATGTTTATTCACGTTCACATTTTCAGGAAACATGCCTATATTTCATCGTTGGTTGCATTGGCTAATTGCTTTTTGACGCAGTTCGGGGGGTTTGTATGAACGTCGGCTGGAATTAAAACCAGGCTCATGTTGAACTTAAATGATCCCAATACAACGATAACATTTTCAAATGTGTTTTTTGTGTAAGCGTCAATAATCAGACGCGAAGCTAAAATCTGAATCGAGTATGAAAATAATCAAGTTAATCATTCCTGTCAAAACTATATAAAAACTGCTCAGTCATTTCTAATTACGTACATTGGCACATTATTGCTATTTTTTGCCCCCCACTCATTCTTACTTTGTATCTGCTCAGGTTGAATAAAGCATCTTCCCACCAAAACGGACATCTCTAGCCTATAGATTTAAATGGGGAACACAGTTTCCACCTAAATGACAGATCAGAGAAAAGAGGAAATGTCAGTTAAAAGTAAAGTTAAAATAAGCGTTACACAAACATCAGTGATGATTATGAATTTAACGAAAGAGACTGGAAATCAAACTCTTTCTTTTTTTTTGGCACAAAACTGTCGCCTTTTCCTGTTGCAATGACTCGTTTATAAATAGCAGCATCTTTAAAGCGTAGTTTCAAACTGTGAATAATGTCTCTGGAACTGTTACCACTGATTCTGTTGGAAAGAAATTCATTTTATACCTTCCAGACAAGCTTCTTCAACAAACTACCATGTCAACCTAAAAGTTACAGCGACAACAAAAGGGCTTAAACAGCCCCGCACCAAACTCTGCACATTCGAGGTGTTTGTTAATATTACTCAGTGCTGCAATAATACGATGCAACTCTTTTCTGATCCTTTTGTATTAAAGGGGGAAAGTGTTTTTCAGACATGTTACTGTCCTGTTGCTCAGTCGTTTGCATTCACAAGAAGGCGCCACTAGATGGGGCTCTCAGTTAAGGAAAGACGTCTGCAGTCACTGTAAAAGGCCAACTGTGAAAGTGGCAAAAAGCAACAGCGGTGAACACAGAGACATTTGATTAGTGAGTTGGTTGCGGGCTAAGTTTTGGATCAGAAGCACAGACCTACACATGGGCCCCAGACTCCACTAAACACTACCCCAGCACATTTATGATTGATCTGGAAACGATCATCAGCTTGAGGCAGAAAACACCACACTGTTATTTAAATGTGTAGAGACCTATATGTATAAGATAAAGTAATATAGGCCACGACTTGGCTTTGTTAAAGTTAAAGCAGATGCGCATCGACATTGGTTTAAAAGAACTGAGGATACAAAGTGTTACAAACCCCTTTGGCATGTGAATTGCTTCAAAGCATAATGACCCTTCTCTTAAACCTGCTTACAGATTGCTTTTTTTTTTTTCATTTAGCAATAATAAATTCCATGACACAGCTGAAACTTCTCCAGTATTACTCATGTTTTTCATTCAGGCTACAGGTCGTGTGTCATCTGGGTATGTTGTACATTTATTTCTTGTTGTCTGCTGCAGCTGTTAACTGTAAAGGAATTGCTCATGTCTCATTTTCTTTATTGTTGGAGTTTTGAGGAGGATGGAGTCTAATTTAGAAGTGACCATGAGTCAAGGGGGTCATGGATGATGTAACATAGGATGTAAAACATTAGAAGTACACCAAGTATGTAGGTATAATAAACGGATAAAACATGCAAAAGATTTTTAATTTTCTCTCATTCTGTGCTTCTAATTTCTCTTCCTCACCTCTGATTTGTATATTGTGTCACAGGGACACAACAGAGATTATCACTGCAGCACCGGGTCAGTTCCCTCCTGCATAGTGTTCACGCCGGCTCATACCAAACGCACAGCTGCTGCTGCATAACCTGTTAACAGAGGAATCCACACTCGCCAAGCACTTTTATTAGGAACACCTTTACACCTGCTTACGGTAGGGCTACAGTAACTCAGATAACGCCTCTTTTTACGACCGTGGTGAGCGGGAAAGCAATCCCAGAATGAA
Source organism: Seriola aureovittata (assembly GCF_021018895.1). Taxonomy (NCBI): domain Eukaryota; kingdom Metazoa; phylum Chordata; class Actinopteri; order Carangiformes; family Carangidae; genus Seriola; species Seriola aureovittata. The sequence goes on from NC_079374.1 coordinate 13,575,162, forward strand.
CAACGTGTTGACCCTTTGGGGCGGATGGGCTACAACATTAGAAGAACATGTCAGGTTCACCACCTGTCAGCCAGGAAGCAGAAATGAAAGACTGCAGTGGGAACAGGATCACCAAAACTGGACACTTGAAGACAGGAAAAAAAAAAAAAAAAAAACATTTAAAAAACGTAGCCTGGTCTGATGAATCTGGATTTCTGCTGAGGCGGCAGATGGTGGGATCAGAATTTGGAGTCAACAGCATGAATACATGGACTCCACCTGCCTTGTGGCGTAATGGCGTGGGGAATGTTGTCTTGGCACACTTTGGGCCCCTTAATACCAATCAACTGTGGTTTGAATGCCACATTGTATTGTTGCTGAGCATGTGCATCCCTTTTATGGCCACAATTTACCATCTTCGAAAGGCCACTTCCAGAATGATAATGCACCATGGAACAAAGCAAAAGTCACCAGATCTGAATCCAGTAGTAAACCTTTGGGATGTGGTGGAACAAGAGATTGGCAGTATGAACACGCAGCTGACAAATCTGCAGAAATGATGTGATGTAATCATGTCAACACGGAGGAGAATCTCAAAGGAATGTTTCCAACATCTGGTTGAATCCATGCCACAAAGAACAAAGACTGTCTTCAGAGCTGCTGTTTCTACTCAGTACTAGTATGCTGTTCCTAATAAAGTGCTACACTAATTCATGTTGCCTGAGTTGTGCAGCCTAGAAGTTCAAACTAACATTGGAGGTTGTAGTTTGTCCACCGCTCCATCCTGCCTTGATTTGTCTCCCTCCCGTCTCCCTAACAGGAAACTGAGCTTAATTCATCAAAATAAGATTTGAACCAATGAATGAAACACAATACTTGTAAATGAATGCAAGTAGCTGCTTAAAAATGTCTGGAAGTCAGTTGCTAATAAAGTCAAAATTGCTCATTTACATCTTTCTCATCAGAACAAAAGCTAAAAAAAATAATTCTATTATGGTTTCAGCAGCATTATCTGTCCATTATCTCCCTTCACTCAACTTTAGACTGAATTAAACCATCGTGGTTGTTGCAGACTTGACTAGATATTTTTGGTGTCAGAAATATATGAACTGATCATCTGCAATTGGTGAGTAATTAAAGTGGAAATTAGTTAGATTTCTATAGACTGGTAGGGACTGGTAGGGGTCTCAATGTGAACGCAGCCCTTCAGAGAGGTGAGCTCCACCTGAAGCAAGTGCTTTAAAATGCAGTTCCTCTAATGGCCTCCAGAGGAATGCTTAGTCCAACAAAACTGAATGTATTGAGGTGTCTGGGACACATCCATCATGTTATAATGAAGTTGCTTTTTTGCTGATTTGCATGGCTTGTTTACAACCTTGACAATACAGATGTTGCTATTGTTGTCAAGACTTACAGAGCTGTACTTACGAAGGAATTAATGAAATGAAATAAAATGAAATCATATGTATACTTATACTTTGGATCCACACTTTACTGTGAAATCTATCCAGCTTTACAGCCTGTGGTGTTTTATATCCCCGTTTATACAGAATCATGTTTTTAATACAGTATGTTTGACAGTTTTATCATATTTTACAATAAAAAAAAATCACCATTATGATCAACACTGGCCCTTTGGGTGTTAATCACATGGCTTTCAATAAGTTAGAATCTGGCTCATTTCATTTTTCATGTCACATATGTAACGAATTACAGCCCTTTTCCTCCCCCCTTGACTTTATTACCCATGAGTGAAGAGACAAGTTATTTGTAAAATAACCCCAGAAGAGACTTGCCCTACCCCCAACTGCAGGTGCATATTTGTAGGCCCAAACTTTTCTTAATGCATAGAGGTCCATTCAATATGCTATTGTTCAATAGTGCAACTGCACACTTCAACTGAAGAGCATGAGTAACACAGCTGCGTCATGAATCTGAAGAACAGCTTGAGAGCCACTTCAAGTCATCCACATGAAACACTTGATGTCCAAGTATTATGTAGCAGCAGAGAGAGGGGAACACATCTACATTCACTCATTTTGCAGACGTCTTTATCCAAAGCAACTTACAAATGAGGCAATTTGGGGTTCGGTGTCTTGCCCAAGGACGCTACGGCAGGCGGACAGGAGGAGCTGGGTATTGAACCGCCAACCCTGCAATCAGCGGACCTGATCCACAGCCAACCAGAGTGCAGCACTAATCTTGTGAGTGATGGCTGGGCCATTGGGATTACAGTTACACTAAAAGGTATTCTTCCCCTGAAACAACAGATCTTTCCCGCAGCAGATATTCTGAGTCATCATACAACTACAGTTGTAACAAATAATATTAACAGAGGCTCTGTTTTATTCCAGTGTCCCAGTAAGTCATGACAGTGTGACAATGAGCCAACATGAACAACACCAGAACCCTGAAACTGAAGCAGATGAATAAAATTCAGCCATCAGTAATTTCATTATTTACACTTGTGCTTTTCCTAACCTGACTCGTCTAAATGTCTTCTGTAATAAAAAAAGGAATGTCATCCATTTTCAGTTTTTAAAATAAGGAAAACACAAACTTGAACAGTGAATATGTAAACAATGACTTTAGAAACCTAATAATCAAACAGAAAAGACAACACTGCTCATACTGTACACTAATGCTGAGATAGCAGTGACAAATGAACACTTGTTTTTTTAATGAAACAAAGCTGCCAAGCAAAGACGAGATTAACTACTTTCCTTTTTTTTTTCCTGCCTATAGCTGCTGGCCAAGATAGGAGCTGAGCAGAAAAGTGAGATTTGGACTATATCATGATCCAGAAGTCAAAGATAGATTTCCAAAAGTCAAAGATTACACAACTCAGAAACTTGCAGTGTAGGATTATCCCTTTAAGATGAAACTCTATTCATAGGAATATTCATCAGCTGCACAATTAATCCACTAAATGTATGCAAATTACCTAATTATATTAAATGTAAATTCCCAAAGCTCTTAGAGAGGAGAAGTGTCTTACTTAAACATATGTTTTTTTTATTCAGAAAAGTAAAGAAAACATTGTGTTCACTAACAAAGTGATGGGTGCATTTAAATTCAGTATTATTTAGCAAAAATGTTATTAATTGGTGTTATCACAGAGGATGTAAAACACGCTTCTCCTTAGTCTTACATTGTTTTTTCTTTTCTAAACAAATGATTGAGTGAGCTGAAATGTATTATAATTAGCTCCATGGATTGTGCAGTTATTAAGATTTAAGCCACACTGCTACCTTTGCTCTGATATAAACATCATATTCCTCACCAGTATTACGTATCTTTGGCTCTGCAGCAGCTTCCAGCTCCTCTAAAATTGTTTTCCAGTAGCCTCATTAAAACATCTATTTCTATCATCCATGTCTTTATTGCCATGTACACACATTTTCTGTGGAGATGTTCCCAGAGTGCTCAGGTCAGACACAAGTCATGACATCAGGTAAAAGCCCACAACAGCCATTCAACTGCCAATATCAGTGACAGCAATTAATATTAAATCCTGCAGGAGGCGCCAGAGGACGCATAGAGGATAATCTAATGGCGCCTTTACAGTCATTTCACATCGAGAAACCAGGAGTCCATGCATGGGTGTTATGTCTTTACATATCGAGTCTCCGTTAGAATAAATCTACAGCATAGCAAACATGTAGCAGTTATTTCTAATAAATACCCAAAATACCACGCAGCTAACAGAGGGGTTGACACAGAGAGTGACAGACACTTGGGGGGGGGGGTTGTATTATTTTCAAAAGAATGATAAAAGATTGTGTTCAAATATATATATATATATTCAAGTATAAGCTCTTAAATCTGAGTAATTCGTTTAAATTCAACATCAAAATCAAATGAAAAGACAGGAACAGTGTAAAGAAATAACTGACACTTAAAATTACAACGGGAACAAATCATTGTTTACATTTAAAAAGGTTACTGACATGCTGTAGTGACTTTAAAAAGAAGATGTCTTAACAAACAGGTTACTTCTCCATGCATTAAAGCACACATAACTGTGTGCTATTGTCTGGAAATGTGTGATAATGTGGGCATTATCACCACATCAAAATGTGTCTTTGACGACTGAAGACCTGAGTGGAACAAAATCCAAAAAAGAAGAAAAATATAAACTGCTCAAAAAAAAAAAAAAAACATGGTTTCAAATACTCAAAAAATATGTAGTTTTAATCTTTTATCACAAACTTGCACGTTAATGTTAATGCACTTCACATTCTGGTAAAGCCGAAGAAATGGCAAAAAAAAAAAAAAGAAAAAAAAAGAGAAATAAATAAAAGAGGAAAGATTAGAGAGGGGGAGGGCGAACAGAGAGGAGGGAAACAATAGAGAATCAAAGCATAATAATATTCCTAAATGAAGAGGGAAATGCTGCACCGCTCATTTTATTAATCAGACTGTCAATTTCACCCAAGAGGCCAAACCCAAGAGCAATCTAAAACAGACTCAGATCAACCCAGGGACAAGCGCCTCGCTCCTCACTCCTCTCTTCCTCTCCACTTGGATATTATTCGTCTGACCGAAGGCCGCCTCCATCATCAAGTGACAGCCCTCTCCTATTTATTTGCTTATAAACCTGTTACAATAAATGATCATTGGAGCAACGTCAGCCGAGCATTTTAACAACGAACAGCAGCCACTTTTGATGAATGACATTTTGCTGCTGTGGGGAGGATGCACGGCTCATTTTGAGCAGTCGCTCGTCGATTGCATTCAGATTCTTTCATTTTAGCGTCTTGCTTATAAAAAGCTTTAGAGACAGTTATTTAGAGACAGTTGCTGAGTTGCATGCGGATTTAGCTCCGACACAACTCATTGGTGCTCCAGCCCCCTGGACAAGTGTTGTGTGCGCGCGCGTGTGTGTGTGTGTGTGTTGTTCTTTTTTTTTTTTTTCTTTTTTTTCTTCCTTCCTCGTCTTGCACAGCTTAATGATGGAGAGGATAAGAAAAGAGATGATATTGATGGAGAGAGGTCTGCACAGTCCCGTCGCAGGGAAGAGGCTCGCAGACACGCCTGGAAATTCAGTGCTGGAGGCCCTGGAAAACTCTCAGCACAGCGGACGGCTGAGCCCGAGAATAACTTCGGCTTCTCTCCATGGAAATCTTGGGGACATCCCGACGAAGGGCAAGTTTGAAATTGACAGTCTTTTCGGTACACACCACGGCAGTGAGAATACCTCCTCGGCGGAAATTTCATCGTCAGAAAGCAGGAAGAAAATGAGCCTTTACTCCGAAGTTTCGCAAGAATCAGACATTAACAGTGATGTGGAGGTGGGATGCCCAGCGCATCGCTCCCCGAGCCAGCACAAGGAAAACAACAAAGGTAAGATTTCATTTTACTCACTATTACCCTTATTTTTATTTATCTGATCATATTTTTAACGTAATACAGCGGTTATTATTATTATTATTATTATTATTATTATTATCATCACTGGGCATATTATTAGGTTACTCCTTCTCTCCATCTAAAAACAGAACTACATTATTATTATTATCTTAATCATCATTATTTCAAAATATTGATGTATTAAATGTATAATAATAATGATAATAATAATAATAATGATAATAACATGATTAGCTAATAAAAATGATTTGTCCCGACTGAAATTTTACATCAGCCGCAGTTTTATTATTATTTATATCAGGCTGTCAGATATATACTGCAGGCCGACACACAAGTCTATATTCTTGTAATAATATCGATGACAATCTGTTTGTTTTTTTATTTGTAGGTTTTTCAGACAGTAATTCTGGATCTTCAAACACAAGCTCAAACTCCCTCGCGAACATGAACGGTAATTCAACGGGAGGATCAAACAATTCAAACACCGACCAAGTCAGAAGGTATCGGACTGCTTTCACCAGGGAACAGATCGGACGCCTGGAAAAGGAGTTTTACAGGGAAAATTACGTTTCCAGGCCGAGAAGATGTGAATTAGCCGCAGCGCTGAATCTGCCCGAGACTACAATTAAGGTAGAGCACGGATTTATCTTCATTATTCCTGTCCACCGTGTGTGCTGCTGTGTGTGCATGTGTTTGTTCAGAGAAAGAAACAATGCAGGCATAAAAAGAACCTGATAATAACACTGCTCTGAAAATACAGTCAACACAATCACTTCTGCTCATGAGATGCTGCAGTGTGATATTTTCATTTTAACTTGTACACAAAATAACGCTTTTATATTCTGATCCCATTGGATGTTTATCAATTCAACCGCTGTGTTGATTAATTGCATAGGCTACTTTAAAAAAAAACAATTAGCCTACTTCAAAATTGCAAAAATATTTTCAGTGACTTGTTTGAGTTAATTGTTAGATTTTAACTGGAGCAGCACGCGGGAACAGGTTGTTTTCATGTGCAATGGTCATTTGTGAGAAATATTTCACGTGTTAGCAGGAGTCAGTGTCTGTACTGAGCAGACGCTGAGCCTCTCTCTTCAGAGGTCTAAATTTAGAGCTGGGGAACAACATGGCAGCTTCAATATGGGCCTTGTTTTGACTCTGTGTGCAGGTGTGGTTCCAGAACAGGCGGATGAAGGATAAAAGGCAGCGTTTGGCGATGTCCTGGCCCCATCCAGCAGACCCCAGCTTCTACACTTACATGATGACGCACGCGGCAGCTACAGGAAGTCTACCTTACCCTTTCCACTCGCACATGCCTCTACATTACTACCCGCACGTCGGTGTCACGGCAGCAGCAGCCGCGGCCGCCGCCACCGGTGCAGCCTCGTCACCTTTCGCCACTTCCATCCGCCCCCTCGATACCTTCCGAGCGCTCTCCCACCCTTACTCACGGCCAGAGCTTCTCTGCAGCTTCAGGCACCCGGGACTCTACCAGTCACCCGCAGGCCTGAACAGCTCCGCGGCGGCATCAGCGGCCGCGGCGGCTGCGGCAGCGGCTGCGGCGGTCAGCGCGCCGTCAGCCACCGGGCCTTGTTCGTGTCTGAGCTGCCACAGCAGCCAGGCGGCGAGCGCGCTGGGCTCCAGGAGCGCCAGTGCTGACTTTACCTGCACAGCTTCGGGGCAACGATCCGAGAGTGGATTTTTGCCGTATTCTGCTGCTGTTCTCAGCAAGACCTCAGTCCCGTCACCAGACCAACGAGAAGAAACTTCACTTAACAGATAACTCATCACACAAGCCTACACGACCGTTTCTTATTTTTGCTCTAGTCCTACTTTAGGGGATAGGCCTACTTTAAATATCACACTTGGGTAAAGCATTCCTTTCTTAGACAGCACTGTAAACACACACACACAAACACACACATACATACACACACACACAGACAAACAAACAAACACGAAGATTAATTTCTAAAAGTCTGATTCAAGCTCCAAAAAACTCTTTATAACGAAAAAGACATGAATAGCTAAGCACCGAAATTTTTGCAACTCAGAAAAAATACTTTTCTAAAAACCTCGTGCCCTTGTGTTTGTGCCAGTAGACCATTTTTTTATGGACTGTGCAGGATTAACTTACATATTTGGAAAAATAACATGCAGTGTCCCCATACCTCATTCTGTCCCCATGTCTCTATTTAAATGCCATTTCAAGTGGATGTATCTGTTTCTACAATTCCCACAAATTAAACTAAGGTACTGAGATTGGGTAACATTCCATATTTCTGCGGCTCAAATGTTCAACATGACAAATTCAGGCTGGCTGAATCTTGACTCCTTTGGTTTTAAGACACAAACGTGAGCTAATTATTCTCTCTAAATTTAGACAGCAGAAGGTTCCTGCTTCTCTGCCCAGCAGCATATCTTTCTTCACTATAGGCCTAATAGACTGAGATTTTGGCAGCAATAGCTTCTCCAACACCCAGCCTCTGCTCTGTGGGGACACCCCTAATCAGCTAGAAGGTGCATATAATTTTGCAGCGCGTCTTTCGTGTCAATTTTTATGTTAATAATGAGAGGATCATGACAAAAATTGCCAATCATGTTCCTAGATGGAGCTCCTTTGAATACATGACTGTAAGAAAGTTCCTCGTTTTGAGACCCGCTGTCAAGTGCTAACAACCCGCGGAGGGAAGTCATTAGACATACAAAAGACCTGGAACAAAGCGACAGTCCTGGTACACACAATGCACTGTATAAAGATAATATTTGACACATGGAGGGTTGAAAAATATTACATACAAAGTGGCCTATAAAGAGCCCCTCAAAAAATTCGTTTGCTGATCATGGGAAATACCTCGACACATACACTATCCTCTTTTTATTTACATTGCAGAAGCTCATTATATCAAATCCAGTATTTTCATAGGTATGTAATCCCTATAGGACCTCTTCACTCAGCACACACAGTGACGGGACTGAGCAAAGGCGAAAGTTCAGACAAAATAGCCTGGCTTTACAATCTGTCTGCGCCTGTAAAAATGGCTATGTGCTATTTTATTCGTTCCTGTTGGGACATCACCAATATGTTAATTATAAAACATGTGAACTGTAAATCGTGAAATATTTTGCAAATATCATGGATAGTCCTACTGATAGCTGAAAACTGAATTATTGATCGCCCTGGAAGAAAAAAAAAAAAGCTTCATGAACTGTGGATGGTAGGCTATTTTTAAACACGTTTTTTTTTTTTTTTATTTATTTTGTGTGACTTGCTGAATGTTTTTTTTTATGTTAAAACACTGAAAAGTACACGCCAGTAGGACTATCACATAGCCTACTAATTGGCCTGTAAACTCACCAATAGGCCAAATTCATGATCTGTATTTCGTGAAAAAATTAAGACTGAATTATGGAGATGGAGAACATTTCTTTACGGTCCACTCAAAAGAGGCTTTAAAGGGCTGATAAACGAGCACTGAAATTAAATGATGAAAATAGCATTGGCCTTTGTCCCTGGAGTCTCTGTTATAACTCTATATCTCTGTATTTAAAATATCAATGACTGTATGAATTTAAATATTTTAACTTGAAAAAAAATGTGCAATATGAAATGTAAATCATGTTATTTATTGATCGTGTTTGTTCTTGGAAAATAAATAAAAATGTTTACACATATTCGCTTCTTTACATTAATGACACAGACAACTGTAAAATAAACAAAATCGAGTTTGACTCCAAATTTGAATTTCGTATCATATGTTACAGCAGAATAAGAAAACGTGAAGTTTATATAGCCTGGGCTATATATAACTTTATATATAGCTATTTCCCTTGTAGGCTACTGTATAGATCCCACATACATAATTATTTTTTTCAACGACTTAGGCGTCTTAAGCTTACTTAGGTGCTGTGACACCATTACTATAGGAAACACTGTCTAACATAAAAATACGTGGAAAGCTACAGGGAATATGAGGCCTGCCATCACGGGTCATTCCGGCCCTATAATTTACCATTATTTTTACATTACCTCTAAATGATACAAGCTGATACTGTCGTTAATTGCACTTGGTTAAAATATAGCCTACACCAGAATGCCCCCAAGGGACTTAAAGATAAGTTGCTTTTTTGAACGTTCCCATTAAAGAAATAGGATTAGGGCAGCAAATATGGGCGTGATATATCACCATGTTTCCTTGCTCTTTACTAAAGCGAGGGTTGCAACCCATACAACAAAGGCACTGAGATAGATGGAGGTGTAAAAAGGAAAAGACAGAGGCCAGAAAAACACTGCCCACAATAACACGATTAGTTTTGTATCCAATGTGCAGGACTGAAAAAAGAATTCATCATAATGCAGAAGACTGTCTGTCACCTTCGCTGAATGGCTTTTGACAAGAAAATAAATCTTTGGGTTGTTTAATATAATTTTATATTTTCTTTATTTCGGTGCTAATAGAAAAACCAAATTAAATGTCCACCAGCGAGATAGAAATGCAAAGATCGATGATCCTGCCCCTACTGTCCAATCACCCCTATTTAATTGACTGTATTTTCAGGGTAATTGAACTGCTTGTTGTAAATTGAGGATTTTATAGAAACGACATGAAAACTACATTTACTGACATTCATCGCATCTTTGACATTGATTATCTGATCAGCGCCGTGTCACGCTAACCTCCAATTCTTCATTACACACTGTTTATGAGCTGTTACAGAACAACTTGCTTGTTCCAGAGTGATTGATTGCCTTATTAACGCGTGTTCTTGTAAGTGTGACCGGACTGATTACGATGCATATGTTTAGAATAATGTTTCATTTAGCTGACTGCGAGTAATGCAGGGTGACAGCTGCTGCGGGAGGACAAAAAACCTAAACTACAGGGAGCAAGCGGGGCCAAAATGGATTTAAGGTGGAACTAGAAGACAGCACAGACCCCAATGGTCAAATGCAGTCACTCAACGCTAGATGAAGGACTGGCAGCGCAAGTGAGCCAACTGAAAGACAAACCAGCGTTACTGCAACTACAATCTCAACATGTCATTCTTTTGTTACTATAAACGGTTCGAAAGCATAACCTCCATTCCACAACTGTGAGATTACACTCCAGCATGGCTCAGTCTAGTCTTAAAACATATTGTCCTCAGATTTGAATCTGATGCAGCACAGTATTTACAACTGACATACCAGCTGTTACATCAAAACACTGACTGTGTCAATCAACAGTCAACCAACACTGCCCAAAAAAGAAAAAAAACACACCAGCAATCACAACTAAAATCCTCTTAAGGTTTTAATTTTCATGCAATTTCATTAAAATATATACACACACACACACACACATATACATATATATATATATATATATATAAATGTAAGGAAAGCAAGCAACATCAACTGCAGCCTGATGAGATTTATGCCACCATTATGCTTCTAAAGTAGTCTCTGCTCTGTTTGTCTCAAATCATTGCCTCTGTTCAAATGTTACTTTCATATATTACATGACATTAATTCAACTATAGCTCATTAAGACAGAATGAAATGGTTAAATTAACTTATCAACTCATAATGATGATGAATGAGGTATTAATTCAGATACAAGCTGGGCAATTTGCAATTTCGTGCGTTTTGATGGTTCTCAAATAACATTTAAAATAACGGGTCATCCCCTCAATCAATTACATGAGCATATGAGTCGGTGGCATGGAAAATCCTTTTTTCATGCATATGTATTGAAACATGTTCTCAATTATCTTTGGAAATTGCTTTTATTGGCTTAAAGACTCATTCTTCCAGTGGTCCTTAACTGTGGATATGGTTAAGGTGGTACTATAAATTTGTGCAGTGTTTGAAACACAGCGTGGGACACTTATATTATAAACAGTAGTTTTCCTTTGATATTATATTTGTTCAAATTATGTTTGGGAAATTTTAAAAGTTACTTATTATCAAAAGAAATACATTTGAAATGTATTGTTTTTATATTTTTTTACTAATTTTTTGCCACCATGTCTTTCAAGTCACATCTGGTCACATCAACAACGAACAAATTAGTCTTTTTTTTTTTTTTTTTTTTTACTTTTTTTTTTCTGTGAAGAATGGGCGCCAGGTGAGAAAAGCATCTTGTCACATGGTGCAAGTGAAATGGTGCTAAACTGTTAAGAAACTTATAAGAACTTTAACACTTGAAAATACATTAAAATAAATTAGAATTACTAAAGACCTTAAAACATAATCACTGAGTGTGTCATCAAGATTCCCAAGCTAGTTTATGAAGCACATATACTTGATACACACACATACACACACACATATATATATATATATATATATATATATATATATATATATATATGTACATATTAAAAAATCATAATAAAACAGGTAACATTTGCAACAGTTACAGGATTTCCACTCTTTTCCACCGAAAATTTGTGTCCCAGTTAATTCATAGTCTCACTGAGATTCCCTTGCCCCTCTCTCATTGCAGTTAATGTAGATAATGAGATACTCTATGGACACTTTTGACGGGTTTTACGTATAATAGCTCACACTACCTAGTCCCACTGGAAATTGCTACAGTCTTGACAAACCATTATTGGTTGCAACTGCAAGTATCAAAATCTCTAAAAGTCAGAGTGATTTGGCTTTGTTTATTCATCATAATTTGATTATCATATGGATCTGGATTAAAGTGAACACTTTTTTCAGTACATTGTATTTGCCACTATTAATAATTATCAATAATTTTAGTTACAGTCAATATGTTATTGACGTGTCTCTTGTGTAATTTTTAAATGAGTCTAGGTCCCTAACGATTTCTTATTTCACATTGTAGATTGACAATATGTTGACGTGAAGCTTTGAATTATCCAAGGATTGTGTTAAAGACCGCTTAGATTATTTCTCTATAATACTAAAAATTCAAAATGGTCTTGAACTATATCAATGTTCTCAACAAATGTTAATGGACTCAAAAAAAGTAGCTGCGCACTTGTTTTATCTACAAGATGCCTTGAGAATACTTCACTGCTGGGACTTCTTCTTCTTCTAGTATCTGACCATCTTAAAGTCAAAATGGAGCGAGTGCTTTAAAATGACACATCTACCTATGCATGTATGCAGGATCAATTCTTACCTTTTGACCTGATTATGGTCTTTCAAATGCAGCTAAACCATCCTAGAATACATTCATGTAGACATACAAAGCGGGCAGGGGAAAAAAAAAAAAAAAGTGATGTAATAATAATGGCATTATAAAAGTGCTTTGAGGTGGGAGCAGAAGGGCTGTGACCTTTAGGTTCGTATATTAAATAAGGACCACAAAAAATGTAAATCTTGGATAATTACTTTGTGTCAGCTTTACTGTTTCCACAGATTCACTGTTCAGGGGTTTAACTGCAATATAAATATCCTGCAGTTATTTCAAATCAGTAGCCCATAGCAAGAGTTTCCTAAAGCCAGTCAAATATTAACATTCATAAACAAAAAGTGCACAGAGTCTTCCTGTTCAATAACAAAGCATGAAGTTAGAAATGTGGCATTCGTGTGATGCTACAGAGTCTTTGGAGCTGGTCGGGGTGGATGGAGACCACAGAAAACGCCATTAAGGTGATACTCTTACGCTATATTTTTTCAGTATTAGTATCATATATTCACTCCTGTGTTTGAAAGGTAGCTGTAAAAACAACTGGTTGTTCTATCCTTCACAACAAACAGTGGCTTTGTTCAGCTTGAATTCATGCCAGTTGTTGCCAATGGATTCCAATGGTGAATTTTCACAGTGTTGAGAAAGTATAAAAACTTCTCTGTTTTCCATTCATGTGCTCGGCTCAGCATGCAGAGGTGGGAGTAAGTCACACATGCGCAAGTCACAAGCAAGTCTTAAGTCTTAACCCCTCGAATCTCAAGCAAGTCTTAGGTTACTGTGGTGAGAACCAAGTAAAGTCAAGTCACTGCTCGGATCAAGCAAAACACAAGTCAAGTTATACGAAACTCTGATGAAAAATCCCAGTTTCCACATCTAAATCAGTTAAAGAGGTCATGAGAAGTTGAATTTTACTTTCAACATTACGGAAAACTGTTGCAGCTGCTTACACCTTATTAATCTTACTGATATTTGATTTTTTTGTGGCAACGTAGAGTCCAGATCTGTAACTGGAAGCCACCCACTGCTACAATTATTGTTTTTTTTTATCATTATTAAATTATGCCTCTGCCAAGACAGTTATGTTTTCATGGGGTGTCTGTTTTTTTGTCAGAAAAAAGTACTATACTGATTTACACCAAACTTAGTGGAGGGATGAGGCATGGGCCAGGGAAGAACCCATTTAATATTGGTGCAGATCCGGTTAAAGGGGCGGATCCAGGAATTTTTTAATAACTTTCCTTTGGCCTTAGCGGAGGGATGAGAGTTTTGAGTTTTTTTTCTTAACCACTGTTAATGGTGTGGTTCTAGGGATGGCAATGTCAGTCTGCAAGTCACCACATTAAACCAGACTGAAATATCTCAACAAGTTAGGATAATGACTTTGTTGATTCAAGTTTTTCTCTAGCAACATCATTAAGTAAAAAAATGTGTCCAGTACTTTGGTTTAGGACCAAAAACCTGCAAAATTAATGACATTCCCATGAGCCTCAGCCGTACTTTGTGTTTTGTTCGAAATAGCAAATGTTAGCACACTGAGACTAAGACAGTGAACATGGCAAACATTACATCTGCTAAACATCATAATTGTGAGCATCTTAGCATACTGATGTTTGCATTTCGCACAAGGCACCACTGTGCCTAAGTACAAGCTCACAGAGCCACTATCATAGCTGTAGTTTCTTAGCCTTGTTGAAAACAAGCCCACAATAATAAAAAACAAATGAATAAATGGAAAATCAAGACATTTCAACACACTGATGCAGAACACCACCATAAAGAAGTGATAATGATACATTTGCAACACTGCCCACAATGTCCTAATACAAACAGATATGCTGATTTTGGGATTTGCTGCATATGAACTTGACTTCACAGGATAGCTAACTCACTATAAACTGTATCATACAAACAGGAACAGACAGGAAATATGGGGAGGGAAAGAGCGGTCTGACAAGCAACAAAGGTCCCCATCCAGGCCCAAACCAGGGCATTTCATCTATATGTGTCATAATCACTACCAGATGCCCCACAAGTAGAGTTTTAAGTACCTTGGAATCATACTCAACAATAAGCTCAGTTTTGACCAACACACCACAGCCACTCACAAACACTCCCAGCACAGGCTTTGTCATTCGCAAACTCAAAGCATTCTCGGCAGTTTACGTTGCTGCTCCACAAAGCTACATTACTATATTCAGTTCATATTATTCTATAGTTGCCCCTGTTTCCTTAACATGTTACTCGTCTTCAACAAGAACAAAATGCTCAGTGTTGCATACACTCACTGAGCACTTTATTAGGAACACCTTTACACCTGCTTATTCATGCATTTACCCAGTCAACCAATCACGACAGTGCAATGGACAAAAACCATGCAGATACAGGTCAGGAGCTCCAGTTAATGTTCACATCAAACTACAGAACAGGGAAAAAATGATCTCAATCTTTGACCGTGGCATGATTCTTTGTGCCACATGGGCCGGTTCGAGTATTTCTGAAACTACTGATCTCCTAGGATTTTCTCACGTAACAGTCTCTAGAGTTTACTCGAAGCTGATGAGGTCAGAGGAGAGTGACCAGACTGGTTTGAGCTGACAGAAATGCTATATTAACTCAGCTAACCACTCTGTACGACTGTGGTGAGCAGAAAAGCATCTCAGAATTCACAACATGTCGAACCTTGAGGCGAATCAGCAAGTACAGGCTGGTGTAATGGTGTGGGGAATGTTTTCTTGGCACACTTCGGGCCCCTTAATAACAATCAATCATGGTTTGAATGCCACAGCCTATCTGACCACTTTATGGCCACAATTTACCATCTTCTAATGGCCACTTCCAGCATGATAATGCACCATGTCACAAAGCAAAAGTCATCTCACACTGGTAACATGAACATGACAGTGACTAGATCTGAATCCAATAAAACTCCTTTGAATTTTGTAGAACTGGAGATTGCCAGCATGAATGCGCAGCTGACAAATCTGCAGAAATTATATGATGCAATCATGACAACATGGACCAGAATCTTAAAAGAATGTTTCCAACATCTTGTGGAATACATGCCACACAGACAGCCGAGCAATCACAAACATTGTACTCAAGATAGCAGTTTCATGAAGTCCAATTACAGAGACAGACTTAATTCTGTTTGCTCACATACGTATATGAGCGTATATGTGTAAATGGATGTTTTTTAGGTGCATGCTGTATGGACGTATCTAAACTATATTAAGTATGTAAATAACTATGTGAACTCACTTATTTATTAGGACAATGTAAAAGCAATAATAAACTCTTAACCACACTATATTGTGGATAAAAAGGGCTGCCCGGAATACGCAAATTGGGCCCTCTGGGAAAAAGGAAGGATTCATCTCAGCCACACTTACAGGAGAGTTTGGGACGTAAACTTGTTGACTAACCTGAAATGTAGAGTTTGACGGATGCAACCTGATCTGGGATGCTCTTGTTTCTTTTTGTGTACTCACGTTGTGCTGCCATTTCAGACTTGGGTGAATTCGGTTCCACAGCAGTACATCGTTTTTTCTTGATGTCTACTCTTCGGTGAGCCCCCTAGTGATGAACTTGATGTAAAAGTGATGATCCCTTTCTTGCCCTCAGCAAGGAAACCGGGGCAATGGGTCAGATGAAGATGAAATCTTCCCAGCCAATAAAAGGAAGAATCTCCCCTCAGTTTGTGCTGATGAACGCATGGATTCCTGAAAATGAACACAAAAAAGTGCCTTAAAAGGACTAACAGTGTAGCATTAGCAGTGGCAGCAGTTGTCAGTCAGGTACTGTACCAACATTTCTTCCTATGGCTTCAGTTGTAGCTTAAGCTGCGGCTGCTGTTGTGGCAACAGAATATGTCAAACTGGCTGGTCACTCTGTTCAATACCAAAGATAGAACACTAAGAATCAGCCAAACCTATGATTAAAATTATGTGCACCACCACAACCCCTGAATATACTTAATTTTTCATCTATTACAAATGTGTGTCAGCCATTCACAGCTATGGTAAGTCAAAATTACAACTACAGCCATAGTCACAGCTGCAATAACAGCCACATGTATAGTTAGAGCACTAGCTATAGCCATAATCACAGAACCACCCATAACTATGGCTATGGTCCTATAATTACAGTGACGCTTCTGCATAAACATTGAAAGTGTAGAGAACAAACTAGACTGCATTAGTTAGGTTAGCATTAGCTGCAATAATTAACTTGTTTGAGTTACCAACCATGGCCATGTACTTTTTTTTTTCACTTTTTTCAGTCACCAAGAACAACAATATATTGCAAGACATGACACTGAATGAAATCAAATAAATTCTGAACAAGCTTATCTTTATACGGAATTAGCATAAAAACAAACATTTGTCATTAGGTCAACATAACAGCTGAACTGTTACAAAACTCTGACACATGACAACTGCTGTGAGGTCGGCTACCACAGCAGCCAGGCTGTGGGTTAGCAACAAAGTGTGTGACTACTAACACTGTGGTCACAGCAAGTTGCTTTAGCTATTGCTGGAGCTTGGCCCTACTTCAACAATTTCAATAAAACATTAGAAAGGATTAGAAAGGAAAATGCGTTGTTTGTTTAGAATACAATGTGTCCATAGTGCAGCATTCAAAAGCTTTAACTTTACATGTTTAGTTTAAATATCAAATTACAATTGCTGCAAGGGCTCTTTGTTTTTTGCTCACCTGAAGCATTCAGCCATTGTTAAATCACAGTACATTGATAACATGTTGGCCTACACTTGAGGAAAAGTAGCACAAGCAAAGATTCATTTCTCTCTTGTGTAAATTCATTGAATCAGCAAGGGGACAACACAACACAAAACAAGCGCCAAACTCTGCCAGCTGCACAAATACTCCTTATATACCATCAGAGTAGCTAATTGGTACCAAACCAACAGGGGGAAGCTCACTCCATACATACATAAAAACAGAAGATTTAGCCAAATTGGTTCATAGTTTACACAACTGAGTTTACTAAGTCCAAAGCAAGTACAGAGACAAACATCTGTGTAACCTCTAACTTCATGAAAACCCCTCTTTGTCAAAAACACACATAAGCTCTCCCCCTGCTCCTCAAATATGGTAGAACCAGGAAGTATAAACAGAAATTAAATGCCCTGTAGACTCTTTTGCCCGAGTTATTGAGGTGGGTAACAAGGTAAGATTATACTTTGACAATGCAATGGTGTTAGTGTTCAGCTTAGCGTCAAACAATACTTTTGTGTAGGACTAACTAACATAACTTCTAAGAGCTGCAACCAGAGGTTAAAATGGGCCGGAGCCCGCCATAGTCCGCTGGAACTGAGCTCTGCCTCCTCAAGTCCAAATCGGACTCTGCCAGAGATGACTTCCTTCTCCGTCAAAATCATATAATTGTATCAAACTTGAATTTTTTTTAAAAACTCTCCCAGTAAACATAATGGCATATGGCTCTTGACGAGTAATTCTCTAGACCACAGATAAATATTTGAGGCGATTTCTACACCCAAACCAATGTTAACAACCAGCTTTACAGGTAATCAATTATCAAACAAACGCACACGTCATCAAATGCATCAGGTGCGAACGGTCTCTAATGGCGGGAACAACACGATTTGAGTTTTGCTCTGTGGTGACTTTTGAAAAGTTAATTTCGGAGTTAGCTAACATGTTATATGTATTTACTAAGTTGTGTTGCTTTGGTGAAGTAGACACGTTCCCACCCCTGGCTCGTGGTTCCGGCCATCTGAATATGAGATACAGAAATACAGTTAGAAAATTCTTCTACCCCTATTATTTACCTATTAGCCATGCATTCTGTGTACCATTGTGTAACACGTTGAATTTTGTTTTTTAGGTTATCAAGTTGCCACAAGCAGGACTTTCATGCCAGGGTGGTGCTAGACCATGTACAAGGTTATATAGCCTACTGCAGTTCAGCCAAGGTACTGCCAGACCTGAGGTTTTCACTGTAAGCTACAACCATGAATTTCACCTAGGGATAAATAAAGTATCTATCTATCTATTTATCTATGGGGGTTCTGGAGGGAGTGATGAATGTAACGGGAAGTGGCAGCAAGATGTAGGTGCTGTGTCTACAACAGAAGAAACAAGTAAATTTACATAACGCTTGAGAAATCTGTTTTGGTCAGTATGGTTTTACTTTACATCTGTACTCTAAGTGTCACATTGAACATGAGTTTACATTTAAAGAAATCTGTGTTTGTGCTTTGTTGTACAGTATGATTTCTCTGTTAAAATGTCTTTTTAGTCAGGCCTCTTGCAAAAGATCTTGATACCTGATTAGATAATGGCCATATATACATTGGGGCTTCTTGTAGCTTACTAAGATGCATAATATTGCGATACCCTACTTCAGTGGGATTTTTCATGCAGGACTTTTACTTGGAATGCAGTATTTTTATATTACAGTATTGGTGCTTATATTTAAGTAAATGACCTGAATACCACTAAGCACATGTATGTTTTTCTTGATCACAGGGATCGAAATGGTGAAAAGGACATGACATCTACTAAAAAGCCCTGCCAACTAACGAGGCTTCAGCAAAGAGACCAAGGGCCCTAAAACACCAAGTCTTTGAGCACCATTTGGCCATGATTGAGTTTCTGTGGTCAACCATTGGTCACGTTTATGTGGTCTGTCTGTTGACACTATTCAGCCCTGATAATGACTAAGCATGTGGAGACAGTGGTGGATGCAGTCAATGAGAGTGAGATGTCTGACTGGCTGTTTAGCCAAGCCTCTTTTTACCTCCAGCTTTACTTTTCTTCTTCCACAACCAAAAAATCTGACGAGATTCCAACACCACAGCAACACCAAACTTTACAGCGATAGTTCCAACATTTTAGTTGCACTAGCAGCTTGGCCATAGTGTTGGCATGTTAGTCTGTCAATTAGTTGTTCCACCACTTTGGTCCAGACTGAAATATCTCAAAACTTATTTAATAGAGTGCCATGAAATCTTGTTCAGATATTAATCTGTTCCAAAAGATAAGACCTACTTACTTTGACTTTTCCTCTAAGGACACTATGAAGTTAAGATGTTTGTTTCTTATTAAAATATCTTGACAACTATATGGATTGGCATGAAATCTGTACAGATATCCATGGTGTTCTAAAATGGAAAATCTGAACCTATCATTTTAATTTCAGATTATTGTAGGCTGTCAATAAAGACACAAAGATTATTTGTAATACTGAAGACCAGTGTGCATCAGCTACACTTACATATACCAAGAAAGTGCAGAGAGATTATTTTTTAGATGCATTAGAAAATGACTGCTGAGGCATTGTACACCAGAGCAGGTCTCTTCTTTTGAAATAGAAACTATTCAGATGACTTAGTTGAAATTAAGGAAGAAGGTTCTGTTACGGAGGGTAACACTTATACTAAAAAATAATGCAGGTGAGATGATGGTCATCATAAAGTACCTTCCAAAGGTGCTGGTTTCTCTGCAGTTCTTCAAAGCAAGTGTTTTGGTGGTCCTCCATCAGTTTTAAACTTCTCCCTTTGAACCACATCGGTTTTCTTTTGAGGGGAGATTTTCATGCTTTTTCATAGCACTTGTACAGAAAAACTGAGAGAAATAATGAAATACCTGTATATGTGGCTAGGATTTTAATTATTTCGGCGACGGACTGCTTCTGCAAAATGTATTTGGTGGAAACACTGTGTAGTGATGTCCTTTGGATAGTTTTTTCATCTGCAGTTTTTTTAAATAGCAAAAGTCTGGAGTTTAACTATCATTAAAGCATGTAATTTTGTACTAATTTAAGTGATTGGAACAAGTTTCTTTTTCCCTATTGTTTAGTCCATTTTTACTCCTGTTTTCACAAATAATGGGCTTTTTGTGACCCACTCTAGCTTTTTAAAAGCACCCTCAGGCCAGTGCTGTTTTCACATACTCACTAATGAATTCCACTGTTATAATTGTAATTATGTGTTACACATACAAATCAAAATATCAACATTGGAAATTTTACCTGGCATTTCAGTGTTACAAAATATTTGTTTGATTAGAGGTGGGATTTGGAGACTGGATGCATTTTGTGTGCAAACCTACTAAATGAAACACATTTGTAACAGCCCAAAGACAGTGTTGACCATTATTTAAACTTATTCAAAAATCTGCAAAAGCATGTCAACTACTACTACATCATATTCATTTAGGAGATGCTTTTGTCCAAAGCGACTTACATTTTTCACATATACATTGAGAGCTATTGTCTTGCAAAATACCTGTTCTGCATGGGGATAGAGGCAGTTTTGACTGAACTAACATCCTTGCAATTATTGACCAATCAATCAGTGATCAACCGCCTGTGCTACAGCCAACCTGATAACATGTGGGACTGGCTGGTACGAAAAACAATATATTAACACAATAACAGAAGAGCCCCATGCAATATCAGTAATATACAACAATATCTCTTATTGCATGTTATGCATGTTGGTGAGTTCATCTCATTGGACTACATGATGTCAGTTAGGTCTGACTGGACCTTTCAGCAACCACTCAAGTATTTAACAAATCATTATGGGAGATACCTGACTTTAAAATTCCACTTTAAGATTAAAATGACATAAAGTAAATTGTGCATTTCAATAAATTGTCCAGCTCAAACTATAAGTGCATGTTTCTTTTTCACCACTCCTCATACTACTTCTAGCAGTGCTAATAAAACTGCAGCCTCACCAACAACTATTAATGTGCATTAGGAGACTTATCGTTTAGTTCAAACATGATAACATGATAACATCTTGTGGGCCACATCACACATCAGATTCATGTGAGGGCCCTGCAGCGCTCATATTCCCTGCTGTCCCTTTAGGAGACACTCCCCCATCTTGGCTCACACACCCTCCTTCTAAAGAAGGAAGGCTGCCCTGCCACAGCCTGTTGAAACCGGACAACTCAGCTTCAAAGGTAAATATACCCCTCTATTACAAAACACTAAACTGTTATTCGTCCGCTTCCCAGCCTGGTTATTTGACTTCGCTTGCTAATGTTAAGTCGGGACGAACGTTAACTAACTAAGTTAGCCATGACAGCTGTCTGTGATGAACTGTGGGCTTCTATAGTGCTAATGTTACTTGCTAGCGGTTAGCTACCTAAGGTTAGCTAGCATCACGGCAGTGCCAACGCTATCAGTTTACTGACTGATTGTACTAAGTGTTTTAAGAGGTTATTTAGGAAATGTTAATTTCAAATAGCGAATCGACCCTGTCGATATGAAATATAAGTTGCCTTCGCAGAAAGAGTGAAGTTGTTAATTTTGCTAACTTAAGTTAGCAAGGGTAACCATGATGGTAACTAGTTCAGCCTGGTCACTATCACTAAGTTAAAGCCAAAGTCTGAATGAATTTCACAGACGACATGAAGACTGCTAGTTCACTTATAGATTAGAAATACTAAGCATAGCCGTCGAGTTGTGTTGAAGTAAAGTAAAGTAGTTAGTGTGTGGCAGTCTTACCAAATGTATGTTGATGTTTGAGTAACTAAACTTACAACATGTACACGTAGCTACAGATAATACAGTCTAATACACCGACCTGCAGTAAACGTTAGTCAGGACTCTAATGTTTAGTTTTTTGTTGATTTTTATTTTAAAATAATTTGTTAGAGGTTTGAATATTACGGTGATTTTGGAAGCAGTTGTTTGTGGTGCTGTTGCATTGTAATACTGAAGAATGTCTCATCACCCCATTTAGCATTATAGCAATAAGGGTGGACTACATGTTATGAATGCTAGACTAAATTAGGATGAAGGATGAAAACTGAATCAACACCTCTCTTAAACAGTTTTATAAAAAATAAAAAAAAACCCTGAACATTATAATGTTCATGAGGGCAGAATTGATTGCAGGAATGTTGTATTTCACATTTAGCTCCATGCACCAAGTAAATTGCTGAATGTATATTCAAACTGATCACTGTTGTCAACAGGTGGAGAGTTAATCTGTGAGAGAAAATCAGAGGAGGATCCCAGTAACAGAATATCCTACACTCCCTCATCAACAACATGGGGGCTCTTGTCTCACGGTGGAGGGTTTGTATTCAAACCTTTACTAAATATGTCTTTCTGCTTTATGCTGTTGTAATATACATTACTTTATTGCACATTAGTTTCAATTTTATTTGCTTTTTCAAAGAATAAGTTTGACTATAATATTTTAAGCGTATATTTAATAAGCCTTCAGTTTGTAAGCACATATAGGACTTTCACAAAGAATTGTACCTCACCATGCTTTAGATAAATCTATATAAATAATCACAGTTCAGATGTTTATGATAATACTCCTCCTGGCATGCACACACTAACTGAATTATATCACCAATAAGGGAAGAACACACATGACATGTGAACAGACTGTGCAAAAGTGGGAAGTGTCCAGATCAGGAAGTTTCCAGATCCTTTGAGGAAGTTGCATGCACAAAACGGACTGTCGCTATGGCAAATGTAATGCTTTATTCTCTCTGACTGAGATTTGAAAATGTTTGTCTTGCAGGCTAAACCATCCACTGTAGAGATTTTGGAAGGGATCGATAAGGTATGTTTGACCTAGAAGAAGGCTTCCACATAGTCAGATTACCAAAAGTGATGTTTTGAATTCTTTAAAACACATTATATTTTATCATTATAGTATAATTTAAGTTTTTCTATTCTATATTTGCATGGGGTGTAAGATAACAAGCTATAAAACCACTAAAGCACAACAAATCCATGCTTTGTATATTTTGTAGTGTTTACTGTCTAACCTGCACAGATGAACTCGTGCACAGTAAAGTCAGTCATTAAATGTGTCATTAGAGGGATAGAAAGACAAAGCCCCCATGAACATGAAACATTTTCACACAACAATTGGATAGAAAGAAGATCTTATTTGTTTTAGTTACACAAATTCATTTTGTCATTTAGACAAAAGACAAAACTCTATACATGAATTTTTACAAAAGTGTGCAGATAACACATTACAGCCTATTACCATTGTGGGGTGGTGGGGAAAATGCCTCTAGCAAGACATTCAACAAGAAATTCTTGCTTTATTCTTTTATGCCATGTTTAGATTTAAAGAAATGATAACTTTACAGCAAATCTCTCGATGTTGCCGCAGATACCTGCAGTCAGTCAGTGAGTGCAACCAAATGAAGCATTATCAGTAAAACTGACCGAAGGCATCTGTCAGTGTGATGATGCTCAGTGATGTTTATTAAGCCTAGTCGATCCAGGAACACCCACTCATTCTGTGAGTGTGTTACATGTATGGTATATATATATATGCATGTTAATTTTATAAAGTGCCAAAATATAGGAGAAGGTATGGGAGTCAGATCATCTGTGCTCAGCGACCACTTAAGCTTGTTTTTGAAATAGAAACAATTCTGTTGATGATGTGTTGTGTAAGCATACATCTTTTGACTATAAAACAGATGCCTCAATGAATGCCAAATCAGCTCTTCATTTGCTGAGTGATGAAGCTTAGTGCTCTGCTACAGTTAAGCAAGAGTTAGGCTATTTTCAGCACCTGTCCTTGGAGCAAGAGACACTACATATACACTGAATAGGTCAGGTGGCATTGAAGTTGTGAATAGATGAGTGTTGGGCCTGTTAGTTTCTTCTAGAAAGTTTCTGTCATTTCTGATGACAGTTTGTTTTGAATGTACAAATTTTTCATGTGCATGGTTACACTGCATATACACAAACACATGTATTATATACTGCAACGCTAAATGGGATATCAGTTTATCCAGGGCTTAGAGTGACAGACACACATGTTACAGTCGAACCATAGTGACCAAGAGTGGCTCCTATTCTGTACACAAGCTATTTTTGGATGGGGTAGCCGGCACTTAAAAGCAGTGGTGTAACATTTCCATTTGAAAAAAATTAAAGATGAGTCAGTCATTTGTTAATTGCAAAATGATAATGAATCACACAAACAAATTTCCGTTTCTGCCAAAAGGGAAATCTGATCACAAGTGAGTTTGGTATGCTCCCACTAGTTTGTGCCTAGGTTGGATTATACTTCTCTCAAATGCTGCATGTTTACTTTTTTAAATTTCCTGTCCTTCTAAGGAAGTTGATGTTCATTGTGAAAAGTTCAACAGTTACTCCGAATAGAATTTGCTTCCATTTGCATCTATGTAAAGGCATGACGCCCATCCAGACTGTTGAGATGGCATTAAGGCAGTGGTCAGAACACTGGCTCTGCAGTATGACATACTGAGCTGCAGGTTTGCAAGTCTTGTTGCACTGTTGAAATAATCTCTGTTCAGTTTCAGAATTGTCCTACTGTACAATATCCTAAAGCTGAAACAAATAGTTACTTTATTTTTCCCCAGAGATTTGTACTACATTTCAATTACAGTATATTAAAAATGTTTAGGAGAAACAACAATAACAGATGATTTCCCAGTCTTATTTGGAAAGCCTGCTGTGATGCTTAACTTTTACATCATTCCTCCAGACCTGAAAGCAGGAACACAAACATGTCACCATAAAGAGTTACTTTGACTTTGTCTCTCTTTCATTAATGGAATCATGAAAGTATAAAATAAAGTAATATTTAAACTAATCAGACTTATTTTCAAAGCAATAAACTTTGTGTCACTGTTATGCAGACTACTTTTACAACTTTTCATATGTGTAAAGACAAAAAGTTCAATACTTGTTTTGTTATTACTTACTGCTTGATCATTTAAAGAATAAAACACTGTGAAGTTAATAGGAATGTGTCTTTGTACAAATTTAACATACATTCAATTTTTTTCCACAGGATATACAGATTCTTGAAGACTATGGTGAGAAGTATCAAAGGCAGTTGAAGATATGGGTCGGGCGACTGCTTCTGTACTCGTCTCTTCTCTACCTGATGACATGTATAATTGTATATTTCTGGTACCTGCCTGAGAAGTTAATGGAGCGGCTCATATTGTCTCTTCCCTTCCTAATATTTCCCCTATTGTAAGTATACGAGTTAGTCAATCACATTTTCACCATGCTGAAAAAATATCTAAATAACCATCGTTTTCTTTTCCCTCTAGAGTGTGGTTACTTCGTAAAATGCTTATAGTTTTTTTCTCACGAAGAACTGAAAAAAATAGTAAGATCCTTTTTGCTATTGATACATACATTACTACATAATGGTAATTTTTTAGGTTCACAGTGGTGTTGAATTTTCTAAGAAACTTTGAATTTTTTTTCCAGATGACAAATTAGAGGATCTTAAAGCACAAAAAAGAAAAATAGTAAGTGATGCTTTTATATTTTTTATTTTTTATCGATGGTTTACTCCTCAGTTTTCATCTATAGCTTTCCTTTTCTTTTCAGTTAAAAGACTTGATACCTGTGACACTGCAGGTTGAAACAACCAACCATATCGCTGCAAACAAAACAAAAAGATTTTTAGCATTGACAGAGTTGCACCAAAATGACAAAAGCACAAAAAATAACTGCATCACCAATACAGTTGGAGACAACAGGTGCTTGTCAAAGTTAGTGAGAAGCATGTCATATTCACTTTTGTATGTTTTTTTATTGTTAACATAAACCGTGTCAATCAGTGTAGCAGAAGTAGCCATAAAAAACCATTGCAAAAAATTGCATTGTATCTTTTAACTTTTCATTTTCAGCTCCACATGCACCCCACAAATTTTCTCTCAAATGTCCTGAGCTCGATAGAACTGCAAAGTAACACTTCAAAAAGCAGTTGTCACCCATATGTGGCATTTTGCAGCAAGATGCTCGCTAATCTAATCTAATCCAGACAGGATCTGATTGGTACAGTGACTTAACCCAGTAAACCACTCTGCTAATGTCACTTTAATTAATAGCATTTAGTGCAGGAAAGAAATAAATCTGAGAAATTGCTTGTCATCCTCTGTCAAGTCTAATAACTTTCAATAATTAGGGCTGATGGATTTTCACACTCTCCATTATCGAAGTAGTGAATGTAATTATTCTTCATATTATATGTAAACATTTAGAAATGTATGGTACTTATGTTAAATGAAGATGTACAGAACTTTCTGGTGCCCTTTCTCAGTCACATTTACTTGTAATGTTATTTTAGTTGATTGTAATATTAATGTGTGTTTTATAAAAGGCAGATTAATTGCATTAGATGATCAACTAATTACATGGCAATAGAGCTATTGTTACTATAGGAATAATTTCTCTGTAAAATGTATTGAAGATAAGTTTGGTCCATCCTGTAATACTTTTAATATCTGTTTTTTTTTTTTTTTTTCCCAGCTTGAAGAAGTTATGGAAACTGAGACGTACAAAAATGCTAAAATGATTCTGGAGAGATTTGATCCTGATTCCAAGAAAAAAATTGTGAGTTATTTTGTTTTTCTTTGTAATGTAAATGTCTTATTGTCTAATTGTGTTGGGTTTATGTCATCTGTATTTAAACATGCTCTTACACTGTCTTGTCTGCGTGAAGGAGCTGGAATCTACTCCAGTTGGACCTCAGATGACTCCAAAACCAGGACAAGGTAACAATGCATTCTGAAGAAGAAAGCACTAATTTCCTTAGTCTCCTCTGGTATTTCATACCACTGTGAAGCAACCTGCAACGTTTTCTATGTCAGAGCTCCGCCAGCGTAATGTCATCCCAAAGACCCCAGTGGTGGTGAATCCTGCAGGCAGTGCTGCTGCCCGCCCTCCTCTTGCCTCTGGGTCCACCTATCCTGGACGATCTTCCCACTCTGCTCCAGGTGGACCCCCAGAGAGGGGCCTGTCGGCTATAGCTGCTCAGCAGAGCTTGATGAGGAAGCCCATGACCCCTGGAACACCTGTTCCAGGAGTTGGTGAGTTACCTGCACACAGGGGGACCACATCATAATGTGGCCGATTAAGGTGTGATTTACTCTTCCCTTGCTCTGTGTCCCCAGTTGCTGAAGGCTCTATGGTGTGTGTTGTCAGCAAGGGTGTTACGTGTTATACAGTAGGTGTAATGGTTAATTGTATGAATGTAGTTTTCAAATATCTTACTAAAAGGTTCAACCTCTCTCAAGTAAGTGTATAATTGTGAACTAAGATTAGAAAAAGGCAACAGCTTTTGATACAGTCAGAATATTTACCTGGAGAATATGATTCTTGTGCATTACATCTGTGGTTGCTTTTAAAGATTTCAAAGCCAGCCAGCAGACAGGATGGAAAACTTTCCATAGAACAGTTGTTGTATATGGAAGACATCTGTGGAGTGTAGAGGTATTGAATATTCAATACAAATTATTTCTGGACTATGAGCACTCAATAGAAGATGCAAATAAGTACAAACAGTAAAGGAAATGTGTTCCTAGAGGAAGCTGCATGCTGTAATTGCCATGTGGAATGCCAACTGTGAGGTATGCATGAAGCAGGATTACATTAACTGTGATTAATTAGCCAGACCTGCGTTTGTTCTCTGGGCAATGGTGTTGGAATCTCACTAAATGTCTTTTAATGCTTGCTGAAATTGCCTTTGGCATTGGGAACACCTCACAAATGGTTTACATGACTTGATGTTATCACCTGCTTCTGTTGAAAATTGAAAGTGAAAAGCAATTTGATACAAAGAGTCACCACAGAGTTTCCATATGTTGGAAAATTAATAACCAGCAGGATACCGAGACTCTGCCAAGTCTCACAGAAATGACCAGTCATCTTCCTATGATTGCTCTTGATGTTAGATTATATTAATTACCACGCACCAACACAGTGGGGATTCTGGACGTGCTTTGCAAGTGAGATCCGGTGTAAAGTCATTAAGAGAAAGGGGCAGTTTTTTGTAAAATTCATCATGGTTTGTGCAGTAAACTGTGAATCTGAGGCTCGCTATTTCAAAGAGCTTTTACTCTAAGTGTACTGTTTATTGCAGTTTGTATTCAAGACTGCAGACTGTGTCTAACGGGCATTGATGTTGTGCTATAACAGGGATGCATCCCCCAGGTCCACCCTTGGCCAGACCGGTGTTCCCAAGGGAAAGAGGCGCTATGGACAGAGTCGTTGAGTATCTTGTTGGAGATGGCCCTCAGAACAGGTACACATCCCCTGTTTTTAAACGGAGACAATCTCCTTTCAAGAATACTTTTATATGTACAGTCCTTGTTGTAATGTTATGCATTACCCAGTTTCTTATGCATAATACTAAAACACTGTAATGACTCGCTACATTTTAAGTAATAGAAATCTGCCAGATCGTTCTCTTGCTACTGAGATCAGTGTTAAAATGCAGGTAATATCCCAAAAGTAATGGTGAATTACTTCCACTTGGGATCCATTTGAGCTGTGGACAGCGTCATTGTATTTATCAGTAAAAAGATCTTTTATGTAATCTAATGCCAGGTCGTGTACTGTATGCTGTCCTCACTGGATCGTCTTTCCTCCCTCATAGATACGCTCTCATATGTCAGCAGTGTCTGTCCCATAACGGCATGGCATTAAAAGAGGAATTTGAATACATCGGTAAGACTTTGAAAATCACAACACTCTTTGTCAGTCTCCATCAAACACTGTGCCTTCATTTGCCCTCTAGCATTTGGCAGTGTAGTATATCATATGGCTCTTAAATGCCTCTGCCACTACCGACCCCTGTAAGCAAAAACAGCTGAAGATTGAATATGCAAACCAGTGCTACACATCAATCTGAAGTGTTTATGCATCTCAGGCATTTTTTGTCATTGGTTCATATTCATGTATATTAATCCATGTCTGTTTGAGAATGTATTAGAGAGGTGACATAAACTATATGTGTGGTGTTTTATTTGTGTTGTTTCAGCCTTCCGATGTGCGTATTGTTATTTCTTGAACCCTGCAAGAAAGACCAGGCCTCAGGCACCCAGACTCCCTGAGGTTACTGGCGAACTGAAGATGTCACCTGAGACACACTTACCATCGTCTGGTGCTGATGTAGATGACGAGCAATCTGTTTTAGGTAATAATGACACACAAAGAATATACTTCTAAAATCTAATGGTCATGCATCTAATTAAATGTTACCAGTATTAATACTTTTAGAAATACAATTTTAAAATTCTGCCTTTTATTGTAAACATATACAATAGTATTCATTTTCTCTTCCTCCTGTCTTTTTTTGACTCTTTTATATTTGTTAGAAAAGCATGCATATCTAAACTGAAATATTATGTCTAATTATCAGGGAAATCCAAGCTTGCTGATGCATCTGCTGAAACTGACACCCAAGAGCCAGGCACACTAACAACCGCAGCGTCCAATTCTGTGTCAGACGGCCAAAGCACCCCAGAGTCGCAAGACTTGCCCGCTGAGAAATCTGATGGAGAGCAAGATTTGTCTGCCATGGAAGTGGAATGAAGCAGTGGAGTAGTGACTTCAACACAAGGCAGGCTAGAACTTTATTTTGTCTTTGAAGAAACGTGATAGCTTTAAGTAAATGCCGTAAGTTGGAATAACACAGTAACAAGCCAGCACCTGATATGATTTTCAACTTACAGTACACAATGTCCTTTCTTTTGAGAATTGTTTTTATAGTCCTAGCAATAGTAATTAATTAAATCCCAAAGCACTAGTATTTGGTAACAACTGCCAAACAACCCATCTTTCTAATAATGATTACATGTTCAGCCAATTTTCATAACATCTTATTGGAAATTATAAGGATGATACTAGATTAAGTTGTTTTTCGTGTTTATATAGGAAAAGTGTTGTTTTTTTTTATGTTTCTTTTCCTTATTTTATTTGTTTTTGACTGAATTCTAACATTTTGCTATCTTGGTTAACAGGAAACTGCAGAAACAAAACATGAAATATTTTGGGGGAAAATACATTTTTATTTATGGGGAATTATTTATAAATATTTTTCTACAATGCAGTGCCTTTCATGACCATGTTGACTGGGGTTCTCTTTAGCACAGTAGTGCTAACAAACTGTTTACACACCCATGGTATCGTAATAGGAATGTACTTACAATATGTATTTATTACTGAAAGGGAGAAGATTTATGTCAGTACTGTGCACCTGCTTAAGTGCCTTTTATATTTTAAGTCTCTGCCTCAGAGTATTGTCGATACAACCTATTTACATATAGACAATAAAGTCATTTAACTGTTTTCAGTCTTTAGTGACGGTCTCTGCTGAATGTATGAATTCTGTTCTGTATAAATAATACTAAATAAAAATTTGAGAACATCTGTGTTCATAGTGTGTTCAGGATCACATAGACATTTTTGTTTTTACATAAGTATATATATATATATATATATATATATATATATATATATATATATGAAAACACACAATTCATTATTGCTAGATTTTGAAAAGGTGATTTTGGATTAACATCAAAATATGAATAGACTAACCTGTAAATAGCCCATGCTGACAGCAGCTCCCTGTATTCCTATTACATGTGTTGTGTGTTTTAAATTGGTGCCCCTTCTCTTTGTCCGGTGTCAGACCAAGGAGCATGTTTAAACAGTCCATTTTCATTAGCAGGCCAATCTTAGCTTGTGATCATTTTATTTTAGCTCATTGATCATTTCAGACAGCATAAGATAATGGTGCTGACGCAGAGCCCGGACAGTCTTGATTGCTTGACCCTCTTCATTTGCAACAAGAAAGTCATTGTGGCTACAGAGCTGCTCTCTGCCATCACATAACCCTTCTCTCCAGAAGATACACCGTAAACTATTGGTGAGGTCAACACCTCACATCTTCTATGGGTCTTGATAATGTATGTTTACAGAGACATGACCTCCTGGGCCTTGTAATGCATCAATGTGACATCGACAGTAACGCCTGATTCCACCGCATGCTGTTTGAGGTTGACCTCTGACTAGAGCCAAACAGGGAAAAAAATGGGACATCAATAGGACGATGTTTGGATGTTTTCACACCATTGGGACGTTGTTGAGTATACATAGGCTGCACATATGTGCATCATCATAAGTAATATATCACAAAAGATCTCTGTGCTGTGTGGTTTGAAAATGTATGTTTGAGTAATACTTTTGATTCTGCAGCACTGAATCATTTCTTGACAGTTTATACTTCATAGTCAGTGGAATTATTATTTGTGTGCAAGGTTTTCAACTCTATAACAGCATTCAGTTTTTGTTTGGCTTTTTTTTTTTTCTTTATACAATGCTTGAAGAATTTCAGACACATGGAAAGTTCACAGACATTTAGAGGATTTCGCAGGGAAAAACAAACAGTTGCAAAAGTAAGATTGTGTTCTCGGCTATAGTTAAACAGCTTTGCCTTTGAAAGTATTACATTTATTTTGGTACTAGCATTTGTGTTGTGAGATGATTTTTATCCGGTCTGAAATAGAAGACCTCTTTAGGTACAGTCAATATATAGGATGGCCCTTCAACTCTCTGATCAGGATGTTTACACTATAGGCAGAGTCTACACCTAATTGACCATCATCTCAACCTATTACATGAACAGTGCAAGGAAATACTGTTTATATAATGTGAAAACAAAAGATGTACTCACAGGTTTTTTTTGTCCCATTGTCCAAACACTCAAAGGATTACATCTGGATTGCTATCATGGAAACACTAATTGATTTTCAAGGATGACAAATGACATACAAAGCCCCAGTGCCAAGGTAATTTTGAGCAAGAGATGAAAATGTACAGTGGGGCTGTCCCAAGGTTCATAGTTCTTTTCATACTCATCTCTCACATGTGCATTGGAGGCCACTTGACTTAAATTTATACTGATCTTTTATTTATACCCAGAAAAAATAGCAGATAAGAAACATAAGTGTTCTTGATATTGTGTTTTGTCATATCTAGCAGCCAAAGATTGAAATCCTGCGAAACAATTTTCTGAAGAAATGAAAGAGCGTGCCCTCCTGAACCCTGGAGGAAAATAACCCCGCGGTGCGAAGCAGAATATGAAACAGAGCCACAGAATAAGTAAAATAGACAAGTGCACCAGGCTTGTCACTTTTCCATTTGCTGCCCCCGAGTGTGAGCACTTCAAAATTCTCCTCATCTCAGCGAAGACCTTCATCGTTATGCTCTATCTACTGTACTGAATGCGAAAAAAGCACCATATCAGACATAGGTAATAAAGAAGGGGGTTTTAAAGATTTACCATGTTTCTGTCAATCATGAAGTACAATGCAACAGGAAGAACAACAAAGTCATAAAGCATGCCGCATAAGCCATTGTGCATTGGAGACGATGTGGAAAATGCTGAGATGAGTGTCACAGAAACAGTTAACATGGTTGTGATATTAGACATCACCATTGGCTCTTGACAACAGCATCATTACACAGTAATAAGAGCACAATCTCCTTCAGAGAAGCATTAAAATCAAATTAGATTATACAAGAGCTTGGCTTGATGAGCATGCGAGGGGTGATGGTTCCCGAGCAGTGGATCTCTGGCTATTAGTGTGAAACTCTTCAGCTGTTTGGACTTGAATTGCCACTTGACAAAGTTGAGCAGCTTTGCACAAAAGGTCATCAGCTTCCGAGAAATTAGTTTTTAAAATTCAAGTCATTTGAAGTCTACACAGCCAGACGGATGGGTTTCCATTTTTTTCACCCCCATGTTCTATCTGTCAAATCACAAATGAAAGCTGCTGAATGCATGATGCCTGCAATAAACCACTGTGCTGTAGTTTATACCAGAGTGACATTCAGGGATCAGAGAGCATTGTCATTCTCTGATCCCTCCTGAACTCATTACACCATTGAGCGATGACATTTGCTTGAGCACAATACAGTCTGACAATTATTACTGCAAACAATCCACTGTTGTACCTTGATTATATATTAAACTAAACTAGAGCACATGCTTTTAGAAAGACAACATATGCATGAAAATATCTATTTCATCACAGTATTAAAAAACTGCCTCGCTTAAAATTGAGTTACTTGCATACACTGGATTAGATTCCAACCCAGGGCCAGAATTTATTTTGGCTGTTTGTGCTTTTAATGTCCCTGTTCATGCATAATTTTTGTGCTTGACAATTGATATATTGATTAATTTTATATAGTGTTATGGTGGAACATGCCCCGGGAATCAATAACATAAAAACAAGGTTAACCTAAATTTACAAGTCCTGTCATATGCGGCATAATAATTCAATTACAGAGCAGACTCACAGGCCAAGAGATGACACTTTCTCTCTGTTTTCTTGCTGTTTTACTTAAGTATCACATGTTTCTGAGGGAGGATGCTCAAGAAACCACCAAAAACAAAATAGGGACGAGAAGAAAGGCCGAAACAACACGCCCATGCCACTACCTCATGTGGAAATCATACAAAGCATCCTGCAGGCAGCAGGTTCATTTTATAGCTTCATCTATTACCACACTGTCATTGTTAATTGTCTTCTTTTTACCTCTGCAGGATTCTCCAAATTGGTCCTATCGAATGTGACAGGAGGAAGAGCATTAAGCATCTGACAAGATGATATCTAAGTTCAATTTCCTACTCCTCACCTGATTTATACCTGCAGCAGATCATTTTCCTTTCTGTCATAAAGACCTCTATAAATCAGTGGTGCTTATGGAAGCACTACAGAACAGGGTCCCTGGATTTGTATCCCCTGTGTTTGCTATTAGGAAGCCATTACAGCCACATTTTCCTCCTTCAAACAAAAATGATCAAATCTAATACTGGCAAGATTAGAGAGATAAAGAGAGAAAGCGCTGGCAGAGCTGTTCAACACAGTCCGCTATCTAAACAATATGCTCTAAACTCAATAAAAAACAGGGCTTTTTGCTGGTGACACCATTATCCATCTGTTTGGACAAAATTGCTGTATCATGGTATAAATCTGCGATACAAGTGACATATCCGCTAAAATAAAAGGGAACATTAACTGCTCTATCTTCTAGAGGCCATGGGACTAGCTGGCTATAAGCTCAGTCAAGTGTGATGGCAGTTATACTGTGTTTTACTAGACTGCAGACAATTATACTTTGCTCCTCTCCCCTAAGAAGACAAACTGCCATGGCTTCAGCTGAAATGATTTCAAATAGATTTTCCAAAATGTCTGTCGCCAGATTGCTTCCATACATTATTTCACTTAAATGGAGAGAAAAAAAGAGGGAGCAAATCCACAAATCAATCACAACAGCCCACTTTACCAGATGGAAAGACGAGAGCTTTCAGTGTGTGTGTGTGTGTGTGTGTGTGTGTGTGTGTGTGTGTGTGTGTGTGTGTGTGTGTGTGTGTGTGTGTGTGTGTGTGTGTGTGTGTGTGTGTGTGTGTTTGTTGAAGACCTGCAGAGAAGGACAGTTATGGGATGTGCACAGTCCTGTCTCTGCTATGTGTCTCACTCATCTTGAAGATGACTTAGAGTATCTACTTTCAGTGGTGACCTGCCAGGGCTGTAAGAGTGAAATAATGTATAATGAACTGACCCGCTGACTTCTGACTAGTTCACAACTAGTTCATTCAACCAATCATGTGTAATCCATTAAGAGAAGAGCGAAACACACAGCAGGCATCACACACGTTTTAATGCTGAAATTGTTACATAGGCTACTAACTATATTTTGTAACACAGTAATATGTATAAGATAAGATAAATTAAAATAGGTACTTGAGGCACTTGTACTTTATATGATACTCCACTCTACTCCACTACATTTATCTGACAGCTTTAGATACTTCACAAATTAGATTTTACGTACACAACATATGAACATATGAAAACATATATGATGCATTGTTATAAATTAAAATGTGTACTATAGTAGTATAGTCCATAGTACCCAGTAGTATACTATAAATTAAAGCTGAAATAATGATTTGATTGATTGATAAGTCAATCAACAGAAAATTTAAACAATTTTCAGAATTGTCATTTTTCACATAATAATATCAATCATTTCATGGTCCCAGCTTCTCTACATGAGGATTTTCTGCTTCCTTTCATCTTAATGATTTTGATTATTTTCTTGTATATATTTGAGGTTTGGACAAGCGTTTTGGTCAGAAAAAAACTAGCATTGTGGAGATTTATTTGTTACAGAATTTCTCACTGTTTTCAGTAGTTTTACTTTATTTATCAAGAAAATAAGCTGCAGATTAACCTATAATGAAAATAATTATTAGTTGCACCGTAAAAATTGCTGCACCTTAACTACATTAATGCGTGGGTATTGAGTATATGAGTATTCTATTTTAACAATGTAGTATCGTAACTTTTGCTTCAGTAAAAGATCTCGATATCTCCTCCACCATTGGTTAAACAAACATACTTAACACTGCTTTTGTTTATTTGTCCTCAAGCCACACAGAGAAAAACGATACAAATGTTTATGATCAGCCAATAGGAATGCCGTGATTTCAGCCAGGTCTACATCCAATCAGGGCACGACGTACTATGTAATGCTAAAAAAAAAACCCTAAAAACCGTTTACACTAACGTTCTGTCTTACTTTAAGTCACAGTAAAAAAGTTTGCAAATGCATATTTAATGTCCTACGTTGAACTATAGACAATTTTCCACTGATAATTGTGTTTTAAAAAAATATAAGCTAAATTCGTAGTTCAGGTGAGAGGAGAATGGGATTCATCTGCAGAAAAACAACTGTTTTAAATGAGCTAGCTAGCTAGCAAGAAGTTGCTAACGCTAACTGAACAGTCGTGCTGCGGTGCTTTTCACCTGGAAGCAACTTAAATCGTAAGTGAATATTGAATTACCAAGCTGTTTCTGCTGTGGCTTAATTTGTCGTTTACATTTGACCTTTTTAAATCATCACAGGAGTAGCCGGTAGCCACAGCCATTGTGCCTGAGGACCAACTCCAGAGGCCAGTACTTCCTTCTAACTTCAGAATAAGGTAAGCACTGATATCTCACCTCTGTTGTGTTTGTTTCTTAAGTTTTAATCATGGGTGCATTAGTTTACTAGCTTGCGTTAGGCAACAAATGTAGCCAGTGGGTCAGTAAACAGCATACATTCAGAGCTTGTGAGGCAGACTGTGGACCATAGACTATGGAGAAGAGTAAGTGCCTGATGGATTAAGTTAAATAAAAGTACACATTAGCACCCCAAGTGCAACTGCGACACCATTCTAGCAGTGTACAGCAGATGAAATCTAATTGTGCCGGCTAACTAAGTGTTGCTGCTAGTTTTATCTGTGTTTTTTTAATTTAGCAAATAACAACGAAATGAGAACCAAATAAAGTAAATTGCGGTTTGTTTATATCCGTTGTTTTGCTTGTGCACTCATTCTTGTGCATTCTATTCAGTTCAGTTCAAATACTTTATCCATCCCTAGGGTGGCAATTTGAGGCAAGCTGGGTTGCAAACATAAAAACAAGACCAAACAATTCATTCACACACATAAAAACAAAGTAAAAATGCAACATTTATTCATACAATGATAAAAGTATAATAACAGCAAAGTTAAAAGACTGGGTCAAAAACAGTGGCCAGTTCATAGATGACAAACAGTGTCCAACAATACAAAGGCACACATCCAGCCAGTAGACGACATATTCGTCATTTTTCATTTTGAGAAATAGTGCTCGATTTTCCAACAAGTACGGTATGTTCAGACAAACTGCAAATTGTAATGAGTTATCCCATGTCTATAATTTATCTTCCAGTATGTTCCGTTCTTGTTTGAAGAAACAATTGGCACTCTGGAAATGGGTTCTGGTTTCTGACAAATAATTGTTAAATGGATATTTAGCTTATTGTGTATTGACTACATATTGTGCACTTGTAACTTTACATACAGTGGACGCATTAGCAGCATGAGGATAAGGAAGACTTAGGCCTTAGTGAATTAGTGGTGACTGGTGAGGTGTGTTCACTCTGGTCTTACTGGAATCTCCAGTCTAGTCCACAGCCACACTGGGTGTGGCGGTCTTGATGTGGGTGTGTTATGAATATTTGGTCTACTCATCACTTTTATCTGCAGAACCTCCAGATAAGGTGCAAAGACGGACAGTCACTTCAATATTGATATCATAAATATCATATTATGAGGCATTGTTGCGTAGCTACTACAGATTATATAGTTAGTTACTATACAACATGACATATTCAAAAATCCCAGCTCATGTCCTCGAGTAATTTGTTGTTCCATAAGGCACAACTGAAATAAAGAAGCTCCTCACGGCAGGAAAATAAGGAAAAAATATTTGATGTGATATTACAGTTCCAGAGTTAGTTCACAAAATTAAATAAAGAAATCAAGTCATTTTACTGGATTCATGTGATAGTTTCAAATTCAAAATTGGCTGCATTTTTCAAAGTTAGTTTGATTAGTGTTGTCACACACATATTATTCAAACTAAAAAAATTGAACTGTAGATAATTTATGCAAGAAGTGTATACTTTATAGTACTGCAGGCTTTTAAGTATTATAGCTTGGACTGACCAGCGCATTCTGACATGCACTCCTGCCCCCTTTGACTGTGAAAAAAATGCATGTGTAAAGAAAATTAATGATACAATGAAATAATCCCCAGAGGCCTTTGTAGTTTTTGTGTGCTGCTCTTCTATTCAGTACAGACATTATAGAAATTATAGGTTTTGATTAATCCAATGTGCATGCAGAGACATGCCCAAAATCCTCATTGCTTACAATGAATTGCCTTGTGACTGAATAGAAACCGTTCAAACGAGTATATGTCTAAATCTTTAAGACATGTAACATGACACAAGCCAGACAACACATTGGCACACACCATGCACGCACAACTAGTAACCTTATACTCAATTAAAAGACCTGCACAAATCCTGTAGTGTGTTTGAGCCCATAAGAAAGCAGTTGTACACATTATGACACTGCTGCAATTCAGCATTATAGTCATGCACATTTATTATGTTTACTCTGGATGGCTCAAACAACCATGCATGACTCAATCCATCTCTGTTTTGTGCAGATAGAGATGTGTGTGAGATGAATACATGCAAAAAAAAAAAAAAACTGCCACAAATGTGCAAAAATTTGTGCTGAATTGAAACAACAGATAAATTAAAGAGCTGCTTCGCTGATTTCCATTTTCTAAATGAAAGAATTATAGCCTCTCAGGGTTCTTTATCATCATTCTGACTTTCTTTGTGTTTCGTCCATAATGTGTCTATTATATTGTAATGTCTGAATGAAGATGTAGAATAATCTACCTTCATTTCAACCAGTTTATTTTTGACCCATGGTTATTACTAAGATACTGTAACTGAAATGGGCCCGGAAAAGAATTAGTTTATCACAACACCACTACAATGATGTGCAGATGTAATGATATGTATAAATTAGACAAAATTTCAGTGAGGGAGAAAATACCGGGATTATTTTTCTGTGTACACAATAGTCAAAAACATATACCTGCTCCCATAACTGAATTTATTGTAGTTATGTATTTATATATATTTTTTCTCATTCAAGAATGGTCATTTCAGGTGACCTGCTTTCTGTAAAACCCTCTTGAAGGAGTTCAGGCCAACAGAATCAATGCTGACTTTTGAATCTTTTCTCATGAGACTACAAGCTTCTATGTAATCACAGCATATTTGTAATGCATACTTGCTTCTATCTACTTGTTGTGTGAACTTGCTGTGAAAAATTACAACAATAATCAAATTTTAAGGATTTCAGGCAGCAAAATGGTTATCTATTTTTTAAGTCTTCTTGTACCTAAACTTTTATTTTTAAGCAAGCATTAAGCAGCCGTCATAGATAATGAGTATATGGGAAAAGCAGTGTTGATTAATAAAACAGAAAGCGCAGCCTGAGATTTAAAAAGTAAAAGAATCTTTGCATCTTCTGCAAGTCTGATAAACAGTTGTCCAAAAGATGAACAAAAAAGTACTGCATATGAAGAAAATATATGACACTCTTACAATGAGATGAAAAGAAATATATAGAAAAAACATTGAAAAATAACAAGTCAAGTTACATGAACGCACAGAAAATGTGGCAATTTTAATGACTTATTTGTATTTATTATAACATTTGAGCAATACTGGGAAATTATCAACAAGTAAGTTATGTATGTGTGTATGTATGTACAGTGGATCTACATTCTGTACATATTTTTATTAATATATTAATCAATGTAATATGTACTCAAGTTTGTGTAACATGTAAGCCACTAATTGGCATTAAATTCTTCATGAAACTGGGATTGAAGCTGGATGATAGGATTGCAGCCCTGCAACCTGCCCCCCCCAATGGAAATATTGGTTGTGCCCTTAATGCTTTTAAATGTATTTTTCACCACATAAAAGTAACATA
This sequence comes from Seriola aureovittata, assembly GCF_021018895.1. NCBI lineage: Eukaryota > Metazoa > Chordata > Actinopteri > Carangiformes > Carangidae > Seriola > Seriola aureovittata. Next base: position 13,614,898 of record NC_079374.1, read on the forward strand.
GTTGCTATAAATAAATTAGAGGATCTTGTCTTAAAATGCATACTTTGCCTTTATTGTGGTCTGAAAAAAATCAAAAACACAAAACATCTGTTAGGATAGAGGGTGGCAGCACAGAGCGTGGAAGATGACAGTTCAAAACAGCATTTAACAAAATTTAAATACAGTTTTTTAGTGTTTATTACACCACCAATGATATGACAGCCCCCAGACAACATTCAGGAAAGTAATTATCTCAATAAAGCCTAGGTACAAAAACAATCCAGTGCCTCTTCTTTGTGGACATTAGCCTGTTGGCACCGCTGTGCTGTGACTGTGCACCAGATAGTCCTTTACAGGGATATTCCCTGTTGCCAACCATAATTAATTGCTTTACAGTCTTCGAGGCCATAATGCTCATCAGTTATTAATTAGAAATTCATTTCACTGAATAAATAATGCTCATGATTGATGATGAAACTTGTAATTAGGTTCTTGGAGTAATGCACAGGGGAGAAAGCCTTTACACTTGAATCCAGGCTATTAAATACCGCTCATTTAAGGAACTGCTATACCTCTTGTCATAAAGCTGCGCTGCCATTGTAGCATCTGGATTCAGGGAGCTTGTAAGTTTTAATTCATATAGGTCATGTTAGGCTACCTGCTTCAACAACAACTCATGATCCTTCATGTTCCTGAACCATTTTGCTCTAGAAAAACTAAACCATTCATTCCCAAAGTGTCAGACTAGAGCAGCAATAACCTGTTATCAAGTTCAAAACAACAGCCTACAGTGTTTTCACCAAAATTAAAACAGATTAGGGTGCTGTGTTACAAAAATCTCATGGGTCTTTCCAGGCATCATATAGCCTACAGTCTTTTTAAATGACGAGAGAGAACTGTGAAAACTCAAGCCATCTATGGCTCACTATTGATTTTACACAGAAGACCCAACCATTGTTGATAGCCTTTTTGATATATTTTCTTGCAACCACCAGTCCCTTTGGAGTTTTGTGGAAAATAAACCAGTCAATATACACCTATTAGGATTTCTTGATCTGAGCCCATAAACCTATGGTGTACAGTGTTTCCGATGCTTATTGCATCATAATAGCAGGGAGACCAAAAGCTATTACTTTTGGAGGATGAACCATCAACAATTTAATGGTTGTCTGTAATAGTCTAGTTTTAGGCCAATTACCATGATTGACCAGCAGCAGAGAGGAAGGTGCACCATGATGCCCCCAAATAAAAAGACTGAAGAAAAAAACAGCAGCTGATGATGGTGTAGCCTCATCAAGCAGGAATATTGTTACTGGTCCTTTTCACCTGTCATCATGGGTGGGAGTGAGCAATGGTAACCCTCCACTCCTCCTCCCTTTTGCTAACCAGTATCTGCCCTATTAGCAATTTATAATGGAGATCAAGAAGTAGTCAGTGGAGAATGAAGACAACTGTCGGCACCCATTCCTAATTGGCTTTATGTTCTCTTTCTGATAAATGGCTCGCAACTACTATAGAGTCCTGTGGATTTTATTGCCCTAATAGGACTCAGTAACTGGATTTACTAACAGATAGTGGGTCAAAAAGGACATAGAGAGCAAAAATGTTAATTAATATCAATAATGGCCAATTATTAGTTTGACAGAGGGATCTAAGCTAGCTGTGTGCTCTAATGACTCTGAGCTAACTTGAAGGGAAACACTGGCAAATTAGCATAACTGTGTATGCGCACTCCATGGAGGTGCCCAGCAAACATCTGTTATGTTAGAAATTCAAATAGAATTCCTATTAGTAACCCTGGCTGTGGTTGCATAATCAGTCATTCTTCTCAGGCCATTTTGGAGGCACTAACAATGCCCCTGTGACTGGTGGAACTCCTCCCTTTGGGCTTTCCAATCAAATTTGGCCCCATGTGGACTAGGTCCTAACAACAGACGAGGCAATGTGGACTTCTGAGGGGAGCTTTGTGCTCTGACAGGAGCTCAATCTATCCACCCATGACACATGACTGAAGAAACAAAAACAGTTTTTTATTTGAATACAGCACATACAAGTTAAGGAATTAATGTTAAAATATAGGTTTCTGACCTGCTGGGATACAGCTACTTATCTTGCTGCGCCTTTTGTGTCTTTTTACCCAGTGTATTTTTGTAGGCATTGAACTGTTGGCAAGTTGCATTTATACCATTAATTTTACTTCAATACTGAATAAATACATAGTATGAGAGAAGATGGTAAACAGGGATTTATTACTTTATACTGAGGTCATCTGAAGGCAGCAGATTCTTTAGGATATTGAAAACAGAAAATATTCTGCTAGGGAATTGATTTTCTATTTGGAGCAAATAATGCTAGTTCTAGCAACCATAGGGGAATTACTGCTACTACTACTGCTGTATGGATGCTAGCAGGCATCTTACATTTGTTGTTGAAGGAGCGCTTCCTTTGTAATCAATGGCTGCTCTTATACAGAATAAATGCACCCAAAGACAAGAATCATCAATAACCAAGATCCATCTTTAATGTTTGCATACATTGCCATAAAATAAAAATTAAATATAGTTATCTTGTGGACATTGTGGACATTAAATTGCCTGTTTGCCTACTGAATTTAGCCTAACCTTCTATATTGGTACAGAAAAAAGATTTTTTCATTTTTTGTTTTTTTGTCCACCACCTCCGCAATACATTTTGTGAACATTGTTAACAAATATAAAATGTATTTTAAATAGCTTTTAGGAATTACGGTGTGCACACTGCTTATTGGAACGGTTATCACTGTCCCCCCAGTCCCACCCGGCCTTACAAGGGTCGGAAACTTGTGCTCAGTTTAATGTCACTGCATTAATTTTTAAAGTAATATTACCCCTCGCTATATCTGCGAAAGAGTGTGAGACTGCTGTCATGACTTACAACTCGATGTGACCTTCTCTGTTATAATCTGAGCATGTAATTCCCTCTAGTGTAATGTCATGTTTGATTAGAGGAGCTACCAGTGTCCTGATCTCAGCAGTGCACAGCAGGAGGTGTGGCGAGTCAAATGGACAACCAGAGGTTCCCCTTAAGGGCAAAAATGACGTTGTCTGCATATTCCACCCTCACTGTGGTTGCCTTCGTGGGATGATTTAATATATTCAAAATTTATCATGCTGGAGCCATCATCAGCTACTGTCTGTGTTGTGTTGTTATGATGTGACTGATAATATGACTCTTTAATTTACACTAACAAGGAAGGGAAGTGTACACATGAAATCAAAATTCAAATTAGTGTTTTGAGGAAAGGTTTCACAAACACCAGCTGCCATATTTCTTTGAGCATTTTAGTTAACTTATTTTTTATGCAATTGTTTGGTTGTGGGCTTTTTTTTTTTTTTTTTGGTAAAAGTCTTTTTTCATATTTGAATTAATATCTGTGTCTTGAATTAATATCTTTTTCTTAATAATAAAAAAACAACATATGTTTGGTGCACAGTGCTGCATCCAACAGATTTGGGTACAGTATACATGAGTGGGCGACACCATGGTTGTATATATGGAATAGCTTCAGCTTTACGCTCCTCTCCATTCCACGGCCTCCGGTGTATAAATTTAGTTGATGGTTTTCGTTTCTCTTTCTTAATTCATTGCAGTCGGATTCCTCTTTGATGCAGTTCTGTTGTCCCCCAAACAATTGAAGTGGAGACAATGGAGGCATAATGATAGATCCGTGTACCCACCATCTGTAAGAGCAGCTGCTCCCTTGCATCTGTACAATATGCTGGAGCGGGGAGCCTCAGTAATCTGCATAATAAGGAGAGGGCTTATCTCAGTCTAGTTAATAATCACAAGCAATCGATGCACTTCATTCCCTTACTCCTGACTGATGAAAAAAGCAGCAAAGTTTTGGTATGTTTGCTGTATCCTCAAGATAGGCAGGGGTCACGGCGTAATGCCAAGCTGTTGATTTTGCCTAGAGCTACAGATTTAGTCTGCACTCAATTTCATCTTTTCATGAATACCGTAATTACAGCAGGACGCTCTGAGTTATCATACTGCTTCTCCCCTCCTCACTCCCTTATAGGGTTTATAGCCTCTGTAGCAATGCTGCACCTCATATCAGAATTGAGCGTATGACTCAAAGTCTGTGATAAACGCATAGCTCGTGTTGTGTTGATAAGAGTTGCACCTGATAAGCACCACTCTCACACTGGCTAGAAGATTGCCCCCCGTAAAACACAAAAAAACTCATTGTAAATTTAACCTCCTGTCTGAAATGCCTTCTTAGACACTACTATGTCTGCATGTGGCCATAACACTACTGTAGCAAGTTGTTTTCTACAGGTCATCAAATTTCAGCTCAAGGAAACTTTTATACCTTTGAAAAGAGAATAGTTTTTTTTACAAACTTACTGGTTTATTTGTTAGGGTGGAGGCTTAAGATTCATTACTTACAGATTTTCTTCACTTATCAAGTATCTGTTTGGTTTAGGAGGGGCAGAAATGTTGTTATTTATTTTAATTTTAATTGGAATAAGTGTTTTATAAAGAGCTGATTTGACCATGAACATTTCTGATACTTTTTCTTACATTCACTAAATAGTCCTTTAAATTCAGCTAGAGGGTTTGAAAGTCAATGTTTGGCTTAAATACTTGTTGACAGTCTGAGAGTGCGCAATCTATCCATTGAACCGGCTTTTTGTGTGTTGTCCATATACAGTATGACATCGAACATTTCTCCATGCAATTTAATAAATGCCTCGGGGTTTTGAGAATCAGTATGTTATTATTTTCTTAAACAAACCCCTATTTATTACACTTGGTAATGGCTGCTAAGCAGGCACTAAATTGATTGGATAGAAAGTATACAATAATATTGATCAGCAAAGTCTCTCCTTGGTATTCTCTTGTTAAATATGCTCATTAAATCAAGTCTATTTAATACGCTACAGTGTGAGAGTAAAATACACCAAAAATGAATCGGCTTTGATTTTTCATGTTCTTTGTTTAAAATACGGTCTCCAGCTTAGGAACAGGGCTGTATGAGAAAAGCATATTGCACATTTTATAACAGAGGCATTTTACTCTCAGGTGGATCATTTATTATTTTGTCATTAAATTCTCTTTGTTTATAAATTAGTTACATAAATAAAACCAATTTTTTTTTAAATTACCGATGCAATATGAATTAATGGATTTTCACATATACTAGAATATATACTGTGTCTTAAAAATTGCCAACCGCTTCCCATGGTTCGTGATCCTCCTAATTAAGCATGCATGATGTTTCTCTCCCAGCTGCTAGGCTGCTGAAATGCACTAGGCAGGTGTATTGAGCCCCCCAGTGAGGCCCGAGAATGAGAACTGTATATGTACAAGTGCAGGTGTGACATGTTAGGAGGAGTCCAGGTGCTTATTGAGTTATCAGAGGCAGCCACTGCACGTTTGATTTATCATCTGGGGTTCAGCATTGCCATATCTGAGCGGCTATATATCAGACAACAAAATAAAATGTTCAGAAAATTACCCGCTGCAGTGCTGCAGTCGTGATAACTTACATCTAGCACACTGTCGGATGTAGTGTGGCACCTAGTGACACTTCATGTGAAAAATTGACAATGCTTATTGAACCTGTGTAGTGACAACACACTCTAAATCATGAATGCAAAGCCTCCAGCCAAGCCAAAGATTCACCTTGAATTCACCCTTTAAGTGTTATGATTTGTCACTGATTTGTGGTTTATAGTTTTTTTTTTTTTGTCTGCACTTGAATCAAATGGCAAATATACGGCATTGCTACACTGGGACACAGGTCTTATTGAGAGTGTATGAAGACCTATGAGAATATGTTTGTACATCTCATAAACCACATCCATTAGAACTAGTTTTCAGGTACTCATCATACAGTGCGTGTTCTTTGACATGAATGCCATGCTTACCTCTGCATTCTTGAGAGCCTTAAACTCAGAATGAGCCAGCCAGTCTCCATGAGCACATAAAAGGTACCCAGATTTATGGGGAGGTTTTTCTCCTAGACTCAGGCACCATCTGATAAACAAGCACTCTTTGCTTGAGGCTAAATAATACTCTTTGAGGTCCTGATTTACAATGCTGTGAAGGATCCATTTGTGGTTCAGCTCTGAGGCACGCACCTCTGTGATTGGTCATCCGTAAGCTCAAAATTTGGGCTCAGATCTACAGCTCACGAGCTTCAGGATTTCTAAATGGACAAATGCATAAATGATGGTTGGTTTTTATTCAGAGTTAATGGATGAAGAGAAATGAACTTTTCAGAGATGTAAAAGGCTCTTAGATTTAACAAAATCCTCCCCAATTCCCTCTGATTGAGGCTAAAACTGAGGCAGCGTGCAGCCAATCTAATATTCTTGGCTTTTTAAAAGGGAACTCATTGGGGTATTGGTCCACTACATGGATTCCTAAGAGATCTGATTAGAGGGAAATCCCTCAATGTTTTGCCCACACCTTCTCCATTATAAATCAGATGCACATTGCAACTGCCTAAATTCATCTAACATTGCCTTGCCTGACATAGGAAAGAACAAGTTTCCAGTGAAGTGGATAGATGCTCAAAAATACTAATTGTACTTTTTCAACAATCTCATACGCAAATATTTTTTATATAACTTGAAATATGATAAGTTTTACTTAGGCATACAAATAAACACCTGACATTTGTTTAGCTAGCAGTTGAACTTATCTGGAGTCCTTGGTCTGAATACTGTACTTGTCCTTTTGACAAGTAAAAAGGCACATTTTTTAAAGATGAAACAACATTTATGTCACATTGATAATAACATCTTTTAATGTAGCAAAATCAAATATATCTACAAATTCAAATTGCTGCACCTACCAATGCTTGAATACAAGCATGCAGTAGGAGGCATACTGTAGGACTTATCAATCATGTGTACCAACCAATCTGGTACTGAAGTGCATGGAGCCGGTGTTAATTACAAGAGCAGTGAACTACTGTGAAATAAATCCAAGGCAAGTTGTGAGAAGACATGAAAAGAAGACCAAGCAAATTCTCCATAGCTGAAGTACACAGATTCATGTGTTTACAAGTTCTCTGTAAATGACAGAAAGTTCTGCAGCTTGGGTATTTACCAGTGAATTAACTGCTAATGATAGCATGAAGTTTCATTAATGAATAAAAAAATCACAGATCATTTAGCTCATAAGGCTTGCATGTAAAGAAGAGAATCCGATCTAATCAAGCATCATTCATTCATTCATTTATTCATCCATTCATTCAGTATTTTATGTTTTATTCTTGTGAGATTAAACATTTTAACAGCAAAGATGAGACTTTGCTGTTAAAATTGTTTTGTGAATTGTAAAAACCCATGTAGCGAATCGTAAAAGAACAGAGCCCAACCTATATTTATCACAATCCTCTCATGTTGCAGCCTATTCATCAGACTTTCCATTTATAGACCTTAACTTTAAAACCACACACCTCTCCAAGATATATTTATCCTCATATCAAATGTCACTAACATAGCTTTCCACCTTAATCTGCCTCGTTTAGCTGCACTTGTTAAATGAAGTTCAACACCTGAGCAAAAACAACTAACTGGGCAATTTTCGCATGTTTGCCTGGTGGTTTATAGAAATTAAACATTGTCATTGCAGTTCAAGTAAATCTATTTTAAGCCTTGTCTTTTATTTTATGTTTATGGGGTTGTGAGAAGGCCATGACATTGTTGGGTCATATTTTGACACATTAATTGGACTAAGGGCTTTTCATCACAGCTGTTGGGAAATTAAGAGGAGATTGAAAGCCCCTGATGTCTTGTAATTACTGTTTCATGTTGTGTAGCCTCACTTACGAACAGCAGCTCTTTCTGATAAATGGGCAGTAAAAACAATAATAGGGCAACTACCATACAAAAGAGTTAAGAGGGAAACGGCTACTTTCACGTGAAAAGTTGAGGTCAGGAGAAAGCAATTCAGTTATATGTTAATACAAAGTAATATTTTCATACTCCATTTTTTATACATTCATGCAGTATTAGTGATGTCAGAATGGAATTACATGGTTAACTCTGGTGTGACCACAACTGAGTATTAACACAATTAACCTCACAATTTTGGCAATGTAGCAGGATGCTTAGCATAGGAAATGTTCCGCCCAGTGTGTTTCAGGCCGTGTTCCAGAGGGGGGGGGGCTGCATTCAAAACAAACCGCTGTCCCTGATATCAGCTGGTTAATCCTCTCCTTTTAGTGGCTTTATTGGTTCATTCAAGAGGGTCTGTTGACATTCCCCCTGCCCTGTTAAAAGGCGACTGCATCTCAAGTGAAATCTGGAGTGTTCTTTACACAGGCGGAGAGCCCCATGTGGCTCCTGGCTCCCAGTGGGCCTGTGATTTTCCTGCTTTAAGTGTCTACTGTCAACACTAATTTGTCCCACTCCTCCTCCGCCCCCTCCGGAGGGGGTCGCTCTCCTAAAGTTTTAATAAAAGATCAGCTATAACTCCCTGTTTTCTGGGGGTGAGACAAAAGCTTTAAAAGCCACAGAGGCAATAAGATGCCAGGTAATGATTACAAGGCTTGCACAGAAGCAGTTACCAATACCACATACTGTTTTACACAGCACACTGCAAGTGTGTGCTGTAGCAAAAGGCTGTCTCCTTTACAGCAGTCATCTAACAAATCAGGGATGTAGTCTCAGCATTAAATTAGTGGACATGAAAAAGCCATGTTGTAGTTATTCTTTTTTAAAAGCTTATTGGACTGCACACAAATGACACGAAATTGAAATTGAAGTTAACATGGTTTGAAATCACAAACGTTGTCCGTATGTTTGTTCTTCCATCACCCCTACAATTTCTGTAGAACAGGGGAATGATTTTTCTTGTAGCGTGTTAAAATTTATATTAGATGCAACTCATTTTTGGATCACTTGTAATGATAATATAGACGAATCCTCAAATGGGTCTGTTTAAAAAACTTTGTTTAAAAGTTATAGTTTAATTTTTCACTTTATTTACTGTGTGACTGAATGTGTCTCTTGCCACTGCATGTGGCCTAATGCAAACTGAAAATACGTTGCAGCCAAGTAAACCCCTTTGTGCGTTTTCATTTATCCATTTTTCTTCAGGATTAATAAGAGCAACATGATTGCAAATAATAGTTTCTGACATGTTTTGCTTGAATACCATTTCAGAACTCGACAAACAAAATTGCTCCATTTCATTTATCTGCCTTTGATGTCTAAAGGAAAATCAATGAAAAAAGTAATTTCTCTCCTGCCATTTGACCAAATTCCCATCTACCTGAATGATAGGTCCCTGGGAAAGCAGTCAGGAGACTTTCTTTTCAATTATCCCTGACTTGTTTACATAGTGTTTTGTTCACTGGACTAGATGTGAACATACAAATCTCATATGGGTTCTGCTGTTATTGAGGAAGCTTAATGCAATTTCACTTCTAAGGTAGGCAAGAACCATGTAGGAAATTGTTCAATATCTGAGTCGAAGCTCAATTTTCACCGCATTGTTTTGTCGCACAGTGTATTGTAGGGTTATGGTAATGTAATATGCATAATTCATACACCTAGGGCCCCCTCCTAATTTTTGATTCTGCTGTCCTGCCTGTTCATCTGAAGCTGAATTAATGCTACATTGTCCATTAGGCGGCCATAACACAGGACAGTACTGTCACACACTATGGTTGAACTGAAATTCCCTTGAGGCAAATGGTATTCCTCATTTTTCCATTTTTGTATACAGGCTATGCAAGAATTGCTTTGCAAAACACCACATTTCTCATTTTAGGTCAAAACTGATATGTTTTAGACCTATGTTGAGATAATAATTCTGCATCGTAATTGGAAATGGCATTTTCACGAGGAACTGAATTTATGTTTTTCATAAGAATGTTGTATGTTATCCAGAGTTCGAATTTTGCTTCGCTTTTGTGTGTTTTAGGTCGCATGATTCTCAGGTGGATCATCGGCTGTGAGAGCACAAAGAGAGAGCATTAGATGTGGCTTGTTATCCTCTCCAGGGTTCACTTAGAGAGCCCCAGACTGCTGCAGTTGTGACCTTCATAAGGCACTGTCTCCCTGCTGGGAACACACACACACACACACACCAAGCACATCCACTCCACAGCCGGCACTCATTGGGTCATGATGGGGCTAAGCAGCCCCATTAAAGCATGCTCATCTAGGCTGGGATCACGTGCACAAAGCGTAGAGATGGACTCTAGCCAAAAGGTCTTGGGCCTGTGGTTTCTAACTCCACAGCCCAAACGTGCTGTACTTAAAGCTGCAGGAAGGAGTTTTATAGTCGTAAGATACGGTAAATGAAGGCTCTTTTTTGTGTATGCTATATCTGTGTCATCTTTTCCTCAGGATACCATTCTTGTGATGTTTCAGGCTGCGCTCGGTGCATTATAAATCCATTTTTTGGACATGCTGTGGTCAGTTTAATGATCATTATGTGGCTCAGATGGAAAAACAAGGGAATAAGGTGAATCAATGATCGATTTTACAACGTGACTTGATTCATGGGTAGTGCTGTGATAAATGGCCGTCCTATCGAGCTTGAGGGTAACTGTTGTGAAATAAATTTGTATGTTGTGAGAAAGAACTCATAAAATAGCCCTTTTGGCTTGGCTTTCGGTGTTTCATTAGTTAGTCAGTCTTAAAAACCCATAACATCCTATAGTGTACTCTGCTCAAGAGAACATAATGTGTTAGCTAATGACTGCAGATTATGCAGCAACTATTTCAGATATTCATTATAGAACTGCTACTGCAGCTGTACCCTCCAAAATCTTTTGAGATCCAGATTTTAAATCCCCAAACAACACATCACCCAATATTTTTTTTCCCCTTTTTTATTTAATTAGTCAGATGAGATACAGAATTGCCTTTCTCAGTGTGGTATGTAGCTTCTGTGCCATCTCTGTAAGACACGGGCATGTATAATATCAAGCAGAGGATCTGTCTTTGATTCGGGCTGATGGGGGGGACGAGCTTCACCTCAAGGTACTGAAGCAAAGAAATAATGGTATACTACACTGCTTGTGAAAAGCAATAGGAGAACGGAGGGGGGTTCACATTAAAAGTGTCTCTCTAGGTAGCTGACATGACGCGACTAGTCAGACGTAAATAATGACAGACGGAAACTATCATGAGGTCTGTGAAGCATCCGCGTGCTGCCATCATTTTCTGTCTAACCTTGCATTGCCAGCAGCTCACCAGCTCTGGAGATCATTTAAAAAACAGACTAACGATGCTGCCAGACCTCACACCAGTCACAAGGATTTGCATGACTTTAGATTAGCTAAATAGATTTTTATTTCAGCCATAGGTAATTTTTTTCTGCAAAGTGAATTTTGCCTTGATTTGCCATTATTTAAAATCATATATAATTCATGTAAAATATAGTTTTTTAATCACATAATTTTTAAGGGTTTTCTTACGCTGCTTTGGAGAGAAGTCTGTGTGTGTTGCTTTTCTGTTACATGTATGTTTGCCAAACTACTGCTGATGAGGAAAATAGGGATCATTTTTCTCTTTAAGTGGATATGTCACTTTTTGAATGAGGGTAAAATGATGATACAAGAGGACTAAAAGTTAATATCAATTCATTGAATGACCTGGTGCTTCCATGGGTGTGCTTTTTAATTAAATTTTGTTCGTATGACGTACAGTTGCTTTAATACCTGTAAATCAAATTCAAATCAGGTACCACGAAGGGTACAATTGAGAAAGATGGGTCTTATTCTAAAATGTTTATTTTTGCATTGGATTGCAAGAGATGAGCAAAGTAATTTAGTTTGGGCAGAAAGCCTTTCTTGACACTGATGCACCGACCCACGACATGTCTAAAATAACATTCCTATAATTTCTCTATGGCTGTAATACCTTTATAGTGTTTTTATATATTTGATGAGGTCATTCATTTTTAGCTTCAACCAGTAAGCACATGACCATATTTCATGCAGAGAATATGTATAAGATATGTTGCATTTAAGTGATATGAGAAATAATTTGAATATCTGCATAGACTCTAATTTATTGTCCCGGCTCACCGGTTCCTTACTAGAGGACAATAACAATGCAAAACAAGAGCCCATTCTGCTATATAATTAAAATCATCTTTGGGGACATGTTTTGCTCTGCACACAAAATTTGAAACTTAAAAAATGGCATGGTAATGTATTTGCATAATATAACAATGAGTCCCACTCAACAAATTTATTAGTCTAGATTCTGAAAAAGCCATGGCAAAGCAACTTGCATACTATAATTGGCATCTTGTGGTTTGCTTTCCTGAGGAGAAAGTGAATTTTATATGCTTTTATAATAAATAGCATATTTAAGCACCCAGGAAATCACTGCAAGACATCCATCCTACATCGTTTCATTTATTCTGGTGTGTTTAATTAAAGCTAGGAAACTACATGCAATTTGTGTCTGAACAGTGTCTAATGTCTGAGACTGGTTATTAGATATTAAATTGATGCATAATTCAGGCAATTAAGAAAGTAATCACACAAAGTAATGTAATGGAAGTTAATTATTACTGCATAAGCAAACAGTTCATCAATGCTAGTTAACGCTGTGACTGCATCCCTAATATGCTCACCACGCACGGAAATTCCTCTCCCTCAATGTTTTGATGTGCTGATTAAACATTGTAGAGGCAGATTAGTGAAGAAAGGAAGCGAAGCCCTCTCACCTCTGCTGTTTTTGAGCGAAAGGGTTCAGTGTGTTGTCGCAGCAGGGAGGGGGTTGGGGGGTTGGGGTGGAGTGGAGTGGGGTGGCGGGGCTTCATACCAAGCACCTTTTCAAGTGCCAAAAATGACGAGTAAGGTTGTTTCAGTACAGTGAAGTCCATTCTACACTCAGGTGTCACAGGTAGTGCGACTGACTGCCCTTTTTTGTGCCCCCCACCTTTACTCTTAACATTTGTACATTCTATCTATCTATCTATCTATCTATCTATCTATCTATCTATCTATCTATCTATCTATCTATCTATCTATCTATCTATCTATCTATCTATCTATCTTCAAGTGGCTCTTTTGGGCACCAACTTCACACAACAAAATCAGTCTTATCATCAGTTTCAGTCATCATGAAGAACCACATGTCCTGTGAACAGCTTTATAAAGTCTTCTGTGGCTCTGGAGGTGCTTTTTAAACTCTGAAATAACCCTGATGATGTCATTTTGGGCATGTAGACTACAAAGCCAGCATTATAAACTGGACGAGTAGAGTTGGAAAGAGTATTTACCAGGCAGAGATGGTCTAACAAAAGATGCAGTGGAGTTGTATAATGGGAAATGTAGGATCTTGTTTTACAGGAGACCAAAATCAGAATATAATAATATGTCTCTTGCAAGTCCCTCATCTTTATGGAAATACACACCTAAATTGTTGGAGTACTCCCTTAAAGGAGCTATTTGTACATTTTCCCTGCCGCTGAATGTGGTTTCTTGCTGCCAGCGGGTGGTGGTATCGATGGTCGCTTGCCAAGTGCTTCAGCCATCATTGCGTTACAAGAGGTTATAATACGCCCTCTGAGCAGCTCTACTTCTTCAGGGCAGACTGGACGCTACAGTGACTTATCGGAAAGTGATGAGACGGTCTTGCTGGACCAGGGCTGTAGCTGGCTAGCATGCTAACTTCAGTAGAAGATAAGAAGTGATAGAAATGGAAGAAAAAAAAAGAGTCAACATTGGTTTTGCTTTCCACCACTGGAGACAGCGCTTGGCGAGTAAAGGAATGAATTTTGATTTTCAGTCAGATTTCACCTTTTCCAACTGAGGGTTACCTGCTTTTGTATGTCCATATGATCCCTACCTGAATATCATTGGACTATCTATCTATCTATCTATCTATCTATCTATCTATCTATCTATCTATCTATCTGTCCGTCCGTCCGTCCGTCCGTCCGTCCGTCTATCTATCTATCTATCTAGCTATCTATTCTTTCTTTCTTTCTTTCTTTTGATTTCATGGCGTAAAGAATATACAATGTGACCCTGTGTACCTTTCATTTTATTTGTGCAAAAACAAAAAGCTCAGTGACAACACAGCCCTTTCCTCTGTAAGTTCAAAGACACAAAATCACGTAAAACCCCCAATTGGGTAGCCAGACACTCTCTCTCTCTCTTTTGAAGACATCCGATAAAACAAGACCTTCCAGCCTCGGGTTGTTTTCCTGAGTAAACATGCGTGTCACAGTTGACCTTTCCCGGGGTCAGGCTGCTTTTATATTGGCTGACATGTTTCCAACTTAATAGAACTGTTTAGCGGAGATCCCCTGGGCCCCTATATTTATTAAGCTGCAATGAGTTGCATCTGTCTGGTTGAATCAAGAAGGCCAATCAGCTGAGGTCAGACACATAGTAACAGAGAAATATAGACATGTAGCTACACACAAACACGTGTTTTATATGGGTACACGCACACAGACAAAGATGCAGACGTGTGCAGGTTTCCAGCATGCACTTGCACACATGTAGTTGTGTTTAGATCTTCCAATCTCCTGTTAATTATATGAGCTTATTTCCTGCCCTAAAATTAGTATTGTGTTCATTTCAGTCAATATATAGCATGGAGTGGTATATGTAGTATTATACTGTATGTCAGGGATTGTTAGAGGCAGTGCAGCATGTGGTCCGGTGTGACACTCTTTGTCTTGTTTTCTAAGCAGTTTTCTGAGGTGTATTGATTTATCTTTGTTCAGCCATTGTACAACATCCCATAATGCTGGTCATTTTCTTAGACTGATTTTAAGCCCCTGTCTGGTAATCAGGGATAATTGTCAATTATCACAAGGAACCATCAGATCAATTACTGCAAAATCAATGCAGGCACTTGGCTTGTACTGCCTCTTTTCTTCCAGCAGATCTACCACCTGGAATAGTAAAGCAGTCTGTAAATCTAAAGATGCATATAAAACATCTAAAATATTACATTTTTAGGGTTGTTTTCTGTTGCCGGAGAATCATTGCAGGGTAGTGTTTTACAATCATGTTTCTGAAATAGCGAGGCACCAGATGCACCTCTCGTTGCTGTTGTTTTATAACACCTAATGGAGACAAAACTATTGTTACCTCTTAAACTGAAGGCTGTGTATTATATCTTTTCCTTTTTATGAGCAAGCTGGAGAGAGCCTCTATTCCTGGTGGGTGAGATGACTTTTGTGATGAAAGTTAATGTCGGGCAGTCCTGATGTCCTTATTTTCCTCTCAGAGGCAAGATTCCACTTTCACCTCATGAAGGAAAGACGCCATCCGCTGAATGGCTTCCTCCGTGTATGGAAACAAATGTGCTGCTGTAATGGAATAGCCCGGTCAGCAGCCTAATGTATTATCTCCTCCTCAATGTATTTATTTACACTCAACTACTCCACAGATTGTCTTGTCATCTTAATGGGTGAGGATTAATCTGTTGCCATGCAGGCTTAGGTGAATGAAAGAGATTGACTTCTTTTACAAACTTTGTTTGCGGCCCCATAGGGCAAGTTAACACTTTGACGTCGATGCTTGGAGATGCTGTACAATGAGATTTATTCTACCTTTTTGTTTCTGTCTCATCGAAATACAAGTAAACCTTATTGAATTAATTATAAATAGGCTTTATGTGTATTCAATTACAATTAACACAAAATAATGTACAGTGCACTGTATGGACTACTGTTTTCTTCATTATAACCATAGAGTGTCCTGCTCAAGGACAAACCTTATGTTTCACCAGTGAGGAAGGACAAGCTATATCAAGACAAATGGTAAGGTCATCATTAAATCTATCGCACAATGTGTAATGTTTAATACAGAGTATATTGTGTCTACATATTAGATATTGAGTCCTTGTTTAAGACGGTTGCCAGAATCATGTTGTCCATTTCGATATATGTCAATTGTGCTATAATCATTTTCAGTGAATCTAGCAGAGATTGTCATTTACCCAGTGTCCAAACTGCTCATATTTCATCCCCACCTGAAAGAGGCTGCCATTGAATATAATCACATACACACCTACTGCATCAGACCAAGAGAAAACAGAGTGTGCACTTTGTGCACAGCTATTTATATCAATAAGTCCCGTGCTGAGAGGCACAAAATGAGCGTTTAAGCTGCAGGGCCCAGAGAGCTCAGTAGCAGGTGGGCAGGCTGCTTTGAGGTGCCTGGGCGGAGGGGGTATTCGCTCTTTTACAGGTGTTGCCCATCTCACTGTGCATCCTCGGCTCTGGGAAGGTTTAGGTTTGGGAGGGAGTGGGACAGCTGGAGCAGCAGGCTTCGGGGAGACAGAGAAAGAGCCTCTTCTCACTGTCGGGGCCTCCGCAGGTCAGTGCCTCTACCCAAAGGGACGGCGGAGCGAAACGCCATCAATTCACAAACAAAGGAGCCACTTCACCCGCCACAAAGGAAACATATGTGATAGAGCTGACTCCCAAGCCGCAGCTCACTTTAACATGTCAGCCTCTCCTAATTAGCTTTGTTAACTCCCTCTGCTGTCTGCCCAACTGAGGCCTCTCCCAGTCACATGTGGGCTTTGTGTTTACAAGGGCAAATGCTCGGACCTGCTCCCAAAACAGACATTTTCCTTTAACTTGATGCAGTGGCTTGTTTAATCATTCCTAAAATTAGAATCATCTACACTTGTAGACCACCTCCCAAACAATTGCCCTATTATAGATGGATTCCATTGACGCAACATTGATATATTGATTACTGTAGTGCAAACAACCAAAACCTTACAGCCCTATTTTAAGCTTTTGCTGCAGAGCTTTACATCGTGTGTGCACATGTGTCTCCGAGACGAGTTGTTTTAGATGAAAACAGCTGCCCCTCAATCTTTATCGGGATGTTTTGGAGTCATTACTGGGCAGCCTTCAGACTGTGGTCTGCCATGCGTTACATGTTGCAGTCCACACTGAGCCTCATGTGACCCCTGCTGCTTACCCACTGGCAGTGCAATTTAACCAGGCTGATGACATGCAGCATGACATCCCTTGGAGAAGCGTCCCGCTCGCAGCCTCATTGTGGGTGGGGGGGTTTGGTCAGGCGGGGGATGTGTGAACTCCAGGATCCCTCACTGACCTCTGCGGCACACAAATCAAATTGGTCTGTGATTCAGGAGGAATGTGTTTGCTTTGTGTATTTTTTCATAATACTGAATTCATGTGATAACAGCAGATACCCTTCTTTACATGCGCAGCTTATGAAGGTAGGAAGGAACTAAACCAGAAACTTCCTCATCTTAGTGAAATGAAGGAGGTGTCCTGTATACATACAGTGGATCTTGCTGTGAATGAATCTCATTATCATAAGTCAACCTCAGTTAGAATTCAGCCTTAAGTAGATGTCTGTGGCCTGAACACTAGGTGGGTCTGACAACTGATACGGCTGAAATATTTATAGCCCTCTTGATGTTTACGATTTGCTCCACTCTGTTTACCTCCCAACAGTGGTGGTGGATTTTTTTTTTTTTTTTCGTGTGTGTATTCGATGAAAAATAGCATGCAGCGAGCCTTGATGTATTCGTACGCTGCTGTACAGTAAGTGGATTCCATTGGACTAATATTTAACTAAGGCTTGTGAAATTCAGCCTCTGGCCCTGCTGGCTGCCAGACAGTCCAGCACTTGAGAAGCACCCGGCCCAGAGCTGTGTGACTGCTGCTGACTGAGTGTCATGATCCTAAGATCTCTGCTTTCTCTTTGACAGGAGGGTTTGAAATTCCTGGGTTAAAAGTTCTCTGAGATTATATCTCAGAAGGCTTTTGTGATGATGGTTCATGACAGGTATTGCTTTCAAGTGGGTGAAGGAATTCTGCTGAATGTCTTTACTGCGCAGAACTTCAAAGACTTGCATCAATGAAACATACACATATGTGGAATTAGCATCACCCAGATGGTTTGTCATTCGTTGTTTGTTATTTGTACACCACCTGATTGGATTCACTGATTGATTAAAATTGAGGTTTATTTTCGCTTAAACTGTTTCCAGACTGTGCTCAATAAAATCTACACTCACATTACAGTATCAATAAATGTCAGGACATTCAGGATGCATTTGGCTTCTCTGAAATAATGATTGTCCCGCTCTTCAGGGATGACTCACTAAGTCGGTTGTTTTCCATTACCTTAGTTACCATGACTTTATTTATATCTTGCCATTTTTATGAACAGTTTCTTAATGAAGATGCAGATGTAAACATACATAAATATACATGCATTACATAATACCAATTATATGTATACAGCAGCCTAGTGTCAGCATGGAAAATTCTTATTATTTACAATTAGTTTAAAATAACAGATTAGCTTATGCTTTGTCTTCCTGCAGTCCACCCTTTTTTTTTTTAAAGAATAAGAATAGGAATATTTACCAAGCAAATGTGTATCAAAATATGGCATTATTCCCTGATAGCTGAAGCATACATACTTTGACATGCCTCAGCAACTCAATGTATTCTACACACTCACTGCCAGCCATGACAGCAGACTCCTTTTTGCTCCTTTTCTCCTCTTTCCTGAACACTTAGAATAAAAATCACAAATACTGTTGTGGAGGAATACCAAGGTAACAGTCTGGAGATGTCTGGCCAAAAGGGATTTGTCCCTCTAGGTACAAGGTAGGGAACAGTATGCCCTGCTATTTTGCATTTCTGCATTGCTTAGCTGCCCAAGCATGCTTTATGTGGGCCGGGCTCTTGAAGTGTGTCATAGCATCATATGACCGCTGTACGGGAGGCTTGCTGTTGGACTTTACCCAGCAAATATGGATTATGTTAAAGTGGGCTGTGAATTGACGAGGATATGCTAATATGTCCCAGATGGGTATGTGAGAAGCGGACGGTGGGGACACGCAGACAGTATATGGCAGAGGCAGTGTTTGGCAGGTCCATCATTCCGTCATTAAAGGCCACATTATTACTTACAACAAGGCTTGCATGACAATTGCTGGAATAAATGCAGTCCCTCTGAGAGTAGCCTGTTGTGTCCTTCAGTTTCTCTTTGCTTTTCCCTTTTTTTGGTTTTCTTCATTCTTGCAAATCTGTTCTCAGCTGCTGATACTGTGGATCTCAGTGCTGTGTAAGGGGGTTTGTGCTTACCTTGTTCAAACATCAATAAGACAGGCTATTACTAGCTGAGGCCATTCATTAATATAATGAGATGGTTTTGCTTTAATTGATAACCGATCAGTGTTGATGAGACATTATGCAGTTGTGGATACAATATTTTGTTGCATTTTTCTTAAGTTGAACCGAAGCACCTGCATATTTGTTTTTAAGAGGCAGGACTCCTCTGGAGCTATTATTCTGTTGTACCACTGGGCTACCAATGAGCTGTCCCCTCTGCATTATTATTGAACTAAGGTATTAGGTTTTCAGCTGCACAAGCAGAAAGATAATGGCGGCTTATGTGTAAGTGTGCATTTGGGACAGCCTTTGTCCTTTTGATATAAACAGCCATGTAAATGACAGGATTTAAGAAAACAGCTAACTGATGCAAACCTGTGACCAGAATTTCATCTTTGCTGAAATTGTCTCACTATTTAAAAATAAGCAGTATTTTACAAAGTGAAGTATTGTTACTCACTTTTATAGTATGCTTGAGTTCAGATGATTAGTTGAGTAATCGATAAGTGGATTGACAGAAAATTAATTTGCAACAATTTTTATGAATGATTAATTTTCATTTCTTAAAGGAAAATTGCCAAAATTTCACTGGTTCCAGCTTCTCAAATGTGATTACCTGGTTTTCTTAGTCCTGTATGATAGTAAACTGATTATCATTGTGTTTTGGACTGTTTGGACAAAAGCAGTTTGAAGACATCACCCTGGGCTCTGGGAAATTAACATTTTCACTATTTCCTGATATTTTACACAATGAACAATTAATCTGCAGATTAATCACTAAGGAAAATAATTGTTAATTGCAGCTCTACTTCTGTGTATGTTCAATTGTGATTTATATCATTTATTGACATAACATAGTATTGAGAATACTTCCTTGAGCTGATGATTTTTGTTTGCCACAAGCCTGTGTAGAGATGTACTTTGGTGTGGAGCAAATGACTACTGACACCACATCCAAGCACATCAAGGATTATCATCACAAAAATGACAGAATTAAAGATGTCAAGATTGGCTTTGAACCTCCCTCTGGAGACCTAACTGGGTGGATGGAGAATGAGGGGGTGGGGAGGGGTGTTAACATTTGTTATAGACTTCTACACGCTGTATTTGCTGGGGGCATTGTTAGCACACACACCGCCTCCAGCCCAGGATTTAGGCTGGCCCCCAGCAGATGCAGACTACCCTGTACACACACACACAGACACACACACATGCTCCCTTACTACTACCACCCCACCACTGGAAGGGGAAGAATAGATGCCCTGGGGCAATTCAGCTAGTGTGGATCAGTTCAGATGAGACACATTAAGTGGCTAGTGATAAATTTGGCATGACAATTGCAAACACCATCGCTTTTGTCTGTAATTAATTCCAGTGGTGCCTGAGGCCTTCCCCGTGTTGCTACTGGTGTGGGCCAGCAGTGCTTTCCTAACGAGGCCACATTACAGCCAGGATTATAGCCCAGATAAAGGTGCTCTTAGAGGGAGGTTAGTGAGATGTATTTCTGTGGTGCTGAGGTGGGTAAAGATCTGGAAGTAATTTTTAGAATGTCTGATGCAGGAACAGACTCAGTAACACTAAACTAGAATCAAACAGAAGTGGTTTTTACTTCAACTGTTTATATTATTTTCTATCAAGTTCATGCATCGTCCTCAGTATCTTAAAAGCAGCCTTGCAGAAATTATGTTCACTGCTACCATACATAATAATAAGAGGTAAACAAATACAGTAATTTAAAACCTTGCTGAAGACAGCATGAGTCTAATAAGGAATGATGTGGAGTACAGTAATCAAGTTTCACAATACTGGTTTAGAAATTTAGTGCTTGGATATATCATAGGGACTCAAATGATGAACATGCACCAACCAGTGGAAATTATGAGCCCACAGATTGCACCTTTAATATTTGGTCCAATGGGTCCTACAACTCAGTTATTCTCATTCAGTGGTAATGTGGAGGCATTAATTAACGGCTTGTACTTCTGAGTAGTTTTATTACGGCTAATGTCCCTCATTAAGTGAAATATAGTTACTCAAGGACATAAAAGAATCCCTCAGCAGCACCATTAATCTTGATTTCACTTGTGAGAGTACTTAGATATCTTCTGTAACTTGCTCTGTAATGTGGTATCTGTGGCTCTTGCTCAGGCTCGGGGCAGTCTCGTGTGTTTACCACCTCCTCTGTAGCCTCCAGCAGGGGGAAGCTGAACACACCACCAATCTGTGTCATTACTCTGTCATTGCATCAAATCACATGATTAGCTTCATGGGGCAGTGGAGGAGTCCTGCTTGGTGTGGCTGGCCGTTGCAGTCCCTGGGTAATGGTCCGGTGGCACTGTGATGGAGGGTTGTGTGCTGTCCTCCATACAGGGCCAAGGATGCACCATCATTCAGCCTACTGGAGATGGCCTCAGGGTGAATCGTGTTCTTTACTGCTCAGACCTTTCACTTATGTTAGAGTGCAGCACTGCAGTTTCCTTCTAGAAAATATTGCTTATTGGTAACACTTTTTCCTTGAACATGCTATCATAAACATGGGATGTGACTCGTTTGGAAATAGGCTATACTGTGAATCATTAGCCTTACCCCAAGCTTAGATCTGTCACAGATGTGCGTAGGCAGACAGGGATCTTTACACTGGATGTTAAAAAAAAATTACTAAACCATTAAGTGGGATAAGGAGTAGCCTATGTTGGAGAACCTAACAGGGCCAGGTGCCTCTGCGGAAGGCCAATCCGACAGTTTGTCGATGCAGCCTTTTATAATGCAAAGGCTTATAATTATCTCACGCTCGTTCATTTCACACTGACATATCGCTTTCCTAAATGTCAGTAGGAACAGCCAGTGCACTTCTCTTCCCCCAGCTCAGGAGAGCCCTCTCTGCACCCTGCACACAGCCATGATGATGGCAGTGCTTTAGCCCTGAACGTGTAGCCCCCCGCCGGGGAATAGCGGTTCAGGCATCACCGATCGTTGACCTGGCTATTGTTGTTTGTGATACTTACTGGTAAACTTTTGCAATCAATACAACATCAGCCAGCAGAGCCCCTGGGAATGAAAACCTGAAACAGCGCACTTAATCTTGGAGCCGGCCCCTGCTCCCTGCTCTGCCGCTAAACTAGGTAGTTGGCCTACTTGATGCGGCATTATTGCCGCAGAGGTCAGATGTGAGCTGTCTTGCACAGCGCCTGATGAATGGCTGTTTTTGATAAAGCGCCTCTCCCATCCAACAAGAGACATTTAATAATGATGGACCATAACTGCACACAAAAAAATCCTTGTAGAAGAAAGAAAAAAAAATCCCTCCTGCCTGCCTTTCCCTATCTCAGACAGTGAGCAGCTAGCCATACTCAGTGCACTTCAGGGTTTTCATACAGACGAGCCATCACACTGAAGGGTTTACAATCACCGCTCAATGTAATTTGCACAGACAGGTATGCATAGGTAGAGAACCAAGTTATGTTTAATGTCTTTTATGTATATTTTGTTTTACTTATTTACTGGTTTAATTTACTAATTACAAATAGAGTGAAAAACTGAATATAATGAAATATTAGATTATGAACTTCACTAATAATTAAACTATACCTTTACTGCATACATGGGCAAAATTTTGTTGCCCACTTGTTTCCTTTGGGCATAATGTCCCTAAATTGTATTGATAATATATGTATTTGAAAATGTGGGAGTGCAGTGCCATGGTACAGTGTAGGCCTGTACACTGTTTTACATTGGAAAGTATTCACAAAGGTAACAATGTTAAATGGTAGCATTATGTCCACAGTAATGCAATTTAGCATCCACTCAGACTGCAGAATCCTTCTCTCAACACCCATCTCTGGAGGTGCCCAAAAGATAATTGAATGTCTTTTAAACTGCGGATGATCATTTAACTAGCTCAGTGGTCAAGGCAACAGCCAGCAATTTTGCAATCTGCCATTGTGATGAGCAATCAAATCAGCATGTATTTAGTTTAAGTGGCTCTAAATAAAATGCACACCTTTTAAATGAGTATAGTTATGAAAGTGTACGGTGAAATTAAATGCCATTCTCTAGAAAACAAAGCTCAAAGCGTGGTGACAGCTTTGACATAGACAATGCCTTTAGTGACAGGAATAACAAATTAATTGGAACCATAACACATTCTCTCTAAAGGTGAGGTAAACACACCTGACTGTATATTTTTCACCATCAGTTAAATCTCAATTGGATCTAAAAATAAACCCCAAGGCATTGAACAGTTTAATGGATTTTGACGTCTCTGCATTATGCTGTCACTCCAGTATAAATGAATCATAACTTTGCTCTGCGCCAAGGAATTACCATGCATTTTGAGAAAATGCATTGTGCGCCAAGCTGTGAATTATGATGCGAGATCAAAATAAATGTGTAATGACTTTGGAGATGCTCAGAATAATTTATTGGGTGGAGATAGTTCCATATTGAAAAGAGAGCCTAAGTGGGATACAGAAGCTGTGTGCACTGACACTGCCCTGAATGTGTTTGAATTCTGAAATGTCAGTGTTAGATAGGCAAAGAATCTAGGCTGTTTACTGAAGCTTGGTAAATGAGGGCTTCATTTGGGATGCAGCAGTATTCAATTATATGGTTATTTATTGATCAGAAACAATATATGTCTGTCTGCAGCATGTAAAGATGAATTCAGAGGATAAAAAGAAAGTGTCAGGGAAATTGGCCGATGAAGGATTGCATTTGATCTGGGTGGGAATTCAAGAATGGAGACAGAATACCCTTGTGTTAAAAAAAAGTACCAGAAGTGTCTTGGCAATTAAAGTTTTCCACAAAGAACTGTCAAGTGGGATTTAAAATGAGAAGGAAAAAAAACATAACAATACCAAAATAAACCAGTGAGGGAAAAGTTTCTAAAATAAATTAGAAACCCATGGACCTCATGTTTGCTTAATTGATAGAAGAAGTAATAATCAAGAGACTATTTTGATCTAACTGAAGAAATTTTTGGGATGATGTGACACTAATTATAGTTGTTGATAGCACTAGAGAGAGTATTATTACTGCTTGTTCTGCTGTTACCCCACGTTCAGTAGACACAAGTTAGCCAACTTTTGAATAGACATGAAACAGTTTGTTTAATCAATTAATTTATCAACTGAAAATTTATCAGCAACTGCTTTAATAATCAGTTTGAGCACAAATATCAGTCTCTCTGTGGTTCCAGCTTAACAGTTGTAATTTTGTTTTTCATATCATTGTAAACTGTATTCCTCTGGGTTTCGGACTGTTGGTTGGACAAAACAAGCAATTTGAAGATTTGATATTGGGCCTCAGGATATTGTGGACAGACATCAAGATTAATTGATAATAGAAATATGCGTGAGTTGATAACATTTTCATCCATTTGATATCACAATTTAGAAAAAAAAAAAAAAGATAATAATAACAACAATAAAATCTCTTCACCTTGCCGTGGTCATCTTTGACTATTTTTGCCAGTGGGCTGTCCCAGAGCTTTTTGTAGAATAAAGTGTGAAACTTTATTCTACATCTCCTGCCCCTCTGTTAGCTCATTTACAGGGCTCAGCTGAAGTGTGCTGGGGTGTGTGATGCACCAGCGCACTCACTTTACATCCCCACTGTAAACACTGTCTATTATATTATTCACAACAGTGTCCTCCAGAGAGATGCATCCCGGTGAGGCCCCTCTGAATATGGAACACCAGCTATTGTGCTTACCTGCTGCCCCATATCAGCGTGGCCCACAGTGGCCCTTAGGTGGTTCTCGTTCAGATCTCTTTAGCTGGGCTGGAGGGTAATCCCTGGGCAGCCGGGGCTTCTCTGTTGTCTCCTGGTTGTTTTCTGTGTAGTTCATAAATTATAGATGGGCCATGTCGAGGGCCATCATGCTGCCTGATCCCTGTCTGTGCTGACAGCTGTATGATGCGCACTGAGTGCAGCAGATTGGGAGCTCAGAGTTTCATCAATAAATATCACTCTGACCCTCACACTTGGCCTCGTGTCAGCGGTCAAGGTAATGGCTTTTTATTATCGTGAAGGGCATCCCAGCGTGGGGTAGTCTTAAGGTTGCTCGTCCATCTCAGGTCTGGAGACGCAAAGACAGACAGAGAGGGAGAGAGAGAGAGAGAGAGAGGAGAAGAGTAGCTTGCCTGAAGTTTAAATGGACTGGGCTGTTATTATGTGAAGCTTGAGGATGATTGTGGATGTGTTGTGTGTTTGACAGTCAACAGCAGGGAGCTTTTGTGTGGTGCTCCAGAGGAAGTAGTGATTTTCATGGACACATTATTGGATTAAATTAACCTTATTAACCAGCTGTGATGAATTCTATTGAGCTCACTGCTTCACACAGATCTCCAAAGAAATTGTGTGAGTGTGTGAAACCGTGTGGCTGTTTCTATTTTTGTGCATTTGTGTTTGATTTGGAGCCTATCTGTCGGTGTGTGTATGTGTGTGTGTTAGCTGATGGTTAGCTCTAACTGCCTGGCTCATAGATGACAGGGCTTGAAATGCCATGATTGTGTACTGAAAGCTCAGGCAGCTGTACATGCTGCATGATGTCTTCAGAATACAGGTTTTTAGACAAAACAATATAGAACAGAACAGCATTTTGTCTAAAGTTCATTCATCAAAAAGCTGCATATTTTGAAAAGGGTAAAAGCCCCACACAACCCTGTCAGAGAAGCGCAAAGGCTAGATACTATAGATTACTTTAATCCCCTGCCAGATATAAAAAGGATAATTACATATTTGTGGTGGAGGCTGTGTGGTGAAAAAATCAATACAGCCTTTTTTTGTATGACACTTCATTAGTGTGAAAAAATCTTGGAGCTGAGAAGAACTGCACTGCAATTAAATGGTTCTGCTACCTTAGACTTTGTAATGGCTCTATATTATTATCCAGTTTATTTGAAATAGTGGTTGCACTTGTGGAGTAATTGGAAACCATTGATTATGTACTTTTATGTCTACACTCTTGCACATCATTATGGAGAGAAGCAATAGTTAGTTAGCCTCTCTAATGAAGCACTAATTGCACTAAGTAGGTTAAGATGTTAGTCAAACTGCACTCAACTGAAATCCCAGCACAAAGACTTCCAATTAATCTGCATACACTGACTAGCAGATGTTGTTGTGCACAGCATATCTTGCAGATTTTATTTGCTTTGTGTCTGATCCTGTTGCGTAAATAGAAATTGTGTTTGTATCAGTCCATTGGCAGCAGATGAAATTGATTAGAAAGAGTGGAAATAAGGGCTGGCGGGAGAAAAAAAAACTAAGGTGATGGAATATAAAGTGGCAACTTTGCCGCTGTTTTCAAAAGGAGGGCCATTTGTAATGTAGGTTTCCTCCTGATAATGTCAGCGTTGTAACACTGGCTGGTAATTGTACAGGAATGTCTGTTAACTCCTGCCACTGTGTTAACATTTATTTAAGGATGTGAGGACCTCGCACTAAGGTTAGCCCTTGACATAACGCCAGTGTGTCCAGCTGTAATGTATATAATCCGGTATAGGAACTGCGATATCATCATTTTTGTCACTTGAACAGACAATGTAGAAGAGAGTCACAGGAAAACGAGGTTAGAGAGAGAGAGACAGAGAGAGAGAGAGAGAGAGAGAAGAGAGGGATGACTCACAACAGAGGCCACAAGCCAAACCTGAAACCACAACATCTCAAAGCACATGGTCTGTCCCCTAATAGTTCACTGAGCCTTGCAAATGTTTTTTTTTTTGTTTTTTTTAAGTAATCTCACAAGTAACATCTTTAACCTCTGTTATCTCTTGCAACTTCTGTGGTGTAGATAAACAGTATATTGTAGGTGTAACCACTAACTAATTGTTAATGCAATACAATTATTCATACAGAAACAATTTATTGTTTGAGTTTACAATTAATTACATGTGAATTTATCTTCAAATTGATCTTTTCTATTTACAATAATTTATATAAGCTTTTACACTTACCTTAAGACCTTTCTAGTCTAAAATGAAGCTATTACATTCAGGAAATGTATTAACATGGCATCTTGCTAAATATTACTTATAGAAATTACAGTATATTACTATTGATTTCTTTTTGAAAATACCCAATTATTTTTCAGGAATTTATTGAAAACTAAATACGACATCCATTCAACTCGGTGCATAATTTATTGTCTGCGAAAATGTGATGGATTGTCCATTTGTGCAAATGAATTACCCTGTCTACATATTAGTATAGCACATTACCCACTGAGGTCATTATGGGAGATGCAGGCTGCCGTCTCTCTGCAGAGCTGATGGTATTGGTGTGGGGGTCCACATGAACTGCCCGCACACTGTCCCCCATCATGGTCCTCTGTGGAAAGAGTGATGCTGACAGTACACTCCTGGCAATCAGTCAGCTCGCCACCCACCACTATGCGCTATCCGAGATGTGGAGAGCAGGGTCTGTGCTGGTTACAGCCTAAACCCAGCAGCAGCAGGAAGACTTTCCGCCTTTGATCTTTTTTCTTTCAAAGGGCTCAAATGCTCACGCTATTGTACGCTTGAGAGACACTTCAGCCTTCACTACCCAGGAAGAAAAAAAAAAGTGAAAGTGCCGTCCGCTTGTTACAGATACAGAACGATTCAAATTAAAAATAAAAGTGTAAATGGAATCAAATGTCACAATATTGTTGATTGGTTTAACAAGAGCCATCTGTTGAACATGTTGAGCAGGGTAAGTTGGCGTAAACTGGAGTATTAAATGTGGGGTGGAGACCTCTATCAGGACCTCTTATTAACAGAAGCTTGTTCTTGGTGGGATCTTAAGAAATCTCCTGGCTTTATATGGCTGTCTGGGGAGAGGGTCAAACCCTGTAAGCTGTCATTGCACATGAAAGGATTAATGTCATCTTATAAGAAGGGGGGAAAAGCCGTCTTATAGTTATTTATTCTGTTTCATTCACATTCTGCTGGCTCTGTAAAAGAAAAAGGCTAATGTCTGGTCTAATTTGTAGCCCTTTAAATTCCAGACAGAGATTCTTTACATATCTCTGGAGCTCATGGCTTCTCTCGGCGCAGCCCCTCTCCTCCACTCCTTCTGGGATTCCTCTTAAACCCGACCAATTTACTATCTGAAGCAAAGTGAAGATTTACATGAGTTTGTACTTGAATGGCTCCAACTCTAGCCTCATGCACTAAACACTCCCACTGTAATTACCATTCGTGGATCCTGTTCTCTGATACCCCTCTCTCTCTCTCTCCTCTGCACCTAGGCCAATTGAAGGGGAGAGAAAAGGAAAATACTTATTCCCCAATGCTGATTCTTAGTGCTCCTTGTTCAGGATCTGTAATTGGATCTGTGTTTTCGACTCCCTGCTAATAAGCAGCTTACTTTGGCTCCCTCTAGACTTGACCCACCACATTTTTGTTTTATGAATTTTACAAGGGGATTTTAATAGATGCTTTAGGCTATGCAAAACATAGGCTGAAGGGGAGGCATAATGTGGGAGCCTTGACACAGAGTACGCCTGAGTGGCTGCTTATCATTGCGGACAGGTCTCATAACTTTCATTAAGATTGATGTAGGACAAAAGGGAACGCGTGAGAAGAGGGACATGAGAGAATATTAACCTGTGCTCCTGTAACTAACTATAATTGTTTTGCATTCGGTCTCTCCTCAGGCAGCCGCCCTCATTATCTTTACCCGTACATGACGGCGCAGCTGATTTTAGTAGCCGGGCTTGTTAGAGGAGATTGGAGGTCAGGGCAAACTGTAATCTGCCTTCGGTTATTTTTATGGTAGAATCCGACGGCCAGGGGCTGAAGTGGAGTATCAGTGTATTTTACAAACATAACACCTCATTTCCTTTCATTTCACATCTGTGTAATTGTTTCTGAAGTTCACTGCTCTGGGCTGTTGGAAGTTGGGGCAGGTTAAGAATCTGTTCTTTTAAAATCAGGATTGTTTTCTCTATGTCTTACCATGAAGTTTCTTGTAAATAATTGTGCATATTCAGCTTTATCAAATGAAGTGTTGTTTAGTATTAAAATAAATATCCTTTTTAGCTGTCCTTTTAAAAGGAAAGCTGAGCAGACAATGGGATGTGGATTTTTTATGTCCGCGGTCTTCATTCCTCTCTCTCTAATGTAGAGTCTGCCGTTAGTCCAGTGCTCATTTAAAATGGCAGAATGACAGTGTCACCCATACAGGGCCACTGAAATGAGAGGGATGAAAAAAATGTAAAGACAAGTGCTGACCCGTAGCCTACCCACAGTTTCTTCAATCATTAAAATACTTCCAGAAACCATGGACGATTCCACAATTCATTATAGCTTATCTTATCTAAGTGATTTTTATCATGCCTGTCTACATCTCTACATTAAGCCAGTTCATTTGTCTTGAAAAGAAGAAGAAATTAAAGAACATTTCCAACATTTCTCCAGATGAATGAGACAGGTGCAGTCATAGAGGTGAATATTCAGTGAAGATGAAGCTTTCCTCAAAGGTACTAACTAAGACACTCTGTTGGGTATAGGAACACTAATGACCAACACAATCACCTATCTTGACATGAATACCAAAGATAACAAGGAGAGGTGGGAATAGGTGTAATGCTCTCTCTTTCATCCTCTCTCTTCCCGTCCTTCTCTCTCTATGGGAATCTACCGGCACGCTTTACTTCATCACAAAGCTAACGTGGCATAGAACTTTTAAAACGCGCCTCGTCTTTTGTATCTTTCTCCCCCCCACCCCCCCACCCTCACTCTTCTTCTCTCTGTCTCTCTATTTCTCTCTCTCTTCTGGCTGGTAATTCTCCCATCTGGAGGATGTTTGAGAGAAACAAAGAAACAATAAGAGGAAGTTGGGAGAGGGGGTGTCAGGCTGTCAGTAATCTGACAGCTATGGTAACTACCCTCTAATCCAGACGGCTCCAGCCACGCTCCGGCCTGACACCCGCGCCTCTGACTGACAGCTGAAGACCGGGCACATTCCACAGGCAGAAGTGACATCCAGTCTATTAAGGCAGACAAGCACAAAGCAGAGATTTGCCCTGACTGCCTGGTACTGAAGCCTACTATGGGGGTGATTGGAGAGGTCCTGGAGAAGGTGTCAGACTCAAGCTCAGATGATAACCATATTGTAATGATGCTGCTGGACAATGAAGTGCCATGATTGCCCATGCTGACAGCGGAAGTTTATGTCTGGATATCCGCCCCCCCCCCCCACTCCCTGGTCTGCATTCACAGGCAGCTCACAACACACACACAGTCTCCAGGTCCCAACTGCCAGTCAAAAGCCTGGCCGCAAACGGGTGCACTTCTTATTCTAGCACAAGAGTGCACCAAACAGTGATCTCTAATGGACTGACCCGAGGCATGCTGTGCTGACAGGGAGAGCAGTATAATTGTTGTTTATCTTCTTCCTCTTTAGATATCTCTCTGAGCATAAAGAGACTTCTCAGTGTTCATTTGTTGCTACAGAATAGCCCAGAATCCTCTACTTAGTTTCTTTATCACCAAAACATTCCTGGAGAAAGCCATACATGATTGCTTTTGGAGGCTTTTGCGATGGCAGAAAAGTATGTAATTGGTTTCACTTAAGGTTAATTATTTGCACTGGCAGGTCGCATTGTTGTAAGTCGTTCATTAGAATACACATCCAACACACTGAGCAAATGAGATGAGCAGGCTGTGCTTTATTGTAGGTTTGCTTTAAAAGAGTCCCGAAACCAAGCCAAACCTTAATGATACTCTCAGCAGCCTATATAATGGAACAAGTTTGCATAAATTAGACCACAGATCTGCAGTGGCATCAGACAGGCTAGACTGTTTGTATTTGAATACTTTGGCTAATTAGAAGTGCTAAAAAAGTGGACTGAAAATATATACTCTGCTTTGAATTCAGTCGTGAATCTGTGCTGCATACATAAAACATTTTCCCCTCGCTTTCCTGTATCAAATGCCTACGGTTTCAACTTTATTTTTGTATGAAGCCTGATGGTTTAAGACATAGATGATTTGATTTCCTCTGCTTGCAGTGTAGTTTGCAATGCCAATGCATGGTAGGAGATTTAAAAGGGGAAAAGATAAGCTAGAATAGGGATTTTCCTGTGAATGCTTCAAGTATGAAGTAAATCCCTCAAACAGCCAAACCCTAACATTTCTACAATAGAAATTATATTAACTGTGTGAAAGACACACGCTCTGTATCCTCTCACCCTTAGCACAACATTCAAATAAGACTGAGAGATTTTGGTCCCAGGCGAGTTCACCAAAGGTGGCATTTCCCGTCTCCTTTTCAGCCAAAGCCTGCTCGTCTTCCATCTTACTTAGCTCGTCTTGATGGAGACTCAGGGTGCATGCCTTGCTAAGTGACAGGGAGTTAAGTATACATTCACACCATCCTGGGCTGCTAGTTAAGTTGACAGAGAGGTTCTGCAACCAGTCGGTCAACATGAAGCTCATTCACTCTCCAATCAGACCAATGATACAAAATAGAGCTGTTTCAGGATTTCATTTAGAGTTTTGTATTAAAGTGTTTATCCTTTTACAACAATTTTGGTTGTTTTCATCTTTTTTCTTGCACTTAGATAAATGATCAGCATAATTATATATTGCCTTTGCCACATATTTATGCATTTTGCCATGACGATAATAAATAAACATACATTTTTATCAACTTATAAAGGTCTAAAATGTAAGTATAAAAGTCAACATGAAAAATAAAGGTGGATTTTTTTTGGCTCATCTTCTTGGCTCTTGGCTCTTTGCTCTTTGCTCTTTGTACATGCAGGCCAACATAGCCATAATGAGACAGATAATTGAGGATATTTTTTATTCAGTGGCTAGTTAATTGGTTGCCACCAGTGTCCCGGGAAAGGTTAAATTTATGGTTGCGTGTCACCAATTACAATCCCAGCTGGCTTTGTTCATCTGGAAATATTTATGGCAAAAAGTCAATGTTTTGGCGACAAATGACAGGTTGGACGTGTACACATTGCAGAACCATGAGCTGCATGTTGCATTCTCTCACAGCATCTCATAGTCCGGGCTGTGCATAATCTTTCCTTTTTGAGCGTAGAATCAATGTGTGCATAATCAAATTCCTATTGACAGCACTCATATCCTTCTCCCTGTGGCAGAAAAGAAGATCTTGAAGTGGGGAAGGATGAATGCATTAACATCCTTTCAGTCAGTCTAGCAGATAACAAAGCTCCTTGCCTCAGTGTTAACACTGCAGATTAGGTCAAGTTTTTACCCCTCTGAGTTTCTCTCCTGTAAATGACGAGTTTTGATGTGAAACAAGCAACATGTCAAGGCGAGTTGAAAGATGTAGGCATTTTCTGCCATGTCACAATGACAGGCCGCTGAATATTTGGGCCATTAGGGGCTTATTAGTGAATAAATGACCAGATGGTTCAGTGATGCACAGAGATGGACAGAACTGGATGCTACTAATCAGCAGTGTCTGTAGCTCGGTGTCAAATCACACGACACGGTAACCCATGGCAACGGAATAAAAGTTAACATTAGCAAGTCAATTTGAGATCTGGGGTGCTGTAAACAGGGTTTCGAATAGCTCTGCTTTGCTCGCTTGAAAAAAGAGAATGTCTGTGTTTCTAGTGAGCAAATTCAATTTGAAACAGCTGAGATGTATGGTTTTTTTTATATGCGCGTTTTTATTCACTTCTACATTTTTATATTTCATCCTATTCAGTGAGATTTTTGATACTCTTTGGATCGAAATAACATCATATTACAATTAGTTGATATTAAAAATGTAATAAATAGTTTTCCAGTAATCTGCAGAAGTAACCAGTAAAGCAGTAGTTTATTTTCTTCAGCGCTGAATTTTTAAATGGTTGACAAAAGGACACCAATTTTTTTAAACCCAATTTTACTACTCACATTTGAAACACAAAGACAGTAGGATCTCACACTTGTTTATTTCAACAGCACCTCACTTTTGTGTTTGTCAATATATTCATTCAGTTTCTACTTTTGAGGTGCTTTGATTAGTTTGATTCTGAGATGCCCCACCATCTTCTTTACAGGAGGTAACCAACAAATTTGAAAACGGCCGTGTTTGTGCTTCAGTATAATTGGTGATGGGTTGTTTTGTGACAGATGTGAAAAATAGAAAAAAAAAAAGTAGTGTGGGCTGCATTACACAAAACACAATACAAGATGCTCCATGTTGGAGCTGCATATGAATGTGTGTGCGTAAACATGCGGGCTCTCTTTAATTGTATGGGTTTCTTCCAGACCCACAGCTGACACAAACAGGCAGCCTGTTTAATGGATGAGAAGAGCCGTTTGAAGACGGTCTGTCACTTCTGATTGCTTTGCCTCTGTTCTACAGCATAATTGATCACTTGTCTACTAATACACCTCCATTTAACTTGAGTTCTTGCTGTCATTAACTTTAATAGATAATTCATAAATTAGGGATATAAGGAAAGACGTGGAGAGAGCTAAAGAAGCCCAATTATTCACACATTTGGCCCATTTGGTTAATTGAGTAGATATAAAGATTACTGTGCATACTGTTGGACTTTGAGGTTACACCATAGTAGTAGTAGATCACAATACCCTCATATCCTTTTCTCACAAACATAAAGAAGCCCTAGCTCTCAGAAATGCATTACAATTTACCTCTGTCATTGAGTATGATTAAACTACAGTTAGGCTTTGTGCAGATTAAGCACTCTGATTTATTGATGCATTGTAATTGTGATATTTCTCGATAAACATATTCATTTGAATAATTTATGCACACGTACTACATCCCACTCCATTATACCTTTGAACAACAGCGTGGGCAATAAAACATAGATATTGTGAGCTTTATGTAGGGTGGAAACAGTGGGATTCCATGTTATTATCCTACCCCCCATTACATCGAATGGGAGTGCATTGTTATTATTTGTCATCATATGCTAATTACACATCATTAATGTTAGACCTTAATGGCCCCAAGAGTGGGTAATAGGCTGTAAGGCTGAGCTGGCTGCTTGCAGGGAATCTGAGTCTAGGGGGAGAGAGCACATGCTAATGAAGCTGAGACCTTTTATCTTTGCAGATTAAAAGGGAAAAGATCACAACCCTCAAAATAAGCGTTTTGACATCTGTAATTGGAAGAGACAACAAGCTTTTGTTCTATTATAGGGAGCAGGAGGCATCAGGCTGGGTGTATAAATCTCTCCAGCGAGCTTTACTCCCTCAGTGCCTTCAGTCAGCTAGCCAAATGAAATCTCACTGCTGCTTTCATGCTTTTAGCTGCAGTTAGACAGAAGATGGAGTGCTGCTGCTTCCAAAGCAGTGCCGTGTCTGTGATCTGAGTGCGTACATGTGTGAGCATGGTAGCTTAGCCTTTTCAAATTAATGGATGCCCTTGTATGCTGAATGGGAACACAGAACAGTGACCCTGCCAATTATTGGGGGAATACTAAGGAACTGCTTTCTGTGCTGTTGTGCAGAGAACCAAAGTTGGGTTTTTTTCATGATCACAACATGTCTGCTTACTTTACTGCAATGATCTTGGCAAAATAATGCCAAAGCACTGAGGTCAGATAGTGAGACCCATGTTGCAGTGAGCTGCAGAAGAGTGACTGAGTGTGCGCATCTGGCCCTCTCCTGCGGGCCAGGCTCTGAGCTGGGACGAACAGCAAAGCGACAGCTGGTCCAGCATGGCTCCATGTTTGACCCCCAGCACCATGTGTAGTCCTGGGCGGCCAGCGGCACTCCATACCCTGAAGACATGTATGCCATCCTGAACACCTGGTGGGAGGGAGCCCACCTTAGAGCCTAGGGTCTAGTTGTGCTTACAACGGGTTAGGGATAGTGTTGAGGTGTGTGAGGCTAGATTTCAGGGTCCATGACCCTCTCAGCCCCTGACACCTCAGCAGTGCTAAAGTCTCAGAAAGCAGGGGGCCTTCTGACTGCCCATTTGCTCTGTCTCTGAGTCCAAGCCCAGAGGTCCTGTCATCACATAGCAGCTCAGCTGGAGGCCATAGGTGTAATGACCTACATCTATCCATATAGAACAATATGTATGGCATAATCAGCCTGTTTATGTCGCTTGACCTCCACCAACTGCACTTGCATTTCATAACACAGCTCTTCCCCTTTGTTCATGTGAATATCCAAAAGGATTAGTCTGTTCACAAAAAGTCTAATTTACTCAATTAAACTTTGCAAGTTCCTGTGTGACACCACAGCTGCAAGGATGGTGTTGAGAAATTATCTTACTTTAGTTTATGAAATCCTGACTTTCATAGTCTCCATGACATTCCTCTTTGTGTCTGCTTATGATGAATGTTTTATGCATGAAAGCAGAAAATGTTGATCAGGGAAATTGTATGGAATTTGTCTCTATTATGCATGCTTATCATAATTACAGCAAGATTATGCAGTAACAAAGCAGCAATGGTAATACAATAAGTCTCCTTGATAACACAAAACAACTTAAGAGATAAAACAATGGTATACTCAGGCAGTATGTGATAGTCACATAGCCTCCAGGTTTTTCAGTTTTCCTCTAAAATAAACTCACTCACACAAATACAGCTTTTATAAAAATTCTGCAGTGTAATGCCAAAAGAACAGATATAATAGGGAAAATGGTGGTGCAAAAATGTCAGTTTGTTTAATTACTGCTGGTTATCACAATTACCTTCTCTTTGACTTTAGCATGTATGTAATAAGAATGTTCCTGAGTGCCTCGGAGAAATGTGAAAGGTCAGATGTCAGTTTTAATATGACTAGAGCACCTCTAATGAAACACTGTTGCAATATGTGTTGAATACGAATGCATTAATTTCTTAAATGTCTTTCATATTTGCAGGCGCCTCAGCCTTTTTAGCTGGGATAATTTGACAGCAGCCCCCTGCCTTCCTCTGACAGCTCTGAGGAGCTGGGGCTCAGCACCTGCGTCCACCCAAGCATTAAACCTCAGATCCTGAACTCTCCTCACAAATGAACTGTCAGATCATTACTGCGCGTGATGCAATATAATCTGTCTCAGAATTAGCATTTGGCCAAGTCCACACAGGGTTTTTTTCTCCCATCTCTCTCTTCCGTACATCTAGCCCCCTCAGAAGGTGGTGGTTTGAATATGCATCTCTTCACATTTCCATGAGGGACCCACAGGGAGTACAGGCAGAGAGCAGCTTTCAGCATTAGCATGTCAGGAGGGAAGGGTCCTTTTCGTTCAGGGTCCCACTGCAGATGCTCTGCCTCACTTGTTCATTACAATTGCATTTCATCAGCTTGATGATGTCCACATGTCAATTGAGTGTGAGGATTTTGCACACAAAGGAGCCTCTGGGAAAAGGACTTCGCTGGCTAATCAGCTGATTATCATACCTCAAATGGGGCTGTAGTGCTCCGTTACAAACGCCAGCCAGAGAGAACGAGGTGCAGGAGACAGACATCGGACGGACGAGTCCAGATAGGAAGGCAGCAAGCAAAGCTGATTAAACAAGCTCTCTTATGAACGCACATAGAGGAATGCAAACTAAGCAAACAAACCGCAACCCAAGCAGGAGAAAGAAGAGAGCATTAGAATATTTATGGCCATCACAGTTTTTTAGTCTTATAGCCTTAAAACCCTAAAGTGTAAATTTGGATGTGATTACGTTATCCCAACATTCATTCGAATTTTGTAAAGGTTATAAAGTGAGGCAGATGGCGCAAAACTTGTGATTTTCTTGTTTGAGTGTTTTCCTGGCCCCAGTTACATCTTGGTTCAAAAAACGCCATACTGACCTACAGCAGAAAAGAGGTGCATAAGTGAACTGGATGATTATCTCGCTCTAGTATAGGTCTGGTGTCACAGGCACCTGGAGAGGGCACCACATGGGGACACATAGCTCTGCTGGGAGACGTAAATGCTCATGTGGGTAACGATGGAGAAACCTAGAATGATATGATTGGGAGGAACAGTCTGACTGAGCTGAAATCTATAGTGGCCAACAATATCATCTCTATGACGACAGTATGGCCGTTTCCTAACCAGAAGCCACGGGTCAGGACTGAGATGTGCTGCCAAAGTTTATGGACTGCACTATTACTATTTTTATTATTATTAGTATGAACTAGTAACATTGGTTGAGGCCCCTGTCTGAGTGTTCAGCTCCTACCTGTGAAATAATCTTTCCTGCAACCTGGATGGGGTTTGGAATATGGAATTTGAATGACCCTCTTTTGAAGCATTTGTTGCACAGGCTACTTCTTTAAGTTGTGGACAAAAGATAGAGGTTTCCTAAACTGATCCTATGGCATATTTCAATGGATCGGCATAATCTGAAAGAATGCGAATCAAAATGTTTTGTCCAGCTCAGCCTGATCATGTTGCAGCTCCTCTCCCTCAAGATAGCCGGCCTCTATATTGCAGCATCCTACTGCATAAGCCACAGAAAATTAGCACATGAAAGTGAAATAATGCTTTGGGTATAGCGATGAATGACTCAGACTCAGTTCAGAAACTGAGGTTGGAAAGATACACAGGTTCGCAAATCATTAGCAAAGCAGTGTAGAAAACATTCAGCTGCAGCTTCTCATTTTAGCCAGTGCTTAGTGTCGCTTTCGGTGGATAATGTCAGGATTTGCGAGGTAAGTTGGACCCAAATGCAGTCAACTCTTGCGAAACGGTGCAGGCAGGTTTATTTACAAAACGTGAACGTGACATGAACAGACATGATCAAAACGTGAACGTGACATGAACAGACATGAACAAACCCTGAACTAAACAGGGACGAAACGACACAGACAAAGGGGAGCACAAGGACTATATAGACAAGGGAGGCAAGGATGATTGAACACAGGTGAAACACATTAGGGCGGGGCAGACAATCACTACACAGAAACAGGACCATGACAAGAAGCAACACACAGACACTCAAGGAAACCAATACAAAATAAAACAGGAAGTGCAAAGACTCCAAAACAAAACAAAAGTGTCTGCCATAGCAAACCATGACAGATAAGATGACAAACGTTGCTGGTGGTATGTCATATCAGCTAATTAATGTTAATTCTGTCAGTAACTTGAGGATAAGCCTAAACTAAACTTGGCTGTTGTCAGTTTGTGTGCTCTCTGCACACCGCTGTCAGTACTTGTCAAACATAGTTTGTGAGGGAAGAACCTCAATTCTGTAACACCACTATAAAACCACAAATTAAGTGAGTGTCCTTAGTACCAACAACAGAGACACCTTTGTAGTGGATCGCGTCACATCACAGTTGGGGATGGTATTCTCCAAACTTTCATTCATATCGTATTAATAGTTTAAGCTTGTAGACATTTACATTTTTGAACCACGACCTTCAGTATTCAACATTTAAGCAACCTAAATTCATCATGGGTTCAGACTATGGTATGGCAGATTACCAATATTTAAGGACTTGGATCGGGATTGGCCAAAAAGAATTGATCGGGACATCGAAACTTGTGGATTCCTGTCATGGTGGCATCCTATAACCACCAGATCTCAAGCTGAGGAATGAGGCCTTATGGGTGATTTTGTTTAGCAAAAAGTTGGTGTGAGAGAAGTTAGGTAAAGCCATGGAAAAGGACTTTTCCAATGGTTTTGGCAAACCATCAGACCCCCAGGAAAGGGGGGCAGGGCTTTGCCCAAGCTCAGCAAGACCAGTTGACCTCAACCAGGCATATTTTTGGACAGTGGAAGAAACAACTTAAGGAAGTCATGAATTAAAGCGCCTTTAGGGTCACATGATTGCCCTTTATGCAAAGAAGGAACCAGTGGCTGTTTTTCAGTTGACATATCACAAATGCTCAACTTTCCACATGAAAATTATTCCAGTGGGCATCTTTTTATTCATACCGGAAGGGTTAATGTGAGTTTTCCCATCAACTCTAGATACTTTGTGGACTTAGAGAAGGCTTTATATGGGACTTACATAGCACTATATCCATCTGTCCATCCGTCTTCTGAGGTGTATTGTAGGACTACAGGGTTTTGGGGTCTGTTTTTCAACAAGTCAGGAACTGAGGGAAGGAGGTCAGGAACTCCCTTTTTTGTGGGTGTTATATTTTCCGCAGTATACGAGTACACGCTGATCCTCAAATGTCAGCGTGACATAAGTTTCACCATCAAATGGTCTATGCGAGGCTCTCTCGAACGTCCGTGTACCCTCCAATTTGTTGTGTTTGTGTGGTCACTATGCTACAGGGCACCAGCTATGCAAGCACTCCTCCAGTTGGACTCAAAGCAGACTAAAAATACGTATAATAAGAAACACCTGTCTGTGGTGTCTGCCACTATCTCTGTGTGGGTAAGGGGTTTCTATTTAGTCCTTAAGCTCAGTCAAGTTTGTGTCTTTTCACCTATTCTCTTGAATCTCGTGATTTTCATGGACAGAATATCGTGCTGCACCCAAGAAGTGAAGAGTGTCCAGTTTTGTGACCTCACAATTAGATCTCAGCTTTTTGCGGATGATGTTGTTGTTTGTCTATGACCAACTGCTTCATTTAGCAAACCACCCCCGCCAAATCTGAAGCTATTTTGTCAAAGCATTTTGTAAGCAGTGGATTGCCTCCATATGAGTTGGGAGTCATTTGCTGGCCAAAGTAAAGTTTTCAAGATTATGCGGTCCTGTTCCCGTGTAAGCATGAGATAAAGTGACAAATTGACAGGCAGTGCAGTGTTGGCAGAGATTCAGGTATTGTACCTGACAATCGTGGTTAAAAGGGGGCTAAGCTTTAAGGCATTACTCTTCGTTTGCTACTCGATCTACATTCTAGCTATGGAACTCTTAGCAGTGACAGAAAGAATGAGATCCTGAATCGCAGGGGTCAAAATCCTTCTCCTTCACATGGTCTGTAGGCTCACTGTTTGGGAAAGGCTGAGGAGTTTGGACATCTGGGGCAGACCCAGAACACTACAGAGATTACAAAATCCCACCCGGTCTAGAAATACCTATGGGATTCCTCAGAAGGAGCTGAAGGATATAGCTGGGGAGAAGGAAATCTAGGCTGAAAATGGATTAATGAGTGGATGGTTTATGGATGTTTATATTTGGGATTAGCAACTAATGGTCAATTATTTTTGTATGTATTCATGGTGATAAAATTGTGCATTCATAGCATCAGGCAATTATTTGGTCAACTCTGGAAACTTTATTCATCAAAATCGACAGCACAGGGATAGTTGTATTTACAATTTAAAGAAATAGCACTTGACTGTCCTCAATGTCCACTGGAAGCATGAGCACACTCGAACATCATGGCTCACAGTGAGCTTTTATATCTGGGGTCTTTACATGCTGGGTTAATTAAAAAAAAGAAAGAAAAAAAAAGTGGCCCTGGACATATCTACTGTAGGTGAGCTACCACAGAGGTGATTTTGAGTTATTTGGCAGGTGTTTATATGTATGTCTGTCTGTTTTTGTCACAGCAAAAGCATTACAACTGTGCTTAATGCAGTCACAAAACTTTACAGGTGAGTAGTTGAGATGAAAATGAAGGCTGAGTTAGAAGATGGCCATGCTCCAACCCATGATCACTGAATACTAATGTAATAATGTAGTAATGACCATTGAGTACTCATGGGTCAGAACATCAACATATTGACAAGCGTCGTGGATGATGTGGTCCCATGCAGTTTCTATTTTTGTCATTGTCAACAAATTCCATGAAAAGACCAAAACCATCGGTGTGTTAATCCATCCTTCATTATGTTTGGACATGCAGAAGACATAACCATTACAAAAAAAACAGTTTACAAATATACAGTACACTCTCATTTTAGCAAAGGCTAAATCATTTGAATAAAACAGCTGGGCAGTGTAGTTGTAAACAAACATTACTCAAACAGGAATAATACTATTTTTGTTGATTATGGGGACAAAGTACTTAATACTCAGAATGAAATTTTACTTTAGACAAATAATAGGTATTGATATTGGTGCTTTTGTCATTAAAGTTAAATATATGAAAAGGCTTTTGTTGACAGGTCTCATTAAGACTGTTATTGACATGTAATATTCATGTCGTCCTACAGTATGTATTGCTCAAATGAGTTTTATTTACCTATGTCTCATTGGTGTGTCTCATAATCCATGAACATCCTCTTCATTCCTCCAGAATGCCTTTTTGTTATATGCTTCTTTTGTTAGAATGGAGATCGCCAGCCACACATAGTGGAAGTGAAGTCACAAGTGACCTGAAAGCCCAATTATAAAGTCTGCAATCTGCATTGTTCTTGGAGCGAAAAAGAATCAATGTGCTGAAGGCATATCCCCATCAGAAGACCTAATGATGTCTTTCTGGACCACAGCCTTGCACACTGCATAGTAATCTTCTGCTAATTAGGTTTATAATGCCTAGGCAGGCCTCCGCATCAGCACAATTCCAGGGAGGACAGTGAAGTTATTTATTTATCTCGCTGTGGCTCATTGTTATAGTGGTTATAATTAAAGCAATATTATTTAGATAGGAAAGGGGTTTATTGGAATTAGCGCATTGCAAGTGTGTACACTTCAACTGTGTTTTCAATCATGAGGTCACATTAATTCAAATGTTTTTTTCCATTAGTGAGGGAAATGAAAAGAAAGACATCCTCTTACTATAGTTGATCTTTTCAACCTTTTCTTAAATCTTCAGAAATGTGAAGAGCCATCAAAGATAAGCAGCTAGAGTGATTCACACATGGCTCATTCTGCTCATGTTGAAGAATCAGCACTCATAAAGCCTTTGAGGTCTATTTACTCTTGTGGCCATATTAAGATATTTCAGTGATTCAGATACATTCCTGTCTTTAATGGAAATATAGGGAATTGAATACATTATGGATGTTTACAGAGATTATTTCCACCATCGTTTTTTTCTATTCATTATTTTGTCTTTAAAGCATCAAAAAATATTTTGTGTGAATAACTCATCAAAAAACAAACAATGAAAACAAACCCCCAAAGATTAAATAATGATATGATGTGAGAACTCAAAACATTTTACATCTTATAATCAGCTAATGTTTTGTGTTTTAATTGGATAAATTACTTGAACAACTTAATGAATATGATGATCATTGCTAAAAAAAATTAAATAAGAAAAAGCAGGAGAGAGAGGGTTGAACTTAACTGAGTGAGGAATTAGTGATCATACTTCTCTTTTACGCACAGGGTCACCTTTGACCTCATGGGACTACTTCAGCTGGATTTTAAAGATGCTTGAAAAAAAACTAACCAAAAAAAAAAAACCTGTACACTCCAAATAAAAAGTGCTGTTTAGCACCTTTAAGGGTTGTTAAGCTTGTCCCAGGAGAATTTGGATACTGCAGGTGCACTGCAGGAACTTTTTTCACAGTCAGTGAATGGGTTTACCATCCACTCAATGCGTACAGATCAAATTACACTGTCAATACTGATATGATTAAATATTTTTTTTCTTTTTTATACTTTTTTAGTAATTTTCATAGTATATATTTTGCACCCAGGCGTGCTTTATAATCAAAACACACATGGAAATCTTACCTTCTACAGTATGGGACCTTTAAGTCTTCTAATTTTAAGTTTGCTGATGACTGTTTCCCCACCTTGTGCACCTCTATTGTTGATAAGCATTGTGATGGATTTACCAAATGGGTTAGAAAGAATGGGTTGGTCAGTAATATTAATTTATAAATAAAAACAATTAATTCCATGAAGAGAAAATGTATTATTTTGTCATTGTAGTAAAACATATTTCAACTAGACATGCACCAATCAATCGGCTGGCAATCGGAAAAGGACGGTTTTCAGCATTCACACTTATGTGCCACAAGATGGTTCATGGAACACACACAACAGCACAGACACAGCTACATATACACACTACATGCTGTCGTCGTGGAAGTTCTTCACTGTGAGTGAAAACGACAAAAAGTTTCATATAAGGCCAAAGTTATGCACCCTGGAGGAGCAACCAAAAAAAACACTCGTAACAACAGAAATCAATCAGCAGACATCCTGCTGAACATGTCCAATTTCAAGAAGCTCGCAAAGGCAAAGCAGCTCAAACTACAGCTACCTCACTGAACTGCAGCTGCAGCTTGCACGCATGTGTGTCCACACCACCAGTGTTGATGCTGTGACTTGGATAATGGCTATCAATAATAATAATCATCAATCGCTGATGAGTGGTCCGAAAAATTGAGGTTTATAACTCTTCACCAGAAAGCAGTCACGTGATTGCTTTCTGCATATGTCATTTTAATCCACTGGTGTAAGAGATTGAAGCACATATAATATTTTAGCCCTGTATCATGTAGGTCTCTTTTTTCCTGATATACTGTACATATTGCAGAAGTTTTTAAAAAATATTTTATCATCCACTTTGGATAAAGTTATGACTCAGAAGTAGCTTGTGTATGTAAGCACCGATTGCAAATGTTCACCGGGTTGTCAGAAATTTTGT
Source organism: Seriola aureovittata (assembly GCF_021018895.1). Lineage (NCBI taxonomy): Eukaryota > Metazoa > Chordata > Actinopteri > Carangiformes > Carangidae > Seriola > Seriola aureovittata. The sequence goes on from NC_079374.1 coordinate 13,658,368, forward strand.
CAGAAAGTTTTTCGTGTTTACTTTCACTTTCTGTCCTGCTTGTTATACAACTCCTTGTGTTCTAAAGCTTAAGGTTTGTTTGCATCAGTAAGATGCAAAGTCATTTTACTTGTGTTACACGTGTGATTTATATGGTGTGGAGCTTTAATTTATTTAATTAGAAACTTTTAAATAATTTACATTTGATATATGACATGATTTAACCAACTTGTGATGTTAGAATATACTGTGCAAAGGGGAACAGTTTGTTTACTTGCCTGAAGAAATTGATTTAATTTCATTGTAGTTTTAAAATTATTCTGCAATTAAGAGCCTGCAAATAATAAATTCACCTTACCCTTGTTACTATCATTTTATAAGCTGCATTAAGTAACACTAGGCGACTAACCCTAACCCTAACCCTTAGAATGAAGTTCTTTTGGCTAAACCAATAGCAAACAACTGCCTAATTACACATCAAACAGAAACAGAGCAGCAGGGGCATCCCATTGGAAACCCCTGTCTTGTTACCTGTCAAATATCAAATCCAGCATTGTCTGGTGTGGTCGACCAACTTCTGAGATAAATATCTGGGTCTCTTCCCTTTGATAGATGTTGAACTTTCTTCACCAGCCATCTATATACTTTTGCTCTTTGTGCTGGACTTAAAAAGTAGTAAAAACAGTTGGCTTAATGCAAACAGGTGAACTGGCAGAGCTACAATTATGAGCTGAAAGTGTTTGAAAGCTGGCCTTTAGTCAGTAGTTTGACCATATGAAACTGAGTTATATTCATATATTCTTTTGAGGAGCTTGTGTTATAATGTTAATAAAAAAAAGTAGCATTTATATATAATCATAGTATCTAAAATATAGACAGTTTTTGTTACTGTTTGCAAAAGTTACAGGTGTAAACAAACCCTAAGCAATGTCAGTAAACTTATGATTGGGTGTTGTTTTTTATCAATTTTTTTGGGCTGCTCTTCTGTTTATGTTTGGATAGCTGGTGGTGTTGTTACTATAAAGAATATGACTTCATGCAGCTTAATTAACCACAGATTTCAGTGTAGTTATCAGACTTTAGAGCAGATAGACGCAGAACAGTCCCAGAAACTCTGAATGTTATTGAATTGCTTAGGCAGTGCACAAATTATATTGAGACAGTAAGACAGACAGAGAGCAGGAAAAGAAAGGAGAGACAGTAACCACATAAATGAGAACAATTGTAACTTTTTTATCCATCACATCAGATATGTGTACACAAGTTGTAAATTGTAGTGGCGACTGCGTCCTGATCATACAAGTAAACTTTATACGTCATATGTAACTTAATTAAATAAAGGCATTATATTTCATTTACGTCATCAGTTAAATTAATCTTATGACCGTTAAAAACATTGTTTAGAAACTGTTTTCCAAAGGCCGCCCAGAAAATATAATCGAATCTTACCATGTCGGAACTGGTTTGGTTCTTTTGTGTTGCTTGAGTTTCTGATAGGCAACAACTGAATTCCAGTCTCTTTTGCAGTTTGTACATAAAATGGAGTAAAACACATTATACTTAGAAGTGGTTTAGTTTTATCTGTGTAATAGTACTGGTAATTTCACTCAGGGAAGTCTAAACTTTCTTTTTATGGCTTGGAACTTACTGTAGGTCTTTGTCTTTTTCTCCAAGAGGTTAGTAGCTGTCCACCTTTTTCTGGCAGACTGTTAACTGACAAGCTTCGAGCATTTGGCAAGATGTTATCCAGCAGCAGAGCTCATCTACAGCTCTGACAGCCCGCAGCACCTGCCAAAGGATCTTCTTACCTTCACTATCTGCTGTGAGTGAGCAATGCTCAACGCTGAGGGAACTGTTTCAATCGCCCTCATGCTGGAATTTTTCAGCTTGTTCCTGTGTTTCCTTTCTCTTTGATTAGACAGAAGAAGCCGAGGAGATACTTTCATGGATAATGAGACACTGGACAGAGGTTTTATTTGTTTCCAGAGCTAAGGTCTCCATTGGTCTGTTGGCAGATAGGCTAACTCTAGAACAGCAAACATGCTGTCATTAGCTTGCTTTTCTAATCATTAAGTACAGACTGCTACATTAGATAACAGCATTGTCTTTATGCTGTGGAGAATAAGCAGAACATAAAGACTTCCCTCTGCATTGCTAGGTTTTATCCTCATTTTTTTTTGACTGATGCAATCTGGACACAGCTGAGGAGGTAGATGAGAAGAATTTAATTTGCTCTCCTTTCTACTTCAGTGCCTGCAAACTTAAGGTCTTATGTCTAATGCAGTCGTGACCATGATAGATAAGCCTGCATAAGTCGACAAAGCCAGCTTCAATGCATCTGAGATTAGCACATCTTCTCTATCTGGAACTTTGGCAGCAACAGGGACGACCCTGGCCTCTGTGACAGGACAGCTGGACATAAAAGTCTTTGAGAACCCAGGCAGTTCCTCACAAGAGCATGTGCCATAATTAGAGCCATAATGGCATCTGAATGCAGTGCAGGTTAATGAAACTCTGTCTCTGCGAGGGAACCAGGGGCTTTTGGGTAAAGAACACAGCAGGGTTCTGCCAGGAGCCCGATGATAGCAATTTGCAGAGTGAGTTATGTCCTATAACCTCGAAGCAGCGAGTACTTTGAGCATGTTTTGTTCTTAAATGGGGTATAGTTTTCCATTTCCCATCCATTAATATGCATAGAACAGCTAATGAGGCTGAACCAACTAAGATAATAAGATTCTGAGGCTGCAGCACCACTGACTGCATTAATGGTGTATGACTTTGTGGTGAGGCATTTGTCTCCGGATGCCTTTGGACATAAGAACAAAATAGAAACCTAAGGAAACTGTGTGTTAAATGGCACATGGATACAGTTAGGTTTTTATCTGCATTTTGCAGTTATTGCCCTGTTGAAACGCTTCAGAAGAGAGGGCCTTTATCCATTGAGACTAAGGAGTATTAAAAGACTAATTTAATTAGTTAATTTTTTAGTTAAATTTTAATTTGTACATTGCTCATGATCTGTATAAGCTGTTATCATCAATTAAAGATGGGTTCTCTTATGTATTGTGAAATGTGACATTTGAAATCTTGAAAGCATAATTTTGTAGCTTCAAAATTACATCTCCCCCTTTCATCTGAATATATGGTTATAAAATTATGTAGGTTTTGTGTCAAAAAAGTTGTATTTAGCTACTTACCACTTTGAAGAAGAATCTCTCATTTTATATAATACAGAATGACCTTGTCAGTGTCAGTATACATTTACTGTAGAAAGTGGAAATAAAACATTGATTTCTGTCTCCTCAGTTTAACACCTTGTAGTTGAGCCTGCACTCGAGCGACCGGTGAGGTTGTCTGGAGTTGTATTGGCAGATTTTGGGATGTTATTAAACATAACTATAAATATAAAGAAGTGTAACGTCCTCTAGGAGGGAAAACCTATGATTTTTGCCCTCTTCCTGTCAGCAGTTTTCTGCAGCGGTGTATAAGTGTTGTCTCCTCTCAGTAAATAATGTGTCCTCATTCAGTCACAGTGAAGAGAAAGAGCATTTGACTACAATGGGCTATTATTGGCTATAATAGGGATGAAGCAGACTCTCAGGAGAGACTGGGAGACTTGTGAACTGGAAATGTCTGCTGTTCATCACAGCATTTTACAGCCAACGTTTTCTCTGCAAGAGCAGCATCACTGCCCCAGGATAACTTACACTGATGCCTCACTTCATTTACACAGTGCACTTTTGCTTCTGCTTGAACAGAAATTGCTGTTAGGTGTTGGAAAAACTATACAACTAGACCACTAGACAAGCCCCCCATATAGATCCATATATACCACTGAACAGAAATCCCTCCATGCCCCCAAATTTCAAGCATCCATCTTTGTGAATGAAGATCCTCATCACTCTCTCACACTGACTGGACATTCCTCCTCTCCCTCTTTTTGTACAACTTAACCTAGGAACTGTCGCCCTGGTTGCTCATCTCTCTTTTTCTTTTCTAGTATACCACCCAGTGGGTTAGCATCACTCACTTATCAACCCTCTTTCTTTCATCACTGAGGACTCTCCCTTTTTTTTTTTTATTTACCTCACTTAGAGTGACCATAATACTACCCACCATTGCGCCCTCTTTAGCCATCTTTCATCCCTCCCTGCGTTTGAAGGACCCCCCCCCCCCTCCTTTCCAGAACTTGCTCCCTCTCTCTCCTCCCTCCCCCCATATTGACCCTCCTCTCTCCACCCCCCCTGGCTGGACCCCTCTCTCTGGTGCGGGGCCTGGCTGTCAGGCCCTCTCCTGTGAGTGCGGCTGCTGTGATTTCCTCTGGGCCATCAGGTGGGCTGCTGCTAACTAGCCAAGCCTGAGACAGGGTGACCTCAAGCCTCAACATGATGGGTCTGAATCAACAATGTGTTCGCCTAAACAGGGAGGGAGAGACCAAACAACTTAGAGGGCTGCCTGCCAGCAAGTAAACCAACAACGCTGCATCTTAAAGTTATCTACCTGTGGAAATCTTACAGTGCAAGTAAGCATTTAATTCTTTTCCCTAAAAGTGCCTATTGGGTCTAACTCATGGCTTTTTAATCTATACTAAGCTGTTTTCGCTTGGGTGTGTTTGCTGCAGTGTTTGTCGCAGTGGTGCCTCACAGTAGGTGTATTGTAAATCAACTGGGTGCTGTGTGAACTGTCATTATAGTGATCATTAACACTCGTGATATCATCAGCACATGGCAGATACTTAATTATCGGATCCCTTCTTCTGTTTCAGAGGCCCTGATGTATTTTTCTTTTTCAGAACAATTTCTGATGTCTGCAAAATCCATATAAGCCTGTCTGATTAGAACAAGCTCAGTTTAATGAGTTTTTCCTGTGCCACCATTTCAGATGGATCTCATTAAGGGTAATCATACTGTAGTCTGAGTTCTAAGGAGGACTTTATACACAAGCCAAGGCTATGTAAATTGATTTTCCCTCTCAGTATTGAGTATTTAAGCGGTGAGATTCTGTTGGTCAGAAGAAAAATGTCATTCTACTAATCAGATATAAAGACTGATCAAGTAAATGTTTCTGTCAAACTCCACTGTGCTGTGACTATACAGAGCGTTTGCCAGCATTTCAGTGATAATCAAATTTAATGATGGCATTACTGAATAGCTGAGGATTGCTGCAAATGCTCTTTTCTCTCCTGGGTCTTCCTCTGCTCCTCAAAATGTTTCAAACTTTTTCTCTTCCACAATTCCCTTGAGCTAGCCTCCCATCATATCTGAAATGTGCTTACAGCAGTGGCCGTCTTTTGCTTGAGAGCTCTTTGCCTTATGCTTCCATCAGAGGAGACTGAGTCTCACAGATGCACTGCTTAACAATGCCATCCCCTGCTCCCATCAGAGGGGGGAAGGTTGCGGAGCTGCGCCCCGCAGAATAAGGGGGGCAGGTCCCCTGTGATTGGCGAGAGCTGAACATCGATGCCAGCTTCCATCTGTCATGATAGCCTATCTCTGAACCTTCAATCTGTCAAAAGCTTGCTGCCTAGCTGAAGGCTCCAGGAGATTTGGCGTGCTAAACAGATTTGACAACAGGCATTATCACTGTGAGGGGCCCAGCGAAAATCGCCATCAACGTGTTAATTGTGGCTGTAGATGTAAACTGTCACTTCTCATCTCATTTAACACTTGCTTTGCCAATTTTTTCTCACCTCGTTTCCTCGCTGTGGAAAACATATGGAAATGTTAAGGCTGACACTCTAATCCTTGAATAGCAACATCAGCTTTATGACTTTCACTTGTAGTTCATTCTTAGAGGTGATAAGGCCTCAGAACTAAGCAGTGTTTTTGCCCTTGGTGTAGTTGAAAAGTCAACGCAGACACTTCTACTGCCTGTTCAAAGACATGCAGTCTGAATACAACTGTGATGCGCAATTTAATTTGAAAAATTGCTGCAGTATAACTGAGCAAACATGGTTGACATTAAAGTATCAAGTATGGCTATTCAGGTCTCAGGTGTGAGGTAACATGTAACTTCAAGTTACCTGTAAAGCCCAGTCCCCTTTTTCACAGATTATGACTGAAACTGTGTGTAACACTTACAAATTTACAGTTTGAAGACACATTCAATATTTATCACAGTCTGTCAATTTCAAAATAAAACAAAATAAAATGTTATATTTTCTTTGATTTAATGGTGCCCCCGCTAAAAGTAAGGTTTAAGCTGTTAATGAAAGTCTAAATTCTCATTTCTCTCACGAATTTGTTGTCGTCTTTTTGTTGCTATTTTTTTCCCTTACAGAATGTCAAGCCTCCTTCCTATTATCACTAATTGATTATCCTCTATCAAAGCACCTTATTATTTGTGAGTTGTAGCGATCAGCCCTATTATTTGTGGGCTTTCCCCTGACAGGCCTTTAATGGTGATGGTTGGTTTAACCCCCAGGCCTTGCTAATAGGATTTAGCAGCAGGTGACTGGTAACACAGACACACACACCCCTCTAACCCATTCACCCCCAGGAATATCAGACCCTCCCACTGCCTGCTCACAGAAAAAAGGCACACACACAAACACTGCACTAATTCAGCCTCGTCATTCCCTCGGAGCTGAACGTATTTGGATATACTGTGGTAAGGCAGGACTGTGGTGTCAGTCCTGGCTCCCCCCCTTTGTTTTGATTCTGTGGAGTCAGGATGAATGCAGCAACGCAGGCATATGCAAAAGCCAATGCAAATAGAGCCAAGGCAGACACGGCGCCATCTTGGAGATGACAGACGATGGCCAGACGAAAAGGCCACGGCCCCCATACTCGGTTTGTTTCATGTCAGTGATGTCATTAGAAGGCACAAGGTTTGCAGTGTCTTATGATGTAGATTTTAATGTATGGAAGTAATTCATAGATTAGACTGCAAATTGATTTTTATCCTAAGAGAATAAAACTGATAAAATAACTAACTGTTATCAGGGATTAATCAGCATATTTTACCAGTGTCATTAGCTGGAGACCATCATTGGTAGTGGGCTTGTCGAAAGGGTTTCCCCTGTGTATATGGCTAACAGGGCTGTCAGAACTGCTAGTTTATCCAGGTGAGGCCTCTGTGTCATTATAGTGCCCCTGTCCATCAAGATCAGAGCCGCTAACCGAGGCAGGGCCATTCTCTCAGCTTTTATCACTTTATTTGGTGTCCATCCTTCCACTGTCTGCAGACACCAGCAGAGGCAATCCATTTCTACCCCGACACTGATGGGAAGGAGGAGCGCAGAAAGCCTGGGTGGTGGCGACGTTGGCTGAGGGGGAAAGTAACATGAGGAGAACAGGACCATGAGGAGCAGGGAGGGGATGGGTTTGTTATCCTGGTAATTAAGGACAGAGTGGCTTCCATGCCGGGTGTGTGGACAGGATGTGGCAAATTACTGGAGTCTTTGTGAGGAAAAGCTGCTCCCTCTCTGCTCTGTCCATTCTCAGGGGACCTCATCATCTTCTCTAACAGTCAGGATGGGATTTTGTACCCTCTATTCCCTCACCCTCTCCTTCCCTCTTTCTGTCTCTCCGTTCATTTCTTTTCACTTCCCTCTGTCACCTTCCTGATGAAATGCATCTCAAAGTCTAAAGTAACATTGCAGCTTTATAATTGTAGATGAGTATGCTTATGGTGGACATTTTGAGTGCAATAGAAAACTTTCAGAAGCTATAGGTCTTTTTCCCCTAAAACATGTTTTCATGATTAAATATACTTTCATATTTACCTACTGAGAAAATTTTCAATTAGGCAATTTTTCTTAGATCATTGGACTGATTTTGATAATTAACTGTGTGTGTGTTTCACAAGGTAATTCCCCTGACATGCAGAGAAAGATAGAGAAACAGACAGACCGTAAATGGTAATTTATGTGCACATTTCACTTCTATGAGATGTCACAAGCGACAGCCCACCAAACACCACTGAGACCAGAAGAAAAGTGTTTTGTTACTGTGGCATCGCTGCATAATTTCTGGAAAAGAGGATATCATGCCTTGTTTTCTGTTGCATGGACATTTTTTCTCTGGGATCCTTAAGTCGTGGTACTCAGGTGGCGCTAGAGAAAATGTTGGCCCTCACAACGACACGCGGTAGCAGCGGCAGCAGCCGCATGGCAAGACAGCAAGAGAACACTCTGGGGTTTAAAAGTACCCAAAGCATCCTGGGTAATTAGCCATTACGGCGCTGTCACAGAGGGTTCTGCAGTCAATACAGAGATAATTTGGGCAATGGTGAATGACAGTGCTGTCCAGGCTTTTGGGATGATCAAGGACAGATCCAGCTGCACCAGGCATCTGTCAGGCCCATGAATCACTCCTCCAGCCAGCAGCTGGGTGAGTGGAGCAGAGAGAATCGCTGGAGAGGCATGTGCAGACACACAAATAAACATGTTCCCCCTCTCTCCCCTTGCCACACCGGGAAATGGCTATTAAAGGTCTGCCGTTACAGAGCACCGAGTGGAAAAGGCTTGTTACCTTCAGTGGCAAATGAATGACATTGGGAATAAGGTGAGGAATAAAAGTCAGACCAAGGGGACATTTCTCACAGTTATTTCGGCTGCGCAGCTTAAACCAAAGAATTCAGCTGGCATGCAAAATTATATCATTCAGGTTTTAAAAAAGAATATTATAACTAATGAGTTTTACACAGAAATAACTAAATTTCATATCTTGATGCAAAAATCTAGAGACTGATGTCAGTGACTTACCTACAGACAGTTGAAAACAGTTTGTGTATTTTGATTCCAGTAGATTTTATATTTTAAGTAAAATGGCAGTCACGTCCAACGACTAACACTAACAGTGAGCTGAGAAGATTGTGGTAGAAAGCAGCAGAACAGGGCTTGTGTGTCATACTGCATATACAACATTCCTCCTCTTTAAAGTGGTCCCATCCAAGTGTATGTCAGGCCTGATCCAACCATTTTTGTACCCAATATGTCAGCTAGTGTGGGTGGATGATTACTGACATTTTTAATTTTTATACCTGGAAGTGTGGTATTGTCTCTTACAGCATCCCAGGTGATACTACAAAATATAATTTTGCCTATAGATAAATAAATAAAAAGAAACATGGGTGCATACGTAAAATTCTATTTGACTGTTTTCACCATACTGTTGTGAGCTGCACAAAACTGATGGTTTGTGCAACAAAATTATAATTCAGATGTTTTTATGTTGGATTCTTCAGACCACCATAAAATTTTTTATTTAATCAAAATGGAAAAAAAATCTCTTATCATTGTTGTGGGATGAAAATATATGTATGTGTCACATATATATACAATGGGACTTTATTACCTGGAAATGGGAAAAACGAGTTGATACTTAGTCAAACCACTTTCATGGTATCACTATAGCGTTTAAACAACTACAATCAACTTGACCATAACAAAACCTTGTTCCTGTTGATATCATATTTTTTTACATTTATTTTTATATACAAATACTTTAATACTTATTTTGTTTTTATAGGACAGAACATAGAGTGTAATTCTGAGCACAAAAACAACCAACATATCATTATTTTTTTTATGAAGTTGTGCCTCAACCTTGAAATCTTTTCAGCTGTGTGCATACTACATACTGTTTGTGTCAGTTGTGTGCCACTGCCTGTTGAAACACCATGTCCCTTGTGCCAACTGCAAATATTTACCTCCACTTAAGTAAAGTCTATCTGGATTGAATTTATAAATTCTTGCAATTCATTTCTATGACCCAATTTAATTGTGGCATTATTCTATTAGTGATTAGTTCCTTCAGTACAGTACTGTCCATTCCTACATGTTTTAGTTGTACTAGTTGAAAACATCTTCAATCAGCGATTGCTTACCCATAACTACTCATTATAAAGATGTTCCCCATCTGTAATATAGTCATGGTTTATTTTAAGTCACTTACATTGGGCCTGACATCCAGAATAATAACATAACAAGCCCCTATTACAGCAATATCTTATAATTGTTTCATAAAATGATTGTGTTATATTCACTGTTGTAGGTACAGTCTGGCTTACTTTTTATATTATCTACTATTTTTGTGAGAGTAGTTTGGCTTTTCATCATTTTGCAGTTTCATTGCATCATCTTGTACCTGTTATGGCCAAATAATAAAAAGCTGTGACAGTTGTAGTGGTGAGATCCAAAACCGGAGATTATGTTTGAAATATTTGGGACAAACACGTATTCTCGGAAGTAGGGTGCAGTCGTGGACTGTATCTACTTAGATATCAAAAGAGCTATAATTAGGGTTTTAGGGCTCTTATACACTTTGATTCTATATTAGTGGGAAAGATCATTTGCTGTATACAAGGTTTGCTTCTCACCGAGATATAGGTCCTAACTCGCTGCAGTGTATTTAATCATAACTGTAGAGGCTCTGCCCTGGGACTGGAGCTTCTTCTTATCATACTTTAATCAATATCGCTCTCACTATGTTAACACAAAGCAGTCCTCTGAACACTGAAGAGGTGTAGTGTCCTGTGCTACGGCTGATGAGTCTCTGGAAATATACATGGAAATGAAATATGATTTTGCGACCTGTGCAAATGCTGTATTATTTCAGTTGTGTGTAATTTTTCAGATTTAGATGAGCCAGTTCTCAGTATGTATTTAAACAATAAGCCTTTCTATATTCATCTTATTGATTCACAGCGTGTCTTTAATTTCACCTCTGATGATTGCCACAGTATATAGTGTGATTGCATAAAAAGAAAGCAACAACCTATTATAGAAAAGGGAAGCGGATTTAAAGTAAGTCACCTTCCTTCAACATAATCACTACCATTCATCTAAGAATGGAATTAACTTCATGATAGACAGTGAAATTACCTATCCATCTCTGATACTGTGAATTCAAAGGTGCACTGACAGTCAATTAAAAATGAAAGATAATCTGCTCCTTGCTTTTAGTGGGATCCTTATATTCAGGTTCACATATGCACTATAAATACTTGCCACAATTTTACATCAGTTTTGCCATTTATGTCTTTTTTTATTTTTTCCAAAGTGGAAAACCATAACATCTGAATGTTTACCTGTTTTAGCAGGGCTGCTAGCATCTTGGTGACTGTTGTATGACCACATTTTACTATTCCTCTGGGATCCATTCCCATATATGCATCTATAAAGGGAATTTGCCAAGAGCAAAGTGAACATTTTATGTCGGCCATTTGCTGTGCAAGGATATTTTCTCCAAACTGCATTTTAAATGCTGTGTTTCTCCCCATTACTCTGCGCTGAGAAACATTTAAATGCCCTTTAATTAGTGTGTCCTTCCTCTCTATCGATAGGCCACTGGTAATCACTCAGAGGTCTAATGACTCCTAATTGAATTGCTTTAAAGTGAAACACAATAGGTCCTGTCATCAGTACCCAAACAGCAACATTTGGGAGTGAATCCAAAACACAGGTCGTTTTGTTCAGCATTTCACTAATCGAAGTTACATATTTTCACAGTAGCAGAGAGAAGCCTGATGTTACTGTGGTGATGTCAGATCATGCTCTCTCAATAGAGCCCAGGGAGGGGGAACTGGATGGGGGTGGCTTGTGGATCATCAAAATCTCAGTAGATATTGATTTGATCTTTTCATATTGTCAAGGAGAAATCTAATCATAATAGAGCAACATAGCATGATATCTCCCTCAAATGCCTTTTAACAGCTATTGCAGCTCATTATCCAGTTTGCCTGCACCAGACCCTCTGGTACAGTGTGAAATACTCCTGAGCTCTACAGACCCGTGAGGCTGTCCTTTTCATTCACATCTTGTCCTAACAATCAAACACTGCAGCCTTAATCTGCAATAACTACATCTCACAACAAGACTGTTGGATTCGCAGAATAAGTAAAAGTGGGCAGTCGTGTGAAAGGACAAGAAGAATTCGTACATTTCTGCAGCAGGTCAAAGCAGTAATTATACCAAATATATTCGCAGGTAGTTATAAAGATAGTTAAAGTGGCTACATTCTGACATTCCTCTAAAACAGAAGTAAGGGCTGCACCTTAAATTAAGCAGAGCTCAGTTGTAATGAAATGAAAAGTTGTAATGAAAAGAATGAAGAGGATGAGCAATGTTATATAGATACACTGTACATAGAGGGATTTTATATAGAACTTAATGATCCTATTTCCTGTAGAGTGTCATTGGCATCGCAGAAACTTTCTGTCCTAATTATCCATTTCAGCCTGTCTGTTTCACATCTCTGCAGTCCCTCATTATCCCCACAGCCACCTCACAGTCTGCTCAGTGTTACATTAGTAAAATAGAGCCTTTGATTTGTCCTCAACAGCATAGACGTTTGAAAAACAGAGAAGGGAATGTGAGCGAAAAAAGTGAAACAAAGAAAGGGAAGAGAAGAGGGGAGAGATGTCTCCTATATTAGCCTGGACGTGTCCTCATCTGTTGAATATATTGACCGTGTCACCCTGCAGTTTTTGGGAAGAAGCTGCATTCAAGGCCACACCAGGGATTTGATGCATCACAGACATAATAGGGGATATTTTGGTTTGCTCTCTGAAGTATGAGAAACATTTTTTCTCCCCCCTGATGTAGGCAGTGCGAACAGCCGGAGGGCATTTGTAAAACAAAATACTTTACTTGACTGTGGAAACAATGAGTGCCCACACCCCCCGCGGTTGTAATGATGCAGTGAAAACCAATTCAACTGATCAAAACTGCCCTGATTCAGAGAGGCTCACTCACGCCTTATTTAAGCGACGTTAACCTGTGTTCCTGAAACCAAGATGTACCATGCAAAAATATATCTGGGCTACATCTACAGTGCATTAGCAGTCTTGTACTCACTTGCTATGACATTACGTCGGTCTTATTAAAGCACTGCCTGTACCCTACTGGCCATATTTCAGAGCAAAAATGACAGCAATAAGAACCTGATCATGTTGGGTCACTCCGTTTGAAAGCAGCTCCTGCCTCGGCTTCCCTTAATTAAACCCACACAGCGCTCTTTCATCTTTGCATATTCCACGGTTGGGACATTGATACTCATTATTTCTTAAGTCTAAACACCAAGACTGTGTCAAGAATGCATCCATCACCGGTGGGCTGCTCGGAGTCAGCAGAAATTTTTCCACTCTGTCAGCAAATTTGGCAATTTGCAATTTTCTTACTGGGGTTCTGACATGTATTTATTGGCGAAGATGACTTTCAAATGCAGAGATCATGAGGACAGTGGCTTGTTAGTCCTCTCTCCTAGCCCCTGCTCTAATGACAGTAATTAACAGGGCCATATTAGAGAGCCACCTTAGGAAGCATCTGACTGTTCATTTGCATGGCGTTAATACAGGAGGATGCAGTGCTTCCGAAAGGCTCGCCATGAGTGCAGCAGTGCAGTTTTGTACTGTTTGGCTGTCCTGTTCTTAACAGCGCCAGGGCCTATTCTCCCATTCATTATGTGCCTAAAGCTTGAGTTATCCTCTCCTTGGTGCGGGGATGAATGTTATTAAAGGCATAGCTGTCTGACACAACTCTAATGAAAAATAGGATGTTTCTGAAGGTTATGTTGCCAGCTAGCTCAGAAATGCCTGCTTCATTTTTCCCACCCCAGCACAGGGCAATGTAATTCCCACCTCTTGATAGATCTTTTTTCTTAAGTTTTTTTGTGCCTCTGTGTGCAGGAGCCTCATCATAAAGAGACCTTTATTATCCGTGTTTCTTCCTCTGTAGATGCTCAACAAAGGGCGAGACTGGACTTTTTGGCAGATCATACAATTGTGAAAAACTACATCTATGTGTTCTAAAGTGGTGGCTGCTGCTGTGTGGGTTTAATTGAGAGGCATTGCTGTGATTTTATGCAGACGGGAATGCTTTTATTTTTGCTGCAAAATTTGAATTTGCCGTGAAAATTTCAGGTATCTATTTTTCTTTTACTTTAATTTCCTATAATCTCATATAGGCCTAGTTATTTTTGAGATTATAATTTACAAATTGCACAAATAGACAGTATGAACAGCGGAACATAACACTAAAGTAAGCGGTCTCCATTCAAATGACACAGGCTTGTGACAGTGAGGGACGACTATTCAGCATTAGGGTCAGACTGCACTTTTCAGAGCTCCATCAGAGGTGGCAGGTCACGTTGAAGACGACCCGACCCGCCCACACTGACGGATCCCAGCTCTGGCCTTAAGTGTAAATCCTCCCCTCCCCCTCGATCCCTGCCCCGGTTTGGCCTCGCCAGTCCCTAACAGCCCTATCAGAGCCACATGGGAGGCCTGTGACAGACATGCAAGATACCAGGCTGCTCCAATTTAGCCCTGTATTTAAATGAAAGACTTTTCTGCAAAGTCACCATGTCAACATCTTTTGTAAGTTCATGACTGTTGTCATTGCCATGAGCAAACACATACTGACAATGTTGCAAAACTTATTATGCACCCTAAAGACGTGTGTTTTCCCCTCGCGGCATTGATTCCTTATTAAAAGCCAATATTGAGGATGTATCAATGCGACATATGTTCTTTTTTTAAACCCAATAAACTGGAAACCTAAAACCTAAACAACACTCCCCTTTATTAAAAAGAACCTTAAGGTAGAAATCATGTACAGTTTTCTTCCTTTGATCTTGTACTGATTTTCTAAAATGTGTGAACATAAAGAAATGTCACCAAGTTACAACCATGAAAAAAGTGAAAAAAAAAACGTTAACATCATTCAAACATAACACCAGCTATAGTCTTTTGAAAAGGTTTGCACTCATAAGTCATTGTTTTATTGGTGAATATTAACACATTGGTTGAGTTTCTTTTTATGTTTGGACAACAACAAAGATAAAAGAAAAAAAAAAATCTTTGTCACAGAGTAACTACAAGCAGTTTTTTGTTGATCAGAAACAGTTTTGGACAGTGGCAACATTTTTGAGAAATAATGAAATATTTTAGCATTATTTTAGCAAACGACATAAATAAACATATTTTGGAAATTTGACAATGTACATTTTGAGTGACAGGAAAGGTGGTAGCGTCCTGTGCAAATACACTCATGGGAAAAGTGGGTTAATGGGGAACCTTCATTACCTGAAATCTAAAAAAAAGAAAATCTCTATGTAAACACAGATGCCGCTTACACTGTGAAAACAGCATCATATCTTTACCTTATAAAATACAGCATCATATTTCATAGTGAGAAAAGATTTCAATTAGCAAATTTCTACCATTAGATTGATTTTGATCATTAATAATTGCAAGTGAACTGAAACTAATGAAAAAAATGTAACAAAAAAATCTAAAATGATCTGTCGAACCAGTTATCAATATGAAAATGCTGTCCGCCTTAAATTGGCAAAATTACAGTTTTTTTCTCCTTATCGCTTTAAACTGTTAGACTTGTCCCCAAATCCACATTTAACAAACAAAAATAAAACGTTACATAGAATTTTGTTTCAAGGGGAGTTTTCTTTTGAAGTCAGGAAACTAATTGTTGGCTGAGTGAGTCAGTATCAGAAAAAATCTTAACATCGCGGAAGTTCACCTTCAGGCATAAAGATTTATCAGTAATGATTCATCTTTGAAAAACAATTTTTGACAAGACAGAACACAGATCCAGCAGGAGATAACAGATAGAATGTAACTCCCAGCAGTTTTTGATAGAAGTTTTTATATTCTTATAAATCCTTGGAAATCTGTGCCTGCTTTGCTAAAAATTTGATTAAATTATTTGTTGCTGCCTTTCAGTATTTTCCAGGCTGCTCTAATTCCAGGGTTATATCGTCCTCTTAGCTGCCCTGTCTGCTGTGTAATCAGCAACAGACCCTAAACACAGATGTTTCGGGGTCAAGCCAGCAAGACCTCTGACAATTGGTCACCACCTCTTACTGCATGTAAATCACAGCCAACATCAGCAGCCCCAAAAACCATGGGTATGCGGGTGTTCCCCTTGTCAAAAAACATGAGTTGCAAGCTGATAGTGGTGACGTGGTGGTGTCACTTTAACGCTTAATCTTTGGAACCTAAAATTGTGGGGTTGTGACCCGTGTCAGCTTTTTATTTTTTGTAAATGCTACATCCACTGAAGTGTAAACTGAAAGCTGGCGGTCATGAAATATACAGTATTTGGTGTAATCCTGTTTCATTAGCACTTTTTGTCTGAGGGATAAACAAAAGGAATGTTTCCTCTCATGTATAATACCTGGTTAATTTCATTTCTTGTTTCTTGCGGCTGGCTGATATTATAGCTCCATCACCTGTGGAGCGTTTAAAAACATGCAACTATTGTGGCTGTTGTCGGGCATCGTGGTTTGTTAGGGATGTTTTTGAAGCAGCGACTTGCCGTGTCAGATTATGCCACATATCCATTTGACTTTCATAAGCTGTTTACGCTTCAGAAATTGTGGCAATGGCTTCTCTCTTGTGCAAAGGCTTTTACATATGTTGTGTGTCTCAGAAATACTGCCCCAGTTATAGCTATCATCCTAACAAAAAAAAAAAAGGTTACATGAGGCTTGTCATTTTCAGTTTTCTTTTGTTATGTGCATCTTGTTTGGTCTTTGAATAATGCATGCAGCAACAATTTCATTGCGAAAAGGAGACAAAATTAAAAGTAACATTGAAGTCTTACATCTGTCGAGCCATAAAACAAACTAATTGCACCGGTACCTTTGATTTAGTTTAACTTTATCATCATTAACCTAACAGCAGTTCCATTATTTCTCCATTCTTATTTTTTTTAAAGAGCAATTTCTGTGAATGTATTTATGGCTTATGTTTTACACAAAGCCTGGTAATAATGTGTTTAATGTGGACAATATTGCTTACACATGGGCTCTTATTAGTGAGTGGTAGTCTGGTCTCAGGATCAGTAGCAGTATCCTTAAGGGATGGCCTCTCTTAGGGAAGGATGAAGCAAGTACATGTGAAAAAAACCCAGCGTGAGTCCTGTTCAAAGGCACAGACGAGTTCTGACTGGATTAACATTTATTGACCGTTCAAGCTTTCCTTTTTTTTTCCACCCTCTTTTTTTATTTTCTTTTTCCTTTTTTTGCTCCAGGACAAAGATTCAAACTTAATTGCAGTGGCTGTTCCACCAACTGATCACCAATGTGCCAACAAAAGCCTCCCTAATAGGTGCTTCATTAAGGATTAGAAACTCTCTATTACAAAACAAATTAAGCATGCTCTGATCTTAACCTATAGGTCGAACGGCATTACAGCAAAGTTTAAGCTGTTAGATGGCTGAAAAACTTATTACGGGTTAGCGCTGAGGTAGCAGTTTGGTATTGATTTTACGATAGCTAGGTATGATGATTTATGGAGTGCTTGTGTCAGTATAACAAGCTGAAGGACACACAATATCATCTCCAACATCATTAAAATTCAGAGGTCTCCAGAGCTAGCTCATCAAGTACTGTTCACCACCTTGGAATTTCATACAGACACACATACACACATACATACACACACACTCACACACACACACACACACACACACACACACACACACACACACACACACACACATACATATAGTCAGAAATATCAGGAGTGGTGCTATTATTTTGTTCCACTTTGATGCAGTGCTACATTACATTGTGAGTACATTTCTGTTTTCTTTTAACTATGTTTCAGCCTGTTTTGCATGTAATTTGCACTATTACGGCATGCTTACATTCTGATTTGCGTATAAGCTTGGTTAATGTTTATATCAATTGTACAGCACAGCAGTTCAAAAGGTCTACCCTCAACACAATCAGCGCCCTGATCTCTGAGCAGCAGCTAACAGACTCAGGGCCGTAAAATATGTAGTACACTAGAGCCCCCTGTGGGCACATGAAAGTAATGCTGGCTGTTAGTAATGGGCCCCTCTGTTAGTTATTTATAATTGGATGAGGATTTGTTGTTGAAAATTTGTCCCAGTGATGATGATGAACATTATCTGAATTCTATTTTTTTAATTGTTTCTAAGCAGTTGTCGAAAATATTCTCTACAATTCAGCATCAATCTGCATTTTAACATATGACTAATTGCTACATTTAAAAGATGGCTATAAATCTAAATCTAATGTTGTTTTCTTGGAATGCTGAGAGTCACTTATTAGGCTACTGCTGCAAATACTTATACTCTGAACAGACATCACGCACAGGGTGGTGCTCCTTTACACTTTCTGCAATCGCACTTGGCCAGCATTTATTTTTTTCTTAAGGCGCTAATTCTTTGCTGTTTTTCTTTTTAAATACATTCTATTAATTACTCTTTTAAAGTCAGTTGGACTGCCAAATATAAATTCTTCAATGGTATTTTAAACAATAATGAATTGAAATTGCACTGTCAACATCAAAATCAACATAAAGCTGCTGTGCTAAAAAGATGCCTGTAGAATTGATAGTACAGTAATAAGGGGAAGTGATAATACAATAGCAAACAAATCATTTAGCTGTCATTTCACAGAAACACCCCCTCCTGTTTCTCCCCCCAAATAACCCCAACAAGGAGACTTCAGACTACCATATCAGGTCGTGCTGTCCGAGGATCGGCCTGTGGGATGGAAGTAAGCTTCTGGGCTTCTGTCTGTCTTTCTCTGTCTCTCAGATTCCTCTGGATCCACCCCCCTCTTGGATCCCAGATTCTCTCCATCATCTCCTCCAACCGTGAGGTCTAACCGGCAGGGCAGGGGCGTGTGGGCGGACATGCTGGGTGCTGGCAGCGTGCTCCGTCTGCTAGTGAGTAATGCGAGTACAGAGACGACCCCCCTCCCCCTCCACCCCCACCACCCAAACACACATCTCACACTCCTAGAAAGAGATGGGCCATAGATGGAGAGGCAGGCACTCCTGCTGTGACTTGGCGCACCCCACTGGACAGCTGGAGACTTAGGGAAAGGAGACGCTGCCAAACATGCCTGACAGAGCAGGGGAGTGCTGGAGGTGCAGGGCTGGGTGAGGCCTGAGGTGGCTCCCATACCTGCAGCTGATCACCGGCCCATCATCTGTAATTATCTACACTTACATACCAGTGAGATAAAAGGAGGGATGGTGGACATATGCGTGCGCACACACTCACACACACACACACACACACACACACACACACACACACACACACACACACACGCACACGCACATGCACCCAGACATTTATAATTACATTAAAATACTGTGAAAACAGACAAGTGACCAACCCGTAAAAAACAATTTTCCAGTGAGTTTGGCATGAACACACCTACTTATGTTACCCTGATGAGGATGTGGTATCTGCTATTATTATTTTGATTGATATTCTTGTAAGCAGTAATAGAGATAATGAGCTTCTGCTTTGTTTAGCTAATGCCAATTATATTGTATAACAACAACAATTTGCTCAATCT
The DNA here is from genome assembly GCF_021018895.1 of Seriola aureovittata. Classification (NCBI taxonomy): domain Eukaryota; kingdom Metazoa; phylum Chordata; class Actinopteri; order Carangiformes; family Carangidae; genus Seriola; species Seriola aureovittata. The sequence goes on from NC_079374.1 coordinate 13,677,660, forward strand.
CAGCAGTGATTTCTGAACCCAAGGCAACAATGAAATCTATTAGTCTCATGTGAATCATATGAATGTTTGGCAAATGAAAGCGGTGTTGATTTATTGCTGCAGCTAATGATTCATTATCAATTAATGTGACAATGATTTTCTTGATTTTTTTGACTAATAGTTTTGTCTAAAAAATTAAAGAAAAAGCTGAAAACAGTAGAAGCCATCTTGTTTATCAGAGCCTAAGATGATATCCTCAAATTGCTCATTCTGTCTGACGAACACACCAAAATAAAAAAAAATAAAAAATGTTAATTTTGCCATCAGATATTACAAAGAAACTCAATCAATTCCTCACACTAGAAAGACTAAAACCAGAGAATGTTTTGCATGAATTGATTCAAATCAGATTTGTCGGTGATTAATTTTCTGTAGCGTGACCGACCAGCAGTTTCATGTAAATAAAAACTCTTCACAATTCTTCCAGAAAATATATGAAAACATCAAATTCTCCTCTTCCAGGTCAAACTGCTGTGGCAGATGCACATTTAGAGAAAAGTGTTGTAATCTACAGTGAGACTCTTCATCCTGGTGCTGTTGAGCTGGAGCTGTTTTGCAACCATAGCTCCTAATGCAGGATAGACCCCTCCCTGTAAGGAATAATACCACTTTAATGTTATGAATATCAAGCTAAGCCCCCTGCAATGTGGCGGTGGCCCATTTTCTCCTCCTTCATTCTCAATCTATCTGCTTAATCTTGATTCATCAGTTACTGCAGCTTATTATGGAGACCTGACAGCATGCTCGGGTCCTTGATAAATGACACTGCTCAGGCCAGATTCAAAATGTGAGGCTCAAGTGCCAATTATCTATGCAGACCTAGTTAATAAGGGGATCTCTTGTTAACTATCTGATCTCAGCATGAGCGTCATTTGTCATGAAGGCCCTTGTTTACCTCAGAGACAGGAGTTCCCAAGACCTCCCCTGCCTAACATATGTAAAACCTGGATCTTTGTTCCTTTAATAACCTTTTATTAACAGCCTGACATCATGATTAAGTTTGGTCCAAACACGCGCACAATGAGGTACACAATTACCCTCACCCACTCGCACAACCGCAGCAGATCACAGTCAGAGAGAATAATGAATATTGAGCCAGTGTTTGATCCATTCCACATCGAAAGCCCAATTTGCTCGAGCACCTGGAGCTGCGCCGCTGCATGCAGTTTTTTGAGGTGATGATGGATACTCATGGGAGCTTATTTCCATGAGCACATCTTCTCCTGATTTGTAAAGATGATAAGTGCTTTGACCTTAACTCATCATTACAGCTCATTAAAGCTTTTGTTTGTTCCACCTTGGAAGAAGATGCTGGGTTTAAATCAGCTCATTGCAAAGCATTATGGCTCTTGACTGTTAAGAAGTTGGAGATGCACTGCGCCTGTGTTTTAGTTTTCATTTAGCAACTTCTCCGAGGTCTCAAGGTCTCAGATTAATAAACACTCGCTGTGGTCAGAAGTGCGGAGCAGCAGAGGGAGGTGAGATGCCCCCTGTCTTCTCTGAAACCCAGCATTGCCATCCTGTCAGCCACATTTTGATGTCTGGCTCACAGGCTCACTGCTCGGTCTTAGTATGTATTCTCTTCCTGGGAAAGGAGCAAATAAAATATTTTGCAGGTCTGCCCAGCCAAGGGACTTTGTCTTCCATCAAGAAACACCTCTAAGCTCGTAAGTGCAGAAGTTGTAAAATACTTCCAGACGGCACTTGGAACATTCCTTTTAACCTTAGTTGTCCAGCATGAGATATAGAAAAAAAATGATTCCTTGAAATAAATAATTAATCAGTGTGTTTTCTATTATTGCTTGGATATGGAGTCAGTAGGAAGCCAGGTGGAGCGATCAGATCTTCACAGCATCCCCACTTCCTGTCCCCCACAGAATGCTAGACTGTCTAGGCAGCATCTGCTGAGGAAAATAAAGTCCCCTTTCCTTCTCATGTAGAGAAGATCATTTGCATAATATCCCCCTCTGTAAGGTGAAAACAGAATAATAATTGGTTTGCCCTTTTCTCTCTGTGTGTTGTAAAACAGTTAGGAATTAATTTGAGGATAACTGTGCAATTAATTCTAAATGCTAAAGATGGTGTGGGGGCTTTGATTCAAAGGAGGGGAAAGGATACACAGGCTGAGGTCATGAAACAAAGACTTTGTGTTTCTGCTGCTGTTAGAATTCACTCCACTGTATTTAAAGAGTGCATGTGGGGGTTTTGGGGGGTATTTTGCTGACAAACAGGGGCAACTTGCACGCTCATTTACCCCTCCACATTTATTATTACACTGCCTGTTAAGTCTCAACGTACTGCACACACTCAGCTGTGTTTGGATATTCTTGTCTTAATGATGAATAATAGTGCTGCAGGAAAAAAGGTTGCATGAATGCTAGAATTCATGAGTCTGTTTTTAACCTCGTTACACAACGCTGTAAATTCCACATGCATCCCCATTATAGCTAATGAGCAGCACTGTAATCAGTTCCTGACTGGGTGTTTTGTTTGTTTTTTGCATAATACTGTGTTTAGAGTGAAAGAGGACGCTCCAACTTCCTCAGTGAGACGAAGGTCAACATCAAAAAGTGTAGTTTGATGTGACAATAGGGTTGGTCTGACATGAGAGTTTAGGAGATCTGACACAAGCGCACATCTGTTGAGCTTCCATTTAGGCCAGAGATGTGATATTAGGACATAGTTTTAGTGCTGTAGCAGTGGCCTGGACGTGTCTCCCTTCTGTAGAACGTCCTATTGTGAGTAGCAGCTTCATTCCCTGATACTTCCGCAGCGGAAAAAGAACACGCCTCGCCATGAGTCCCAATTACACCTAATGATGGCGAAAGGATGGAGCACATGCAGATTGTGCCGCAGTTCCTTTGTCACGACAGGCACAAGGCGTGATCATTTATCACACCAGTCATATCCTGCACTCCTCCCTGAGCACAGACAATGAATCCCAGCACATCATCCATGCTGTTATTTGTGTTTAACTGCCAGGAAAAGGAAAATAAAAGCCCAGTTACAAGGCGTTGCAAGAGCACGGCTGTTTCCTGTAAGCACACGTGAGAGTCTTCACCATCAGGGAGGAAATGTTGCCATCCTCCAGTCCTCAGAATAGGTCTGTCCTGACAAAGTCTACACACACACAACCAACCGCCTTTACCCCTTGTGTTTAGATGATTCAATTTGTAATCAATTTTGTCTTTGAAATCCAAATGAGATGACTGTAAGGTCTGTGTGCTACATGTGGAGAGGCGGGGGAGAGCTTAGTGTGAGATTTGGGAGGTGCTGTGTGAATGCGTGTGCTGCTGCAGCAGAGAGGCGGCTCGGCGCTTGTCAGTGGCTTTCTCCTAATCCTGGCCTGATCTTTGTGTTTGATCCGCAGCATGGTCCTGAGACAGCATGAGCAGCAGCTATTGCTGTAATTTAAAGTCAATATTGTACTCATGATCCCTCTCCCCGGGCTAACCGAACAGCCTCTCACCGCGATGGAGAAAGTCATCTCGGCTGCTTAGAGGGAATCCTCAGCTTGAGTAGTTCTCTTCTCTCGGTTTCTCAAAAGAAACCTGGCCAGTGGGTTGTGTTTGCTCCTGCAAAAAAGAAAGATTTGGGATTATATTTGCTGTTTTCCTCTTTGCTGGTATCTCACCTCTTTCCTGACTGCTGACATGCCATATAAACCTTGTGCTATGAATTGCCCGACTCTTCAAAAACACAAAAAGATACTGAACTGAACCTCCAACATTTCACATTTTATAGTTTTACTATGCTACAAAACTTAAAACATCAAATATTTCCTAATCTTTGAGAAGCAAAATGTAAGTACAAATAGCATATGCTCACTTTATATATATTTTTCAATAGATGATATTACAATTGTTCATAAAAAGTTAGTGTTTGCGACCATTCCTACAAACCCCATCAGAAATTGTTATTGACTCCAGGATCCAGCTAACAAGCCCACGGTGACATCAATAGCTTTGATGATTCATTCAGAAACACTTTAATAGATCTAAGATTAGAAATGGAGGTCTCATCCACAAATCTCCTTCCATGTTATTACACCAAGAGCTAAGATATTTATCCTGTGTGAACGGCACGAGATATATAAGAGTGGCTCAAGGGCCCATTAAATCCATACATGTCATGATCTGCAATGTGTTACACTAAAACTTTCGACAAAAAGCGTTGCTGACAAACACTTTGATTGAGGCGCTACAGAGCTGTAAATTTAAAAGCCAGGGTCACTGAACTCTGTAGATAGAGGTGAAATGTCAAAAATTGATTCCTTTAGCGGCCACAATTTGTTTTGATATAGTGTGAACCTTTTATTATGGTACAATCCTACCATTTAGTGCAGTGGTTCTGTAGCAGGTTTTGGTTTCAACCAAACAGCTGCTGAGCCAGAGAAGAGGAAGTTACCAATCATGTTTTGATTTTTGTGGCAGTCTACATTCATTTCAGAAAGGTCAAATGGCCTTGTCCTGTAGGAATACAATGGCTTGTTGGCAGATTGGTTGGTTGATGAGACAATCCATGCATTCTTGTGCTTCATGTGCTTCTTAGCATACACCGAGGTAGGTAAAGGTGACTAGCATATCCTCAAAATGCAGCCCTAAGGTTAAAAATGTTGGTGTATGTGACAAGTCTGGTAGATAAAGTCTCTTTTTTTTCCGCAATATTAATTGTTGTTTTTTTTGTGTCCTTCGTCCCGACACATTTCTTTTTTTTTTTTCTTTTTTTTTTTAAAACAAAAATGATACTGGGTTCTGGAAAATCCTTGAAATAAGTTTATTTGACAATGTCACTCCCTTGGCAGATTTATTCCACTTGTTTAGTATTTTAAAGGTGAAAGACTAAATGACTTGTTATGGAGGTTTTTGCATACAGCGTACAGCAAAAAGTGAATTAAATTACCTATTTTTCCATAGATGTATGTGCTGTATTAGTATATAACATTGTGTACAGCTGTAAAATTACTGAACACACTCTCCTAAAGTAGCAGCATTAGCATTATGACTTCATTGCATTAAGTTTATAAAACGTATGAATCCCCTGATCATATAATTAAAAAAACAATTTTTTTAAATACCAAACTGCTATTGAGTAGTAGTTTAGTTAAACTCTTGGTTTAGTAAGAGTCAGTCGTGCTAGCCATATGAGAGCCCTTAACAGAGCCAAGCGTTAGCATGGAGCAGGTGGACAGTTCTGATGTCTTTGTTCTCTTCATTCACACAAGTCAGATTTAACCCTATAACCCCAAAATGTGGTGTATTGCTTTACTAAGCTAATTTCCACCTGTGTGCTATCTTAAGTGTAATAATGTAATTCAGAGTTATCTAAACATTCAGGCCCACAGATGAACCGTCCCCTTCTGAACTAACAAAAGTAAAGGACACAAATGCTGCAATGAGTAAATTGTTTCTTTGAATAGAAAATTGAGCAAACTCTCAAATCACACTAAGCTTTTCAGTCGATTCTGTGAAATGATTTTGCATTTACCAACACAACCATCACAATCTTAAATACTGCATGACTAATGATGAATAGTGGGACCACCTAATTGAATATGAATATCAAGCTCTTAATAAACAGTTGTCCTTGAACTGTACAGTGAGCTACTGAGGTTGTTTTGAAACCATTCATGAATTTGTTTGTACTTTTTGTTTCTGAGCATGTATCGTGACATTTACATTTTGTAATTACATACGGAAGCAACTCGAGTTTACACTGCTGACACCCTAGGGTGCAACTAACCCTGCAAAATATCCTCAAATTCCCTATTTGTTATGAAACCAGACAGAGTGTATTATCAGTGCTGATGACTCCTGCAAAATGGCTGCTCTCACCATGTGTGTGTGTATCTTTTGGTTTTCTCTGTTAACTTGATTGCGTTTCAGAAAAGCGGTAGCAGTTCAACAGACGATATTCATCTATACAGCAGCTTATGCACAGAAATGTTACTGTCAGTGACCTGTTATTTAACACATTATATCATGATTTCTGAGACCAATTCCTTTGCTCTTTTGTTTTATGGACAATTTCAATTATTTTGTCCAGCTTCTACACAGGGGTAACCTTTAACTCTTCCTCAGTGGTGATTAAACTTAATCCCCCATGGAGCATATCTGTCCACAGAACACCAAATTATTTAAATCAACACTATGCTAAATCTAGGACCATGTCTATGAAAACCAACTAGAGTTACTGCAGCACTAAGCTTCATCCATATCTGTGGACGCAGACATACGCCAGTGGCCCACTTATAACTTAAATGACTAGTTTAGTTAACCTTCCTGTTTAAGTCTAACATATTGTTATGACAGCAATAGTGCACTGCATAATTTCCGTGGCATTAGCATCAGTCATCGGCCCGCCTGCTATAAATACACCTGACAGCAGAACAGTTTCAGTAGTGTTGTTCGCGGGATAGTGCACAGGACTCCAGAGGTGAGGTACTTTGATAGTACAGCTCATGAAATATTTGCTGACTTCTATCACCTATGGGACTACTGTTCTGATGGAGCCAATGATATGTGCCCCTATTAGTCTCTAAGGAGTTTTCCTAGCCCACTTTCACCCGATCCGTGCCAATTAAGCAGCAGAATTATGTATATTAGTTGGAGTCACTTGTACTTCCATGCAAAGGAATGCATATAGGAAAGGATGACAGAGGGATACCATTGAATAATTAGAGTGAATTTTCAGAGCCCTGGAAACTCAATCATATGCTGCCATATACTAACTATTTTTAACTTATTCCTTCCTCTTCTCCCCTCTTTTCCTTCATATATTCCACTGCAGAAATGAAGAACAGGACTCTCTGTCCTCACTGCTGCTACTTTGCCCGAAAATAATTGTTTTAAGTCCACATGGCATCTAAGGAGGTTGGTGGGGTGAAAATAGTTACTTTAAAAAAAAAAGCCCCCCTTGAAATAAAAAAAAATCCCAATGCAAACTTCCTTTGCATGAACTTGTTTGGATGATTTGTGAGTATCAAAACAACTTTCATTCTCATGTCTAATTCTCATTTTCCCTCCATCAATGATAAACAAGTAAATGGATCCCAAAAGCTACGCATGAAAAAACATTAATTGAGCTCCTCAGACTTTCTGTAAACTCATTACGTCATGCTTGGCTTGTCATCCATACAATGCTCACAGCAATTGCTCTTTAGTCTTCTTTATGGTGCCGGCTGGTTTGTGGAAATATGGAGTGTCACAAGCAGACCTCTCATCCTCACAGACACTTCCCACAGTCATCAGTATTCTAATGACTCACCACCGCCATCCCAGGGTGTTTATTTTTAGAGATAGAGAGATTGATGAGATGCTCATATCATCCTTAACCACCAACTAATTAACTAATTAGGACATTCAAATGAAGACTTGCTCTGGATAATGCAGCGTGGCTTTGGCATGGGCAAACAGCTCTTGATTCTAACTGCTTGACTCAGCTGAGGCGGGGTTCAGCATCATGGTCTCTTGCTCATGGTTCATGTTTGCCTCATTGGTGCCAAATAATTCTGCTGCACTATTGATGAGTGCAGGTATTGATCAGACAAAATGACGCTGCATCGGTTGACAACAGCAGCGCCAGTGACACTTGACGGTATCATTTTAACATTCATGTATTCAGGCACTAAGCAGAGCGTGTGTTCCTTTTTACCGTTTCTCACACAGGTGTACGCGACGCAGCCTTATGTAGATCAATGAGGTGTCATTGAACCCCGGTCACACCAATACACCCCCTTCATTGTCCGAAACACACTCTTGTTTTTCAAGATCTTCAATGATTTTCAATCACACTCCACTTAGGCTGACTTTGAACTTTGAACACACCTGCTCCAGAGGTGAAAGGCCTTGAAGGCTTGCCATGGCAACGATTTCGCTTTCTGTATCATAATTAGTTTTTTTTACCATTGACTCATTCACCCCTTCACCTTGTTCTCACCCTATTTAGATTCTCTCTGGTCCGAGCTGTATCATTATCCATCTATTTGCACTGATTGTTATCCCGCCAGGTATAACTTGTCAGCATTCTGTAGACTTTAATTGGAAGGAGATATGGATAATGGCTTATTGCTGATGTAAGTCAGCTCCTTATGAAAGCTAACATATAACACAGCTATGAGCCATCTGACCAACCAGACAGTCTCCTGATTGTGATTGAAATGATGTACCTCATTCTCAGCTTGTTTAGGATAAAAACGCTTTTGACACTAACATTCATGGGTTTAATCCCACATGGCTCAATTTTAAAGGTTAATAATCCTTTTAATTAAAGGATAAGTCTAGTATTGAACACAAAATGTAATCACCAAAGGATTACCAGAGAGATGAATATAGCCATAGCAATTAGTTCAATAATTAAGGTTTTAGTGCTGGACAGAGATGAGAGAGCTCTGGTGATGTGTCATAAAATTCATAGAGTTGTTAGGACGCTGTGAAAATGTTGGTTGCAGCTTTACAGCAGCGTGCCTGCATGTGCACTCAGGGTGGTGGTGAAACATGGCGTCCCAGTGGACGGAGCCGCAACAGCTGTTCTTGCCTGAGCCTGGTGTTTCACACAATATGATCACTCCATCAGCAAGCCCGCTCTCCAAACAGCCACATCTGCATTCATCAAACAGACTTATCAATAAACAGGGCCGCGCAACAATAAATGATCTCTGAGAGGGAACAAAACAGCAAGCCCGGAAAAAAATGTCAGCCGTACACTTTAATCACTGATGTTGTTAATCAATAAAACAGCTTCATATCTTTTAATTAAAGTTTTATTCGCAGCAAATGTTTGCCGAATCTGTCTGCGAAGTCTTTTGTTTTGTTTTTTTCATTAATGGAGCCAGTTGGGGCTGGGGAATGGAGGTGGCAGCTGCTGATGACCAGTCACGATGGGGCACTTGTGTTTGTAATTGCATTTTGTCACCTACAGAGGGTGTTAAGAATCCTTGTTAAAAGCTGGGGGAAATCTCACAGTAACAATTATTGTAGAGCAAATTACCAGGTAGGCAATATCTAAGCTGTCAGGAAAGGTTAGGAGAAATGAGAGGAAGAAGATGGACTATTCAGACATTCATCATGGCCATAGTTGCCACTTCCAAATTGAAAATTGGAGGGAATGCATCCTTCATTTTCTCAAAATTTGAATGAGTTACTTCTGATTATTGCTGTGATTGACAGAAAGGCCTGGATAAATAAATAGGATGGTAATTCTGTGCTTGTGCCTTAGATCCTCTCCCACATATAACTTCACAGTGTTTTGTCGTTAACAATAAATGATGAACGAGATGTGGCCACGCGTAGATCAGGATCTGACAGCTCACATGAACATGGATGTGAACAGGCACGTGATAGATGCACATGAACGCGTATTAATAGATCTAATCTGGCCTTGGATGGTGTTGGGAGGATTTCTTCTTTGGCACTGGCTGCAGTGGTACCATTGCACAGTGTTGCCACATGAGACTTTCACTCTACCATCTGTCTCTTTTAACTCTGTATATTACATTTACACCACGTGCTTGGAAATGTAGCTTCCTCGTTTTAATGGGAATGTGAGGCAACCGTAAAATAAATATTCTCTCTTTCCTCTGGCAAACACGGTGATGCTGGAGCCAAAAGCATCGTCTGTGTTCATTTGCAACAGCATTGTCCTTTGAATTCCATTTATGGCGAGCTATAAATTGAATTATTGAAAAGCTATTGTTTGTTGCATGAAATCAGTGAAGCAGTAAAGGGGTTAAAGTCAAAGAGTCATAAAAACAATAAGCAAGGGTGTGAAAAAAATCTACTCCAATCAGGATTGGGTCAATATTTAGCCCCTCACCATATCACAGATTTAATAGGACATGCTCCATGTGTATTTATAGATTGCAGACATCTGCTGAAAATGGGCTTGGGTTTAGGCGGTATTGATTCTGGATTTGAAAAGTTTTGCTCAGTAACACATAGGTAACTTTAAGTTTTGGGGATGATATATTTTGGGACATGATCTAGTTTGGTAGAAAAAGTAGGCCTGAGTCTGAAAACAACTTCTGCTAGTCCTGTGGGTACAGCGGACAGGCCGAGTTTTACCTGCTGCACGTCAGTTTGAATTATAAGTAATTACATGCTTTTCTCATTCTTTTTAAAACATATTTTATCATTGTTTGCATATACAGTATATGCAGTGTAGGGCTGAAATGATTAGTTGATTGATTTATGGGCAACTATTTTGATGAGCAATAAGCCAATAATTTTCTTTGTCTTCTATCATACTGAAGTGAATATTTTGGGGTGTTGGACTGCTGGTCAGACAAAACAGGCAATTCGGGCTTTTGTAAATTGTGATGGCCATTTTTCAGACTATCTTCTGAATTTTTTATGGACCAAATTATTAATTGATTTATTGAGAAAATAATCACCACAGTAATTGATAATGAAAATAATAGGTAGCTGCAGACCTACTACAGTATATACCTGTATCAAGCTGCAAAGAAACATGTCACACAGGCCCCGCTATCTCTGCTCTTATCACAGTCTCTCTGTTTAGCCATTTGCGAGCTGTGACCATTGTTGATTCAAGGTGAGACCTGATATTATTGCCGTATAGGCTTGTATTTTTATTGTTGTTATTTTCAAGAATGGGCCCATTTTGTCATTTAATTGAGGCTCATGGGCTTGGCTGTGAAACGGCACACAGGGGAATAAGACGTCAAGCGGCTGAATTTCCACAGCCATTAACTGTTCCACACTCAATTAGAATGCATAGGATTCTGACATTTCATAACTTATGGGTCTCCAGGCTGATATAACCCCTTGCTATAAAAGAATCCACGTTCTTAAGACACAGAGCCAGATACTTACATCCTCTTGGAGATTTAAGTGATTGCTTTGTGAATTTTTGCAGTGCAAAATCAAGGCTGAACAAAAGGACATATATGATGTGATGAAAACGTTCCAGGAGCTCAGTGTTATTGCTGCAGTTTCTGTGGTGGTGTGGCGTAAACATATCATGCAGCTCTGCACAGAGGATGCCACAGATTACTCTTTAGAAGCTACGTCTTCTCTAACTATCAATTAAATTTGGCTTCATGGCAGAATTCTCATATTTCCATGTCTAATAAATCATGGTGCAAACCAGAAATCACAAGAATGTGGAATACATGTATGACGCCGTTGTAATACAACATAAATATGAAATATGAAGAGCAGCAAATTGAGCCACTTAATAAAAACTGGGATTTGTTGTGCTGTTATGAGCCATCTTGAGGAAGGTGATCCTGACAATCAGAATTATGATGATAGAAATGCACTTTGATTGCTGTTTAATTTTCTTTGGTGATCTCTCGCCACCACTATAACTCAGTTTCAAAACAGACAGGTCCTATTTGCCAGGTAATTAATAACAGGCCGCTGAGGCAAGATCTAGCTATTATTTCTAATATGTTGTGTGATTGTGAAAAGCACCTTTTCCAACAGTACGATTGCATTCATTTATATCTTGTTATTTTGTAAATGCTTTTCCAGAGCTTTAATTTATACAAAGTGAAAGCGAATTTTCAGCACAACCATCAGTAATCTAATTTAAAGAGAGCCTGCTGCTATCTGAAGGGTTACCAATTAATTCAGATTGATTCCTTGTATAATTTGGTATATTACAAAGAGCAGTATTAAGCTTTCATTATGCTGTGCATGACTTGTTCGCTCCTTTGAGCTTCTCAGCTTATTTTTCATCATAACACTTTGAAATAAGAAGCCTAGTCTGATGCTTAATCACTCAAATCACGAATACTAAAATGTAATGTAGAGGTGATGAGTTTTAAGAGAGTCACTCCTAATCATAGAGTACCTAACATGGATTAGGACCAGAGCAGAGAAATTGAAGTCAGAGGTTGGGCAATAGATCACACTTTCTTTGGGTTCTCCGTTGGTGGCAAACCCATAAACTTAAAATAGGTGAGGCCCTCTGCCATGAACAACAAAGCACCATCAGCCGTGCCTCCAAGGTGGAGCCTCCTATGGGTCACTGCTGCTGTGACTCTCGACAATATGACAGATTAACGACAACAGGTTGAGCCCTGCACTTTCGGCCGCCCACAATCCCACTTATGTCTGTCGTAATGTACACTGAACAGCCACAATCGCAGGGCCATGGACAGGGTAAACACACTTGCAGGAAGCAGACTAGTGACAGGATAATAAAGTGCCATGATTGATTCGGCTTGCTGTGTGCCAGATCGGTTTATTGTGTGGGAGGAGTGGTACCAGATTGTGTAGGTTTCTGTGGTGAACTATCTGTTGTCTTGGTTCTAGAGGGAAGCTGAGACTGGGGGGAATGATCCCATGTAAATGTTAATGATCTGGCTTCCTATAACTGTTGTGTTGTACTGTGTGTGATGTTTTTGTATCGTTTTTTTTTTTTTTTCCACTACCTCTGTTCGTCTAAATACTGTTTTATATTTTAAAACCCATATTATTCCAGTTGTACAGTCTCCTTTAACTACTCGTTGATAGAGTAAAAGGTAATACAAACGTAACACTGTTAGTTTGGTGGGCTCCATAACAAGCTCAGTTAAAGTTGCCATTTTGACCAGTTTTTGCGTCACTTTTTGTGCCACACTTTTGCTTGTTCTTACCAACATTTAGTTTTAATAAGGTACAAGATTTCAGTCATTTGAGTTTAGGATCATAAATTAAAAGTGACTTTAAGTTAGCTCTCAGCTGGAAATGGTCTAGCAGACTGCATGGACTGTTGCTAGCCTAGATTAGGTTTCTTTTTAGCCTGGTGGCTGGGCTAACCGGTCGCTTTTTTCTAAGGTATTAAGTATCAAAATTAAGAGTACTCAGCAGATTACAATGCAGAAAATTGCCCCCTGTGAGAGTTATACTTTCAAATACCACATCTGATTATTATTATCGAGGCACCACTGTATAAGTAACATTTTACTGTTGTAGCTACTTGAGGTGGAGCGAGTTTTATCTGTTTTATAGACTATTAGGTGGTTCAATCTGTGACTATTATTACTGTTACTGTTACTATTACATATTTTGTATAACCCTAACCCTTTGTATAGCTGACAAATAAGTGCACATGTGCATTTTTGTTTATGATTAATCTGCTGGTAATTTTCTCAATTAATTTATTGATCTTTTGTTCTATGAAATGTCAAAAGAGAAAAAAAAGCCCAAAACCTAAGTAATCATATTGAAGTGTGTTGTTTTATCTGCCCAAAAGTCCTAAACCATCAAATAAGTCTGTTGTAATATATGACATACAAAATCAGAAATTGTTGATCTGTTATTAAGGAGTAGAAGTATAAAGTACGATGAAATAGAAATACTTAAGCACAAGAATCTCAGATATCTCAGTACTTGATTCTATGTACTTATTTACATTCCACCACTGTATTTTTTAAATGTACTTGTATTTCAGTTTCAGCTTCTTTCTTATTTCTAACATTGGTTATTATGATGCCAAAATGATTAACGTTCTACAAAGGGTTAAAAAAAATAAAATCAGTGTTACCTGGCTGATGTGTCTGCAGCAGCGACTGTTTGTCTGTGCTCGTGCATTGGAAAGAGAGTTAATGCATATTAATGGGGCCTATAAAAGCAACTAATTGAGCATTCCGGATCTTGCTGAGTTGGGCATCTGTGAGTGACATTGTGCAGCTCCAGGACCTACACCAGACTGCCTCTCTGAACTGGGATGTAGGTCAGGCCATTAAAAGCAGGAAGGGCTCTTTCACTAAACCTTGTGACAGCCTCATATTTGACACCCCACTCTGTGAGCAGCGCTTAGGACATGTTTGCAGCAGCCGCACAGAGAGCGGCTCTAAGTAAGGAAAAGTGATATAATTGATTGCCGCTCCAAAAAGTTAATCCTAGTTTAAAGCAATTTAATTGAGCACAATAAAATGCAGCCATATGCGTCCCATAAAAATCAACAGTGTTCCATATGAGTGCTAAGTAAACATGCCTTTAATATCAGCTTATGTGTAACAAGTCTCATATCCAGTGCTGGTAATGTAATTTTGTTCACCTGCATTCATTCTTTGTTTATGTGGTCCTTTTTGGGGATATTCACATTAGTTAAAGGGTGACGTGTTGATGGTAAATAAGTTTAGAGGTTGAAGATTATGTTCCCATCATTATTTTAAAATATACATTTGTTCTGTTTAACAAGAGAACAAAGCTTTGACAGTCTCCATATTCAGGCATACACGTATTTAGCAGTTAAATAGTCTTTAAATCAAAACTCAGCCATTAAATTTCAGCGCGACGACTGAAATAAACTAAACTAGACAGAACACCACACTAAATCACCATCTAAAACAGTAAGTAGTAGGGCAATAATATTTCAATAGGGGGCAGCACACTGCCATTACAGATTGGCCTTTAAATCATATTTAATTGCTCTTTTGTGTAGTAGACTGTAACTGCAGTTTGACTGGAGCTTGAAACGCACCATTCTTCTAATCTACTATACTGTGTGCACCATATACTGTCTGTCTATCAAATCCATTCTCCATATGCCATCCTTAACAACCTTCTGTCTGCAAAAACTAACGTGCATATCTTTGTTAGGTGTTGTAATAAAAACAGACAACAGCACATCCCAGTAATGGACCACAGCATGAGGTCAAGCAGATCCCCCTAAAGTGGCCGACTCCTTTTCTTTTCCTGTCATCAGCCGTAGGTCGCTTTTACTAAAGTGTCCTAAGCCATTTGATTGTAAATCTTAGTGACCTTGAAGTCACTAGAGAAAGCACAGATCCGTAAACCAATCATCGCACGGCTGCCCCTGTCAGCCACGCTCCTGTTCACACAGTCACTGCCTGAATTTCCTGATGTTAAACAGAGGAAGGAATAAAGCTCAGTTCACGCTAGCATTTGTGAGAACCCAATGTCAGTTTTAAACTTTATTTAAAATCCAGCCTATATTGGCATTATAGTATTTCTGTTAAGGAATTATTTAATAAAATCGCTTTGTTCAGTTGAACACTCCTAAGCATAGGGCATCCAGTGGATATAGAGGTGTTACAGACTTCAGTCAGGATAAAGACGGATACTGCAAGTCTCAGCATTTCTTACACCACTTCCAACTGCTCTGCTCACCAGCTGCACAAAGATCAGTGTTATTATGGATTCGTTGAAAAATCAATTTTGCAAATGCTAATGTCCTTTAAATCTTTCAGAGATGAAGAGTGCATTTCTGTAGGATGATTTCCAGCAGTATCAGAGATTTGCCCATGTACTCTGACTGTGGATTATTGGACCAGCTGCTTGAAGGCTGTCTACACTCTCAGTGAAAAGAGTTCTCAGGTTCTCTGTGTGACCTACACAGGTTAAACAATCTTGTTTTTCTTTTTTTCTTTTTTTAAAAAAGAAGAAAAAAAAGCTGACACTTTGTAGAACTGTGTTTTTTTGTGTGGGGCTTTAAAACATGTGACCTGGATTCAGTTTCCACCTGATTTTCCACGTGTTCCCCTTTTTGCTCTGGGAATAAAACTACAAGCGTTATCATGGTGTATGATCATCACTGTTGTAATTATCAACTGTGCCACCCAGGAGAAATGGCACCATCATACTGTATTTTCAAAGCTTCACTGACTATTTAGAAAAGCTTCCTTGTGATCATTTAATTATCACCTAAACTGAATCTCCTACTCCTGCCACATGTTCCATAACTGGCTTGTTTCATGCTGCCTCTGAGTGTCTGAAAATCTTAAATTGATCCAATGATATAAAAGCAGAATACGTAACATTTTAATCGATAGCAGAAAAGAAAACAAGTTCCTTTCATACTGTAAAGACTAAACTTGGAAACTCTTCTAGGGGTGTAGTCTTCATGCCATATAATAAAGGAATCCGAATTACACCAACAGGTTTCTGAGTCTTGAGCCTGCAATACATTTCTTGCATTAAACGGCAGAGTACCTGTTCAAGCATCTAAGCACCAAACCCTGCAGAGTGTACCGTTAGCTACCCTCTGACTCTGCTGTGGTATTTTTCAGTGTTGGTGCTCAAACCTTTAACTCCTCAGGTGTGTGAACTACCACCAGTACAACAGAAATGTCCTCCTAGGAAGGCAAAGTTATGTGTTGACCATTCATGAAACAAAATGTCATTGGAATCACTGGAGTTACAGAAAATAATGCCAAGTTCAAACAAATGGTTTTACTTTTGTGAACTGGTGACGACTGGCTTCCAGCTTTGTGCACCTCAGCACTGGGATGAATAACACCAAAACCTCAACGAGCTGAGAAATATATTCCTCTTTCCTGCTTTATGACTGTTTTTTGTTTTTTTTCCATCTCAAAATTGTTTTTAAAATGGTTTCTCTTGCTCAATAAGTAATATTGAACAAAAAGGAACACTTAATCACTTCTGGGCAAAAAGGAACACTTAATCACTTCTGGGCAAAAAGGAACACTTAATCACTTAATCATCAAAATTTGGAGATACATGGTTTTCTTTGGACAGTTTTGAAATGTGGTTTGTCCTCAGGTCTCTCCTTAAAGGATTTTGATCTCAGATAAACTTGATAAGCCTGAGTGAATAAAACTCAAATCTTGAGTGCAGACACAAAATGTTGTGGTGAAATATTAATGTGGACGACTATAATTTCATGTAGCTCAGTCCTTTATATCATTTATATTACCATTACATTAGTTTGTCCCCACAAAGAGATTTAGCAAGTTTTGAATAGCTTTTTGCCTTTAATACCGACAATGGGATTAAATCCAAGACAGATGTTTCCATAAGAGGCAATCTGGTTTAATCTGTTACTGGGTCTAGTTAGTTACTTCTAAGAGAATAAACAGCCTCAGTTGATGTACGTGAGAGTAAGAAATCAGACATACAACACAGGTGAACTGTAGCCGCACAGGCTGTGTATCCTTGGTCTTGACAAAGAAAGGAGCCTCAATAGTTTTGTGCGCCATCCAGAGATGGAGATTAGCATGGAGCCATCAGCAGCGCTGCAGTCCCTCCCTACCCTGCTTCTGCTGTCAGACCGCCTCCTCCCTGCTTGTCAGGAGCTCCAACGAGGAGCTGTAAAAACCTTTTCCCCTCTCCTTAACAACTGCAAAACAACACGCACACACCCCGGCTGAGGTGCCTGCTTTTCTGAGGCCTCTGACAGGACGTGCTGCAGGCACAAATTGTAATTCATAAAGGTTAAGGGGGTCAATGCCTTTTATTACCAGTCTGAGTGCATCCAGCTTGATGGGGCGGGCATGCAAATGGAATGTCTCAGAGTGTTCTATGCAAGAACTCAGACAGCGAGTGCGTGCGTGCCTCTGAATGGGAGGAAGTAAAAGGTGGGTAAAGGGTGGTGGTGGGGGTGCGGGGGTGCGTGAGATCGGCTGCTCTCTCCACCTTCCACAGCCATGTAGGACCACACAGCCGCTGCCCGGTTAATTAGACAGTATGACATTGACCTCAGGTAGTTAACGGCCACTTTGATATGTGCTGTCTTGCAATTAATATATTGTAAATCTTCATGTTTTATCATAGGGTTTGCTCCGACCTATAAGTGACTCCATTACACTCGGCCTTACAATACTTTCTTACATTTTACATTTGCATTAACAGAAATACAATATCAACAGTATATAATTAAAGATCTGTCATGTAATTATTTTGCTTTGAAAGGTCTCTCTCTCGCTGCTCTTTCATAATTACCAGGAAGATGAAGAGGTTTCGGCCAAACCTGCTACAGTATCAAATATGTGATACAATGATTTTATCTTTGGGACATTGGGTTATTTAGGTGTATATCAAGAACATAAAAATATTCTGTTCGGATTAATTCATCATTGATTTTATAACTGTTGAAATGCAAAATCTGTTTCTCTTCCCTTTTGTGTAGTTACCATGACCCCCGCAACAAAGGCTATGATCACACTAGACCCTATTGCACCCTCTGCTGGACTTGATAAGAATGACCTTGTTTTTGGTTTGCCATGTTCCAGCTCCTCAGGCTCAGGCCGTACATGGCATGTAATGGTGCAGTAACAGTTTTGTGACTTAATGAAAATTACTGGACACGACAAACAGTTTAACCAGATTATAGTTTGTTTGTTTTTTTTATGGAATTTTGACACAAACATTTGGTTTGATCAAAGCATATATATTGTTTACACGATGATAAATGCAATCATTCAAAATATCCCTTGAGAAGGAACTAACTGGAATCCTGACCAAGTCAACAAGCTCAAAATAAAAATATGCCAGAACAGAGCTGAATAAAATAGAATAGTAAATAATGAAATAGAACAAAATGGAAAATTAAAGAATAGATAGAATAAATCAGAATAGAGAAGAATAGTGTATGCTATTTAATTCCAATCTCTTTTGTTGTAAAACAGAATAAAAATGAACATAATAGTCTAGAATAGAAAAGAATAGAGGAATATAGCAGAGAGGAGTAGAATAGAACAAATCAGAATAGAATGGAACAGGGTAGAGCTGAATAAAATAGTATAGATTAGAATAAATCAGAATAGAGTAGAATGCATCCAGCTGTTCTGTACTTTTTTAATGCATGAGATAGTTCACTGTCTCAGTGTTTCTGGTACACAAATGATCTGCGGACTGTTTCTACTCAGTGCTCATGAGGTCAGGAATCTGTGGCTTCGCTGTAAAACTGAAAAGATCATACCTGAGGAGCCACTGGGACATTCCTCCCTTAAAGCCAGCATTCAGCAAAGGCAGACTCCCTGTGCTCATTACCTTTCCATCACAGACCAGCTGCTGTGGAGTCATTCATCACGATTACAAATCCACCCGGTGTTGGTAGCCTACAGCTCCACCATCAGCCTATGAGATGCACAGACAGGGCCCCGAGCCATCAGTCCCTCTGAACAGAGTGTTACATTCACACCACAACAGGTGATAGTAGTGGACAGCGGCAGGCAGGTTTTGTTTTGAGAGAAGAACTAATGCTGGAATACTAGTTGAATTCTGCCTCCTCTGGACCTGCAGCCATAAGATGTTGATAATTAGTCAAAAATAGGGTGTGATGTCCTTATTCCCCTGAATATGGAAATGTATGTTTAAAAAGCAGTGCCATCATGTCAGATTATAATTTAGAATACACTTGAACTTCCTCTTTTTCCAGCTAGATTGATGATCCAGTTGTTAATCCATCCCAATGAAAATTGTATCACTGTGCTCCCTGTCTTCATAAGCAAATATACAGGAAAAGGAAAGCGCATGGTCTTCCAGTGAGAACCAGGCTCATTTCATCTAAATTGTCATTTCCTGGTTTGATGTGGCCCACAGGAATGCCACAGTCAAAAATTTCCAGCCTTGGAACAGACTCTTGTTCCCACAGTTAAGCCAAGGTCAAAATATAAATATATAAATATAAAGAATGACATATTCATACTTAAAACTGAGTGCTTGGTCATATTTACTTGTTATGCTGAATGCAGCTCTAAAGAAATCAAATAAAATTCTCCATAAGTTGGAGAAATCATTTTGTTCTACACTGCACATTTTTGCATCATGTTGTTCCAACTATCCATTGCAGCCACATGTTCTTCATGTTTACACTAGTTATATATTCAAACCCAAGACTACATGTTTTTATAACTGCACCATTCCATCAAATGGAAATATTCTACACTGTCTAATAAATTGTCCTGTCTGGTATATTTGGAAACTGTGGGATCGCCAACTAAATTGAACAACCTGTTCCAGAAAGCAGGTTTAACCCTGAACTCTGAGTCGACTAAACCTGAGATGGGCAGAGTAAGTTCAGTCACTTCTGAGTATATTCACTGTGAGCCGTCATCACTGTGATTATTACTATGATTCATCATGGCAATGGGTAAATAATGATTAGAGCCTCCCACATTTTAATACAGTGAAGCCAGAAATATTCATGTGTGACAATGCACATTTATTTAAAACACAGCAGCAGTGAAAGAGCCTGAAGAGTCAGTAAGTTAACACATTTACACTTTATTCAGCATAGCTCACACATTCATTATTTAGCCGACTTGAATTCTTTAGTGGATGATAAAGCTGGAATCCTACTGTTTGTTAGATTAAAATTTTAAATATTTTTATTCAGCTGTAACCTGATGGGGACAAAGTGCTGCTGGCAGCAGAAGATGAAATCAAACAGTTATGTTTATTCATAGACGTATGACTTTAACCTCATAGTCTGACCCAGTAACACTCTGATTTGGTGACTTGCAGTTGATAAAAAGTTGATTGATTGTACGTTTATAATGCATATTTTGCATTTGAAAATCTTGCTGCATTTAATGACTATATTTCAACATGTAGTAAATTTAAACAGCAACTCAAATGCTTTTTAAACAAGTTAAGACTATATAGACCTATATTGAAAAACTTAATGTTTTTATTACTTTCAGTCCAGTTTAGTCAGAAAGAAATATTCAAATAATCTCCAATATGAAATGATAACTATGACAGGAATGTGCCATCAGTGCAACCAGTAACGGAATGATAAATTATTGTTAATCGATCAGTGTCTTTTTTTTATTATCACTTACAGTGATAACTACAGTAATGTGCGGTAAATGTTTCAGTGTTTAATGTCCACAGAGTCACAGTGTTATAAAGACAGACACTACAGATTTTATTCTGGATTGTAAGGACAGACATTGCTGTCTCTATCCTTCCATTGATGACTGATTGGTCATAAAAGCAGTGCCATTAGTAAAAGATAGTCCTTGGGCAAAGAAACTAATGTACAACCGGGATCTTCTTCTCCCGATGCAAACTGCAATGCGATATGTGGTTTGACATCCACTGTATAAATGAGGAAATGAGTGTCATGTCAGACAGCTCCTTCAGGCTCGCCAGGAGGAGACAGACAGAAACGCTTGGGTTTCTCTAAGAGAACCTGCCAGTAAGCAGGTTAGGTTCACAGTGCAAGTTACTAAAGTAACTGACTCAGAGTTTCAGTGATTTTTGTCTCTGGAACTGAAAACTCCTTCAGATTCCTTCAGCACAGTGTTAACAAATGAAACCTGATTTCTAGAATACACCTCAGGCGAACTGAGCAACTGCCCCATTGCCCCAGACATTCACAGACCCAAGAGGTTCCACATTCACTGTGTCTTCGTTTAGAAATACACACCATGAAAGCACAATATCAAATGAAATGATTGTGGCCTTAAAGCCTAAGGCTGGAGTTTTTCTATATTTTTATTATCGCCAACAAATTTCATGAAAAAGCTAAAACACTAAAAACAATGTGTTGTTTACCTGTCAACACTTTTAAGCATATTTGTTTGTGAACCTTTAAAAATGGGACACAAATGTATACTGTTATTTAAAAATAATGATTTCCTAAAACTGTTGGGCCCTGTTTTTTTTTTTTTTTTTTTTTTAGCAAACGTTACTCCAACTTGAGTAAATAGTGTACTGTATTTGATTGGGACTATTTTCAGCTCTAGCAAGTAATTTATGGCAGCAGGATGGTATTTGTGGGATTGACTTTGAGTTTCTGTTAAAATATTTTAAATCGTTTTTTGGGTAATAAATGTCTATAGACTTACAGAGGAATCATTTTGTCAGGCTTTGGCTACAAGGCAGTACTTGTTAGGATGCACTGATTGTTGATTTTGTGCTTTTCATGTAATTTGTTGACAATAAGAAAATACTCCCAGAATTATCCTTTAAGGTGGGTCCTGTATTATTACTGTATCACTATGTGTGTCAAAATCTGCTTGGTCCATTTTCTTAATAAAAGAAAAATATTTGATAAATGTCAACTTTAATGTCTGTACTTGATTATGGAAGTGTTCTGTATTGTCATGGTGCTGTATCATTACTTCAGCAGCTAAATCCTGTTTATCATAGTGTTTTACGCTTTATCAATAATCACAAATTTAAAGAAATAATCATCTCATGATATTAATTTTTATAAAGCTTTGCTGTTAAAGTTTGCAAACTACCTCACATTTCAACACTTAAATATTATAAGTACAGCACATAATTCAGCAACTATCTAAACCTAGTTATTTCTTATGGACCCACTAATCCTGGCATCTTGTAACTGTTTTCATTTGATGTGTCTAAACTGTGTTATTTCTGTTTGCCAATTGTGGTTTGCCTGATTTGAATGTTTTTCTGGTTCGCAGGTCTCTCTTGAAAAAGAGATCTGTCTCAATAAGTCTGCCTGATTGAGTAAAGATTCAATAAAATTCTTTCATACTAGCTGGTTCATCCTTAGCTCCTCCACCCACCTTATCTTTACATTAAAGTATAATAAAGTCATCATTACTAGCACAAACTGTCGATTTATGTCAATATAAGTATACATTTTTATCATTGTTCAACAAACTGGCTTTGTCATAAACATTGCTGCTGTGCTCATGTTGAATAAAGTTTCTGTGAAATGACCTTCCATTGTCATCATCCGGGTCTCTACATACTTCACATCGCGCATGCGCACTCTTCCACTGTGGTTCGACCTCTGCAGTCGGTAAGTGTGATGGCAGTTTGAATGAGAAAGTAATCTGTAAGAAATCCCTTTTCATCCTCTCTCTAAACTTAGCATTGCAGCGCAAAAGTGAGGACATTATTGAGAACGGATGTGAATGTGCATATGAATGTGTTTATTTTGTCTGTGGAGCGTTTTTACACCCATTTGACCTTACTTCTCTCCGGTCTTCCCTCCACAGAGAGACCCGGGCTTCAACCAGATTTGACGGAACCGGTTAAAACAACCCAAAATAGAAAATGTACGCCTGTGCAAAGTTCGTCTCCACGCCGGCATTGGTGAGTTTGCTTCCCTTGGTGTGTCTCCGTGCTGTGAATGTGAGTCCCGCTGTCTTTAATGTCACCGTTAAATCCGGTTGGGCCTCCGGATGAACTTGACTGTAGCTAGCTGGCAAGGGTATCTGCAGACTAGGCCGGCTAGTCAGCTAAAGCTAAAGCACTGACCGACACAGACATTTAATACCGGCGGCATTATGACAATGATCTTTATGACCAATGTGCATGTGAGTTACCTTTATTAAACTGACTGTTCTACTGATGTAGCTCTTGGCGGACATCTTCAGTCATGGCCGTAAGCTAAGGTCATTATAAGCCTCTGTTAGCCGAGTTTAGTGTGGAGTATATCTGAAAAGTCATACACAACCCGGTGCAATTGATGCACAAATGTTCATCTTGTCCATTTGGACATTGTACGCTCTAAACAGGTGTAGCCTGGGCTGTTGGTCGTTCTCCAAGGTCATATTTCTGTTTCTAGTAGCTTCAACTGGCTAACCAGTTTAAATTACAATAGGTCTGTTTGATGGCCAGGTTGCTCTGCAGGATTTATAGTAGTTTGCCAGCACCATAGATTCATAGAATCACATTTACATTAACCACAAGTGACAGACAGCAAAATACTACACTTGCAAATCTTCAAATGCCACAGGTCTTACAGTGTGTGTGCTGCAGTGAATGACAATGACACTTACAAAGTGACACTCAAGGTGCCTTCCATCTGCTTGGCAATGATACCAACAATGTGTTTTGTCTTTTGAGTGTACATGTGTGTTGTGTTAACTAAACCTGTACTGCTTTTGTCTCTGTTTTGTTGCTGCTGCAGGTCCGTGCTGGTTCCCGGGCTCTTTACAGACCCCTGTCTGCCTCTGTGCTGTCCAGGCCTGAGACCAAATCAGAGGTAAGAAGATATGCAGGTTTTCCATTGAGACTGCAACTGTCCTTGTAACACTTAGATAGCTGCTTGGGTATTTATAATATTTTTTAGTTGATTCTAGTTTTTTTTTTTAACTCTATAAAATGTCAGAAATGATTATACCCTAACATGACAGCTTGAAGCTAGTCTGACCAACAGCCAAAAAACTCCAGACCTCGAATATCAAAATTACAAAAAAATCAATACTTACTGTCCTCTTACTAGCTTTTCACAGCACAGTTAGTGTTTCCTTTTGAAATGAAGAAAAGCATCAAACTATTTGCATTCTGGATGTTTAACATGACCAGGTACTTGACAATTATTAGAAAGGGATCTTGAATACTGGAACTTAGTTTTCATTTAATTCAGTTAATTCTGTCAGTAAGACTGTTTGTTTGAAGCACTGTTTTGTATGTCCACTTTTCATATCTTATGGCATTGGCTTCAGAGGTAAAAGTTTACGGTTTTTGACTTTTCTTGCTCCAGAGCAGTGTTGCTGTGATGCCACAGAGCCCCCTCACCCAGGTCTCACTGAGGGGCTTCCAGACCAGTGCCGTCAGCAGGGACATTGACACTGCTGCCAAGTTTATCGGAGCTGGAGCTGCCACAGTCGGAGTAGCTGGATCCGGTGCAGGAATTGGGACAGTGTTTGGCAGTCTCATCATCGGCTATGCTAGGTTTGTTTCAGTTTTGCCACAATATCTGAAAATATCCATAGAATATTAAAATTCACTTGGATTAATAGAATTCTGGTGCATGCTTTGTTTTGTTTTTTATAGATTCACTGACAGTTTGTTCTTGTTCACAGGAACCCATCTCTGAAGCAGCAGCTGTTCTCATATGCCATCCTGGGATTTGCCCTGTCTGAAGCTATGGGACTGTTCTGTTTGATGGTTGCTTTCCTTATCCTGTTTGCTATGTAAAAAGATCTGCTGTCATACGACACTTTCATTACAGATGTGACTACATATTTTATTGTGGCTACCAAAATTGTTCCGTGTTGGTGTCATGGAAATGTACATTTTCAAGTCTTTCAGACACTGTCAAAATAAGCAAAACATGTATCGTACGAATGTAAGGAATTACGTGATTAAAATACATGTTTTTGACTATTTAACAATGGCAGTAACTTTTATGCCTGGAATATCATGCTAGCACAACAGAACGTGGTCTGCTTTCATGAATGTCATCTTTGAAGCAGCTTAGACTTGCCATGCATCAGCCTTGTTTTTCTCAGAGCATCACATGCAAGCTTTTGGGGTCCACCTTAATGAGTACTTGGTTCAGCTGAAGTTAAATAGTTATGTAATTAGGCAGCAAGTGAGTGCTTGCTTTTGTAAATGGCATTGAATAAATCTAGACAGTTAAGTTAAATAACGGGTTTTGACTTTTTTTAATGTCATGAATGAAAGTACTTGCTAGGTTGTTTCAAAAACTGATAGTCTGTAATTTAGGCTAATAGGACTGAACTTTGTTACAACCTGAAACAGTCAATCAATTTAAAAATGTCAGTTTCAGTCCTGTATTATTGTTTGGGTCATTTATCAAGCACTAAAAACCCTAGAATTTTATGGTTCCAACTTCTCCAAAGTCTTTTAGTTTTCCCATCTTTTTGTAACATCTTTTATGCTGACGGTCGTTAGATGTCTATTAGATGAAGCCATTACTGCAGATGAAAATTAGTAGTTGTGGCCCTAAATTTGGTGATTAAAACAGATTATATAATGGATACATGCCATATGAAAGAAAAATGTGATAGCTGATAATTTGCACACTCAATGAAAGTTTTTGGGTGAGAATTCAAACTTGAAAGCCAATATGTGCACTGCTTCATTTGAATGGTTCTGCATGGTAGCCTTTTGGAAATATAAAATACAAAATCCTCTTATTACCTGCTTGTATCAGTAATAGTTGTTAATAAATCACCCTGAACCAAGTAAGCTAGTATTTAAAGTTAACAAATTACTGCAATGCGAATCTCTACACAAAATATATAACATATAACAACATAACATATTCAGCAGCTTCAAGGTGAAATAACCAAATGTTCAGTCAGAATTTCTACATTTATTGAATAATATGAGCATACATTTTCCAGCAATAACAAATGCATGATTCATTATTTTTCAAACAATTGTTTATATGAATGTAATTTTATAAGAAAATAAAATTTAAAAAAAGCTATTAGTATAAAGGAAAGTATACAATTAGCAAATTCACCAACAACTAGTCATAATTTATTTGTGCATTTATGCCCGTTTGTTCGTCATTAGTCACAAGTTCTACCAAGTTCAGTCATTTTTATTTGGGGCAAAACTCGCATGTAAAATTTGTGCATTATGAATATGCATTATGAGATTTACAGTAATGCGGAGAGAGTCAGGGTTTCATTTCAATGTAGTCGTGTTTTTCTACACAATTGCTACAGAATGATTAATTTTGTTTAGAATAAATTCCAGTAGTAAATGAAAAAACTATGACAAGGGTCAGTCGTGACAAAATAGATGCAGAACCGCTTTGTGTGACGTTTACGGAAAAAGACCAAGCACATCTCGCGATATTTTGATACAGACGTGGGATTTTGGAAGTCGAGGGTTGTGGCTGAGGGTAAGTGACCACAGAAACTGACAGCGACTAGTCACAAAGCTGCTGTTAAAGACTTAATTTCTGGCACTGTGCGGGACTTGTGCTCCGATACAATGAAACGGCCTCGAAACAAACGCTGATAGGTCCTGTGTTTACAGTGGTATTTAGGTCCAAACATGGCGACGGTTGTATGTTAACGCAGGGCTCAGGCTATTTCATGGAAGCGACTGAAACAGATGATCGCTCCCTCTGTTATAATATTACAGGATTTATGTGTGATGTCTTTTCATCAAGTGTTCAACACAAAAAAACGTACGAGTGGTTCATGGTGTCCTTCTCAGTTGTATACTCGTCCCAAAATAAATGGACCGAGAATTTAGCGTCTTTTGTGGTGACACTGAGGGTGTAAACAACCACAGCAGCCGCCCTTCATCGACATGCTTTGTCCGTAATTCACAGGACCTTCACCTTTACAGTGCTACTCAAACCCTCCGTTAGTCACGCATAATCCGATCTCAGCTCTGTGCATCTGCTGAAATTAATATTAACTACAACCACAACGTTTACTTGACACGTTGAAGGATGCAAAAACCTTATCAGTAACACACATTAACGCTCATCTTTGGGTCTGATATCTAACTCCATCTGTGCTTTTTCCTGTTTTATTTCAGGCTGACATAACAGGAATTCCTTAATATGAGTGATGATAAACCTTTCCAATGTACTGCTCCTGGGTGTGGACAGGTAAGTTATCTCTTCTCTCATATTGTCAATTATCAATCTGTATTGTACTGTTTTTTAACTGTGCGGTGATAAAGATACATTTTCACAACATGGAGAATGAAGGTCGTTTGCTCCAGATTTTATCCTTGTACATCATGTCTCATCATCCTGTCTGTTTTCTTTTTCAACCTTTCAATAGAGATTTACAAATGAAGACCACTTGGCTGTCCACAAACACAAACATGAGATGACCCTGAAGTTTGGCCCAGCAAGGAATGACAGTGTCATCATTGCTGGTGGGTGCACTTGAAGTTCATATATTTTGATTTAAATTGATACTTTAAACCAGTGCACTTAAGATTGTCCTCCACTGCAGATCAAACCCCTACACCTACCCGCTTCTTGAAGAACTGCGAGGAGGTCGGGCTCTTCAATGAGCTTGCAAGTCCGTTTGACCATGACTTCAAAAAAGCCACTGAAGATGACATTAAAAAGGTTGTTCTCATGAAACTTGTCAGCAGGTTACCAGACTCGCGTCTGTTCCATTGTTAGTATTTCCATCTCTGCTCTCTCCGTGGCTGACCTGTTCTTATGTGCCTCTCACTGTTCTGCAGTTACCACTGGATTTGTCTCCTCTTGCGACGCCTATTATACGCAATAAAATCGAGGAACCCACAGCAATGGAGGCACATCGAGATAGCCCTCTGCCTCACCCCGAATCTACAACAAGTGATGACAAGGTAAAGGCGTTCAATAAGATGCTTCTGGTATGTGTGCTAATCACAGAGAGTTTACAAAACTGTCATAAAGGTTTTTCTCCTGGTTCTGTGATCAGTAATTTACTCTGGATTTTGCAGATCTACTGGTATGAATATTAATATAATAAGTATTTGGATTTTTTGGTCATTTTAATCTGACTTTGAATTGACTGAAGTAATACCTATGTCTTATACTGTTGTGTAAACACTGAAAAATACAGTGCTGCACATAATATTATTCATAAAATTATTATTATTATTATTATTTTATTATTATTAGGTGGATTTGAACAATTAGGTCTAATTATATTCCTCATATTTATTTTTTTATTTCCTAAAATATCAGAATCATATACTAGGAGCTAATTAAATCTGGTTTTCATTAAACACTTCCTGCAGCTAAGGTGTTGTATGATGTTTCCAGGATTTATCTTTGCAGCCAGCCTCACTGCCAACATCCACTATAGTCCATCCTGCATCCCTCCAAGTTCCCAATGTACTTCTAGCAACCTCAGAGGCTAATGTTGTAATACAGCAAGCTCTCCCATCGCCAACATCTAGCTCTGTTATTACCCAAGTCCCATCCACTAATAGGCCTATAGTGTAAGTAACTTGAAATGTCAATTTTTAAAAATCATAGTTTTTATTACTTCATCCTTTCCTTTTTTAAAATAATTTTTGTGCAGTTTTGTCTTGGTGAGCTCATATTTCATGAGGCATGTGCTTGTTTGTTTTTGATTTATCTGCACTCCGCAGGAATGTTTATTTTTTGGCTGTAGACCACATAAGGTCCCGTCTTCATCAGTGTTGCTCAGATATAGACATACTGCTTAATTCAATTTGTGACTGGTGGAAAAAAAAAAAAATGAACGAGGTTTTCACAAAATCATCACTGTCACAGGTGTATTAATGTTTCAGCCTGACACAGATGATTTGATTGAAAATCCCCAGTGTTTTAAGAACAGCAAAATTTATTTGGAACCAGAAGTCCATATATGGGCAGAGCTGATGTTACTTACTGGATCTAATGTGGCAGTAAAACCTGTTCTTTTAATAATATTGCTCG
This sequence comes from Seriola aureovittata, assembly GCF_021018895.1. Taxonomy (NCBI): domain Eukaryota; kingdom Metazoa; phylum Chordata; class Actinopteri; order Carangiformes; family Carangidae; genus Seriola; species Seriola aureovittata. Next base: position 13,706,481 of record NC_079374.1, read on the forward strand.
ACTCTGTTATGCGACAGGTGTCTTATTCACTTTAAGTCTTTTTTGAGTTGGATTTTGTCTTGGGTTCCATTTTTTTCCCATCAGTTGTTGCCTGAATATGACTTTATGTTAGTAGCCACTCTGATGTTTAATTTGTTTGTTGTGTGTTAAGCACAAAGTTGTTTTCCTCACTGGGATTTCTTTTCTCTCCTCCTTCAGCCCGGTGTCTGGCACCTTCCCTGTGCTCTTACAGCTGCCTAACGGACAGACCATGCCAGTTGCTATACCTGCGTCTATTACAAACTCAAGTGTACATATTCCAACTACAATCCCTGTGAGTGTTCTGCTGGTTATATTATGTTAATATTGTGTTTCAGTGTGTGTTTAAAACTGAATTTTAGTCCACTGTGAAATTATAAAGGAGCCTTTTCCCTTTTCTGATATTTATCACTAACAAGGAAACAAATCATTTGTTGACAAAACATTTTCACCTCAGGGTCCATTAAGTAACTGTTCTGGAGCCTTTGATCATATCGCATGATCTTCATCTGCAGACACAGAGTTAGCCCAGTTGTTATAGAATTGTAAATGTTTATGCTTCATTTTGTTATATTTTATGAGCACTTTAAGGACTTCTTGTCCACGTTAGCTTGAGCTTCACAGTTTAATCTTGTCTTTGGACAACAGTCATTGTTGAAACACTCTCACCTCAGCGTCCATTTAGTAGTATTCTTTAGCTTTCGATCATATCACAAAGCTCCAGAACTAATGCCAAATGCTTTTATAGATGAGATTGTTTTGTTGATGGCTGTTTTCCAGAGACTAGAATGAACAAACTAATGAACTAAAGCATTTGTTTTCTCCAGCCACGTAACTTTGGATTATTATTGTAGTCCAGTGTGTAGACTAACAAAATCACTGGACTGTGTCGAATAACACGCTTTGCTGGGCATAAGTTTGCTTGTGAAATGTTGCCTTTGTGCATCCAGGAGATTTAACATAAAACACATCAATCACAGCGGAATAAAATTACTACTGTTTATTACTCACATTTTAAATTGGAGAGTGTGCACAGGCAGTTGTTTACATCAGCAAAACCGAAGTCCTTCTCAGGTGACATTCAAATTAGACTTGCACTGTGGCGAGGCATTAATACCACATACCTCCTTTGCTCTACTTGGACAGAGGGAGTATTTACAACTTTGGCACCTCAGATTTGGCATTCAATTCAAAGCAATTGAGGTTGAGTGAAATAATGGACTTTAGAGTACAACTGTGCGTCACTGTGGCAAAGACACAGGAATTGGCTGAGGCACAGCAGGCGCCAGTCCAGGATACTTCACTATTTGTCCTTGTACAATTAGAATCAACGCTCTTGATTTCTGGCAGAGCAGATAGATGATGCTACTAATGCATTTTGCAAAACCAATTATAACAGCAACCCATGACAGTGTCTCGTATAGGAAATTTGTTGTAAATGAAGGTCTTGTTGGTATTTTTTTTTAACTCCCTCATGTGGAAGCTTGTCCTGTTGTTCACTGTAGTCCTGATTGTCTGTGTGGAACACTGAGCAGCAGATGATTATCTCCTGATAGCGGCACAGCAGGGAAAAAACCTGTATCTTCCCAGTCTGTGGGGATTGGGAAAGCCGTTGACAAGCAAAGGAGGGCAAAAGTAAATGGAGAACATGAGCCACCAGTGGGCCTCCCTTTCACTCGATCATCTCCTCCCCCCTCTTCTTTCTTTCCCTCTCCAGCTCTCCCCACCTCCCTCTGTCTCATTGTCAGCGGCTGTGAGAGGAGGCCTGGCTCTGCCCTTCCGACTCGTGTCTCTCCATCCTCTCTTCAGTTTCCCTGTCCATATGCTCTCACGCAGGCAGGCAGAGGTTCATTAGCGTGCACACTGCATCTCCATGTGGCGCTGCCTCCACAAAATAACAGGCCATCCAACCTAATGAGGCTGAGATATGAGGAAACTCTGAGAGCCTGCCGCGACTGCTTGTGTGTTTGTGTTGTGGGGCAGCGCCGCCTGCCTTTTTACTGCCGAAGACTAATTTTCTCTGTGCTGATCTGTGTCTCTGCTGTCAGCTTGTCAGACCTGTCACCGTAGTGCCTAACGTCCCCGGGATCCCAGGACCTCCCTCGCCACAGCCACAGGCACAACCACAGGCACAGCCACAGGCACAGCCCGCCCAATCAGAAGCAAAACTGGTATTTATTATCTCTTCTTTCACATCAAATATAATATCCATGTTGCATCTGTTATTTCCTGTCTGAGAGAGATAATGACAACCAAAGTAATGAGAGAGTTTGATGATAAGGAAACAGTTGCTATGTTTGACCTAATGAGGGCGCTAGAGTAAACCTGGGTGAGCACTATCCAAAACATTTTTAATTACAATCACCCTTTATGAATGAACTGTCCAACTGGATTTCTACTATCTGATATTTCTTCAAAAATTGATTTTACCATCTCATGGCGCTGCAACGATTAGTCAATTAATCAACAGAAAAAGGAATTGATAACTATTTACAATAATAATAAATAAAACATTTGATAACAATACAGTAAAATGTTAATAAAAAAAATACCAGTAAACCCAGCTGTGAGAATTGCTGCTCTTGTTTGTCGAACATGATAACAAAGTGAATATCTCTGGCCTTGGTCACCCTGGACTCTGGGAAATGATAACAGGCATTTCTCACTATTTTCTAACATTTTCTGGATAAAATGCTTAATCGATTAATTGAGCAGATAGTCACGAAACAGAAAACAGAAATACTCCAGCTGTTTCTCTGTGGGGAGAAGACAGTCACAGCAGTCTTGTAACTTAAGTCCTCCTGTATAAAAGTGATAGTTGAAGGGCAGGGATATGAAGCGTTGTGAGAGAGATCAGTGGCAATGTGATGAAGCACGGATCACAGAACCTGTAAGTGTTCGCAGCATGCTCCGCCTGTGGAAATTAACAGATAAACTATTGAGAGGAGGTGTGCGTGTGTGTGTGCGCGTGTGTGTGTGTGTGTGTTGGGAGGGAAGGAAGGAAGGATTGATCCTGACTGGCGAGAAGGAGGGATGGGAGGGGGTGGGGGTTGTCGGGGATCATGGGGTACGGAGATGACAAACGCGGAGACAGCGTTGTGCTCAGCACGCCGTCATCGGGGCCAACCGGAGGGGGGCTACCAGCGAAAGCCAGCTGGGGGGCATCCTGGCACACGCTCAGCGAGGCACATTAAGTCGGCCTCACCCTGCATGGAACCTTTTGTTCAGCAGAATCCTGCCTGACCTGCATCCCCCCTCTTACTCCCGGCGCCTCCCACCGCACTCAGCTCATCAGCAAACACCTAATGAGCCCGCGTCAAGAAAACAGACCCCCGCTCAACCTGCCTGCTCCCCGCCCCCACCTGGCTCTCAGGGGGCGTGGAGACGGCACTTTACAAGGACTGATGATGCTGCAAAGACCACAATAATGATAATTAACTTGCTGAATTTAGAAGATTATGCTGTTAATTAGTTGCAAAATAAAGATAAGTAATATAGTAGCAGATGGTTGAATAACACCCATGAGATGGAGGGTTATTACACTGATGAGGTTTCCATGGCAGAGATGAAATATGAATCTGACTGGCTTTTCCCTCTTTCTATGGGCCATTCCAAGAGAATAATATCTTGTTTCTGCCAGAAGAGCTTCTGGAAGGGTATTACACGATAAACTAATTTGGTAGATAGATTGCTCTGGCAAAGGTAGTTGTTAGAATAATGTGGTCCTCTGTTTTCTCATGTAAATGTATTCACTCTCACTTTGTTATTGCTTCGAAAGGCTCATTCACTTTCACCTTGTTTGCTGAGTGTTTGATGCTGGAGGAATTGGCCTGTGAATCATGGGCACCAATCTGTGGAGAAATAGTTTCTGTGAATGGGCTGCGTTTCTGTGTGTGTCCCATGCAGTCAATATTCTAAAGTAAATTTTGTAGTTCAGGTGACATTATGTGCCATGGATGTGCTTCACCTTTTGTATCCAGATGAGTGTTAGGAGTGTGTTACATGCTTGCATCAGTTCTTTTTTCGTTGCAACGTTATTTGAATTCTCCTTTTTAACTACCTTTACTGTTTCAGGATTACTTTTAGCTTCCTTTTATTCTCGACTTATATGATTTCATTTTTCTACTTAAAATCCTACAGTATACCTTAATTTTGAGGGGAAACTGAATGCCACAGTAGTTGTAGCAGTATATGTCATATAACTTGTTCATATAGTAACAACTTGTTCTCTGCTGACTGCTCTAAACTCAGTAGCTTCATTGGAGCAAGATGTTACAGTCTGTTCACTAACTGCTAACTGTCTGGTGTTGTTCATCTTTTGGAACCTCCTTCCTTAACTTTTTAAAGCGAACATTTTTGTTTGCAAGTTCTCAAATGCAGCTATCAAGAGACACTAAGCACTTGACTCAATGTTTTGTATTCAAAATAATCCCTCACACTGCTTTCATTTGTTATTCAGTGGCACAGGTCCACAGTCTAAAATGTGGATTTACTTCTGTGCTGCTGAACCTGGCATTTTTCAATTTTCAGATATTGAAAACATTGAGCCATCATGCTTATGCATACGTTAATTTTAGTCTAGTTAAAGTGTATTTCGGTTAGAATTTGATTTTTTCTACCAATAATAATAATAATAATAATGATAATAATAATTTTTCTGTTACAACAAGGTTAATTGTTAACGAGGTGAAAATCATAGTTTTATAGAGTAACATGCCTTAACAGCCAGTGAAAATAAACTTTTATAATCTACTCCAAAAGTTTTACCTTAAAAGGTCTATTTTTAAAAAAATATATATTGAACGATAAAATAGCAAGAATCATCTGCTGGCAGCATGACTTCTATCTACTTACCATATTTACTTGTATATCATTTTCCTCTCTCAGTTTATGACTGTTTTCTTTGTGCTGAATCCTCTTCACAGAAACTGAAAGCCACATTAAGCCAGCAGCTTCCTCAGGTAACCAATGGAGATGGTGTTGAAGTTCAGAGCAGCGCTGTAACTCACACTGCCGCTCCTGCTTCTCCCGCCCCAACCGTGACCCCAACCCCGACCCCGACCCCGACCGCAGTCCTCACACCCACTCCAGCTCCTCACCTGCCCACAACTGAGGTCCCTTCTCCCCATTCCCTGCAACAGCCAGCCACCTCCACCACAGAGACACCTGTGAGTATTCACAACTACACTGTATAGGGATGATTATCCTCTCATTACAGTGTTGCATCAGTGTCCCATAGAAGAGACTGTTTTATTTCTTTTATCTGTGGGTATGTGGACATGCACTGCTGGTCTGCATTAAAGCCTTTTGTAAGCACAACAGCTGTTTTAACAAGATGTCAGTTTGACTCAAAACTGGATCTGATTATGTCACATCTTTGTGTGTATAAACTGACATGACATGATCATATGAAGACAATTAAACTGAGTACTGAATGTGATTAGTAACAGTGGAGTTATGATTTTGTGTGTGTAGCCACAGTCCAGTTACAGGTGCACAGTGACGTCAGCAGTGCATACACAACAGATGTGGTGGTGATTTTGCTGTGATAGTTGTTGTTCTATATCATTATTCTTGTTATTGTCCAGGCTTCCCCGGCGCCCCCTGCGCAAAACCCACCAAGCACAGGGGGTCGGCGGCGCAGAACCACAAGTGAAGACCCTGATGAGAAGCGGCGCAAGTTCCTGGAGCGTAACAGGGCTGCCGCTTCTCGCTGTAGGCAGAAGAGGAAAGTGTGGGTCCAGTCTCTGGAGAAGAAGGCTGAGGACCTCAGCTCCATGAACGGACAACTACAGGTGCGCTTTACCTCTGACTCTCACCTGCTGCATGTCACTTAATGTATGTATTCATGCACATGTCTGTTTATCATCGTCTGCTGCTGGCGTAAGCGTGTGTACACAGACTTTTCCCTTCTGCGGTGATGAAGTCATTAAAGCCGATTAAGAAGAGCTGTCATGTGACAGCAGCAGTGTGTGAGCCCTTTACATCGATATGTCCCTGTCAATAAAGATGTATCCTCCAGATGTCAGCTGCACACAAGCGTGTCTTCGCTTCTGTCTCAGCAGTTTACTGAATGGCCTCAAAAATCTCCTAGGGAAAGGTGTCTTTTTGAACCTTCATTTCGCTGGAAGCAATTAGGATCTGATGCTGACAAGTTCGAAACAGTTCATGTATCTGCTGTCTCTGTTGATAAGTGTGAGCCGGGGGTGCAGCACATCGGTGTTCCAGACAATTAAATGCGATGTGGTGTTTATTTGCTCACTGTCTTATTTTTCCATGAAAGCAGAGTAAGATGTGGAAGGTGGAGGAGGGGACAGGCAGCAGTGGAAAAGAAATGGGTTCATGTCATTAATATCTGGTTCACAAAACAAGTTATCACCACTTGTCATGGGTGCACTAGCTGAGAATTTCCATAAATGTAGGTAGATGAAAGGGGAAGGATAGGTGAGTAAATGCTGTTATAAACAGTAAGAGCACTGCTGTTAACTACAAAGAGGGGAACAACATGTGGCAGAGAATAAAAGGGCGTTTTATATGAAGGCATTAATCAGCAGTTCAGTTTTTGTAAAAACCCCCATGCTGACATGGCCCAGCTGATCAGTGAAACTGCCTCTAATGATGCACAATTATTTTAACATCATCCTTAACTGGCTTTTTAATGAGGTGTCAGACCAGGCAGCTCACAGGGCTCCCAGCATTACCCAAGGCCCATTTGCTCAATTTTGATTTAATTCACAAAGTTAGAAACAAGTTAAATTCTCAGAAGTCCATCTTAGTCAGGATTTACATTCCCTGTATGATGCAGTTTGATGTTACTGTAGCTGTAGCATCAGTGGCAGAGCTTCTGTCATGGGTTTGACTTCACCTTACAAGTCAATGATTTTATAAACACATTTGTAAGTCGACTAAATACTGTATTTTCGCTGCTAATCGCATAATATAACAGCATTTTGTGACTTTTATTTACATGTATATTTTGTATGCTTCTAATAAGTGAGTCGGAGGGAGAGCAGAAAGGAACGCCGGTGTTTAAATTGGCTGTATATTGCAGCAGTCATGGTGGAGGCACAGTGAATATGGCATTGGCTACATGTGATACATACGCTCTTTCCAGCTGTGTTTAAATCTGTCTCACAATAACTCAGTCCTGCCAACACCAGCAAGACTAAACAGATGGAATCAAATAAATTGGCTGCTTTTAGACTAATAGATTAAGCTGCCCATAGTCCTTTAAAGGAGAAGAGAAGGAGCTTAAATCTGCCATTGGGTGTTCTCCGGGCCCCTGGCCGCTCTAAATCCAGTTAAAGTCACCTTCAGCGTAATGTGGCTCTCTTTTACGACATGCAGAAATCCTCAGTTCCCTTGGGAGCTGTAACGACACAAGAGTGTAAATCTCAGCAGCATCTACAAAGTTGCACTGACAATCCGAACAGCTCACCTCTGACAAATGTGCTGGTCGGTAG